>NC_090939.1:480404410-480707440 GCF_040938575.1 Ambystoma mexicanum | reverse complement strand
CCCCAGGATCCCCTTTCATTTCCAAGGTGGGTCAAGCTCAGTTATGACTACATCAGGAGGGTGAGGTCCCAATGGATACCTTAATACTGATAGATCAGGATTGTTCATCTGTACAATGTAGTGTAGAAGGAATACCTATACACTGCCTAGTAGACACTAGGACTAGCAAATAAGCTCTGCATCTGGACAGTTTCCCAGATGTGCCAGTGTATACTGACACTGTGAAGGCAGTAGGGGTATTAAATAAATAAGTCGCATGCTCAGTAACCAAACCCATCCTGATCACGTTAGGACTTATTACTGACACACATGCATTCCTTCAAAGCCATTCAACCCACAGTTAATTTGCTATTTTGGCATCTTTTGTGTAAGATCAGGTGCACTCTATATTGCACCCCAGATATGGCATTCTTAAATGCTCCCCCATAAGAATGCAGAGCTGTCCTTGAAACTCTCCAGATGCATCTGGAGGGAACATCCCCAAGCAGCCAGATGATTTGAAACCATTGACGAACTCTATACCAGCTTCTTTGTGCTAAACACATGACAATGAGGTAGGATGCATTTGCACTGTTACGATAAAAGTAGATCCCTTAAAGAGGCTGCCACGCATTTCCTAGTACCCATTAAAGCCAGAAGACAGGCAGGGAATCAACCCCAGTATTCCATTACCACAGAATCAAGGTATAATTGTCCTAACTACTAGTCCACGCAATACCACAATATTGTCTGTGAAGAAGCCAGGGGAAAAAACACGGTTTTGTTCAAGATCTGAGAGCCATGCATGTGGTAGGAGCTACCCATTTCACAATAGTGGGTCTGTGCTCAGCATTCTTCCCTGTCCCCATACATAAGGAAGTCAATACTTGTTTGCATTTTCACACAGAGGAATCCAGCACACATGGACCAGGATGCTTCATGAGTAGACTGAGTCACCTACCCTCTTTTCCTGGCAAATGTAGGAAGATTTAAATGACATATAATGTAATGGGAAGTCTTTGCTGGTCCAATACATTGACGACCCACTGATAGCTTCACCATTCCATGAGCCATGCAAGCCAGACCCACAAGTATTGATGACTGCACTAGCAGACAAAGGAAAGAAGACATCAAGACAGAAATTACAATTGTGTAGGCAAAGCGTATGCTATTTGGATCATGATAGTACTGAAGGCCTCCAATCAATAGCTACCTCCCGGAAGGAGGCAGTATACAAAATTCCAAGGCCCCAAACAGTCCCTTAGATGAGAGCATGTTTAGGGGTATTAGGGTATTTGCCCGGCAATGGATTCTGGGATATATAGAGATTGTTAGGCATCTAGAGCAGCACACATGAGTTAACAATATAGAGCCACTTCATTGGGCTGCAGAAGCTGGGGAAGCATTTAGCAAAATGAAGAACAGTGGGGCTTCCAGATTACAATAAGGGATTTGAACAATACTGTCACATGAGAAATGGTTTTGCTTCCGCTGTCCTTACCCAGAGACATGGCATTCACCATACACCTGTGGTAAAGAACTAGACCCAGTCACAGATGGAATGCCAACTTGCAAACCTTTAGACATTGCAAACCCACACTCAGTTGTGTGCTTGTTGCTGAAAAACAAAACACAGCGCATGTCCATATAAGGGATTAGCAAATATGAAAAACTCCTTTTGAACACCTCCAATGTTATTCTAATGAGATGCTGGGTATCAAACCCAGCATTTTTGCTTCTCACTCCTCCACATGATACAGAACCCCATGATTGTGCTGATAGAGGTTTCCTACTGATCCCCAAACTAACTTAACTGATGTTCTCATCCCAAGGCAGATCCGATTTACTTTGTGGATGGGTTGTGTTACCAAGATCAAAATGGGTGTTGGTTGCAGGTTTCCAGTATGTGAGCCTGGGGAGGTGGTAGAGAGCAGTAAGTTATCCCAGGTGACCTCTGGGTGGGTCACAGAGCTAGTGACACTCCCTAGGCCATGCAGACTAGCTGCTAAAAAGTCTGTACACATGTATATGGATTTGAGATATGCCTTTGGGGAAGCCCAAGACTTTGGGGATCTTTGAACGTAGAGGAGATACTTGGCAATGACAGGGACCCCCATTAAAAGGTGCCAGCATATAAAGGCACCCCTAGAAACCCTTATGCTTCCTGAAAAATAGTTATAATCAAGTATGTCGCTCATCAGCCTTTAGATGATGACATTAGCTCTGCCAATGTTTTTGCAGACTTTACAACAAAACCGGCTGCTGTATCCACCACAAAAGGTGAATACATTCTCGCTTTTAAGGTCAAGTCTGACACCTCCCCATTTAAGAAACTGACGATTTGGCACAGATGCAAGAACATGCCCCCTCCAGTGAGAAAGTTAGCTGGACAAGAAAGGGCTGTCAATTTACCAAAACTTCTCTGTGCAGGGATGGCCATGGTTGATTAGTGGCACCAAAAATATTATCGGCTCATCTTGTCAGGGTGTACCATAGCTGAGCCCATGTGGAAAAGGAAGCAATGATTATGCCATTGAGCAAGTCCTGCTTTGCCTACGAGTTCCCCATAATGGCTCAGGAATATTGCAGACATTGCATTATCTACCTCCAGAATAATGTGGGGAACAGCGTTCTTGCAACCAAAGGAGCACATCCTCTTCTCTACGGCCCTTTTGTGGTCTTCAGATTGATTTTTCTTCAACTTCTCTGTTGCAATAAATGTCAGTATCTCCTTGTGATTATGGATGTGTTCTCTGGGTGGGTGGACACATACCCCTGTTGAAAGGCAAATTGTGTAACATTGTTTTAGATATTGGTCTAAGATTTTGTGCCCAGGTTTGGTATTCCTGTTACTATTAACAGAGACTACAGGTAATACTTTGTCAATAATGAGGTGAAAACTCTCGTGACAACTATGAATGTGCAACATAATTTATATTGTCCACACCATCCCCAGTCAGCAGGTGGAGCAGAGAGGAAAGACAGCATCATCAGAAATAAGTTAGGAAAGACCTCACAGGAAACATGGCAAAAGTGGTCTGACACTATGCCCCTTGTATTATTCAGTATGAAGATAACTACCAGAGGGAATAGAGGGCTCAGCCCTAACACAATCGTACATGGGTGGCCAATGAGGCTCCCTCAAACCCACCTGTAAAATTTGTTGATGTTAGTCTGCACTTAACTGATGAGAAATTACAGGGGAATGTGAAGTCCTTAATGTATTCTGCCAGTTTTGTACATAACCAGGCCAAGGCAGCTCTGCCAAAAGAACCCCTCGTACCCGCCACTACATGGAGCCAGGCAATTTTGAACTGTTGAAGATACACTAGAGGAAGTTGGCATTGCCTCCCTACTGGAAGGGCCCCCAACAGGCTTTGTTGTTCTCAAATGCTGCCATTAAGGTACAGGGGCAACCTATGTGGGTCCATGTGACCCACTGAAAACCGACTGCTGCACTAGTCAGTTAAATATGGAAATGGCTGCTTTATGCATCTCGGTTATATTGGATTCTCTCCTGGTTTCTAATGACTCTGATGCCTCTTCCTATGAAATAATGCAAAGTTCTAATCTCTGAAATATGGCAGCCACCTCTGATATGGAGGCCTGCCATGGGACAGGACAAG
Organism: Ambystoma mexicanum; assembly: GCF_040938575.1. NCBI lineage: Eukaryota > Metazoa > Chordata > Amphibia > Caudata > Ambystomatidae > Ambystoma > Ambystoma mexicanum. The sequence goes on along the minus strand of NC_090939.1, from coordinate 480,703,835 downwards.
AATTATAGTCCCTTGGCAAGGCGGAACATGTGATCTCAATGGAAGCTGAGATTGTGGTGTAGAAATGTGGTTAGGGTTCCTGTCTAAGAGGATTACCTTCAGGCTTTAATCACTGAATCCAAATCCTCAAAATTGAACCCCACCCCAAATGTTTTGCGAAAGAAAATGACCACTGCTACTAAACCAACCACAGCTCCTAAAATGTATCCTGAACCGTCCCATGTCCCAAAAGTAACATATTATTTAGACTCTAGATTGGGAAGACAAGAGATCTGAATACAATCTATTATTGGTGCCATTGTGGGATGAATACAATGTTTGTGATGGAAGAGGTCACAGTGCTAATGAGAGTAGAGACACTGACACAGTATAATTACCCCAAAGATGTTATCTTGTGACTGTACCGGGAGAGTATAGCATAGGACAGGGGTCTGTAACCTTTGGCTCTTCAGATGCTTTGGAATACAATTTCCATCGGCTCTAACCAGCATAGTCAATGGTGGGAGGTTATGGGAGTCGTAGTCCACATCATCTGGAAAGCCACAGGTTGCAGACCCCTGACACAGAAGATCAGAGTGCGGTGTTGGGAAAGGATTAAAACAATTGTATGCAACTATATTGCTATTTACTAACTACTGTTACTTCCAGAAACAATACTCAGGTGGTGAGGGTGTGTTCCAGGACTCTGCATGATTTATGTCGCAATAATGCCATGTTTGATCATAGAATTTGTACTATTCAGCCTCTAGTCACACCTACTTTGAGGTTGTTGAGTTTATGAGAAACACGCAGACGCATAGTCTGAATTTGTGGTACGACACACTAAGATTGATCAGGATTTCAGTATATTATGTTGAAGATCACTTTTGCAACAATGATTTTTACTATACCCTTGTCTGCATTTCAGGTCTCAACTCAGTTTCCCAATTGTATTAGGGGGGCCTCGATACGTCTACAGCAGCAGAGGAAGACATAAAAGTAAATTAGCCTATGAAATCTGGAATGGGGCAAACACTGCTCTTGAAACTTGGCGTATGTACAAGGGGCAAACGTTAGATGGCCCTTTGGGCTGCTTAGAACGAGCAACATGTCTTATCTGTGGGGCACAGCTCACCAACATGAACATTGGGGAGCTGCCCATTATTGGGACTCTATGTAAGCTCACGAGAGCCACGCTTATACAACTGATAAACGGAAAGATGTCCTCTGAACGAATGCTGCAATGGGATATTGCCTGTGAAGAGGCGAACGATTAATGGAAATTGAAACTCCCGAATATCCAGAAAGATATGCAGTATACCAGCTTGCCAATGATCTTGGCAAATGATTTGGGGATTACTGGAATATCTGAGGCTCTGGAGAGACTTCTGGCATTGCAGCCGATGGACCTGTAGCAGTCGAGAGTGCACCTTCACAGCAAAGGGGCATGTGAACAGGATCTGGGCCTCCATCAGCAAAATCATGCCTGGTCCATGGGCTGGACACAACTGGGACTTGGTTACACTCTGAGAAGTGTGGGAAGTGCGACCACTTCGTAGTTTGGCCAGATTCCTAACAACTGCCCCAGGGGTAACCACTGACCTATGGTTAGGAATAGGATCAACTTGGAAATTATGTCTACTTTAGACACTCCAGCTGCAATATCTTAATAAGATAGGAAAAGGTCAGGCATTATATGTAGGCAACAGGATATGTTGGGATGGAAATGCAACTGGGATACCTTTGACAGATATCCTCTTAGTTCATAGTGAGGCCAAGGGCCCTCTCTCCTTGCAATTCCTACACACAGTGTTTCTAGCAGGACTGCGGGGGTCGGTAGAAAAGTGGTCGCCTTCTCTGCACGCATAGCATGCAATTTTCATGCTCGCCCCATGAATGCGAGGTCCTTGTGGGGGACCAGACTTGTTCTGAGCCCTCTCTGCAGGAAGGTAAGGCTGAGCCATGGAGTTCCTTGATGACCCGTTGCTCACAGAGTTCACCTCGCCTTTGGAAGTGTTCTGGGCTCCTGAGTAGGTCGAAGACTGCTCTGCCACCTTGGCCATGGTGATGGCCTGGTCAAGAGAGAGAGTTCCTTAATCATCAATAACCATTCCTGTAGCTTTTTGTCTGCGGTAAATCTGACAGTTTGGTCACGCAGAAGACTGTCAGCGAGGATACCAAACTCACAATTCTTCATCAATCCGCAAAGGGCCGCAACAAGCACTCCTACTTTTTCGCCAGGTTGTTGTGTGCAGGAAAATATGAGGTCTCTCCATAACAATGTTGACGCAGGGACCAAATTGGACCAGTAGCGTCTGCTAAGTGGCCTGGCAAACATATGCCACTAAGCAAAACCATGTGGGTGCCCTGGTGCTCTGAGTAAATATCCATCGGCCAGTGTGAGGAGCCCAGGGGCTTAGTGCTGGGTGATGGCTATCTACTCAGAAACAAAAGGATGGCCCTCCACCTGTTTCAGAGTACAGGGCCATCAGGCTGCCCCCACTGCACAGTTGCACCTGCTGCTTGCAGGTGTCCGCACTTCGGTTTAGAAAAAAAGAATAGGCTATGCCTTTTCTTTTCTTCGAATCTGAAGTGCTGACACCTGCAGGCAGCTCGTGTAACCGTGCAGCCCTACTCAAGCTGCCTCAGGTGTCAGCATGGCTGGGGCTAGTCTGGGGTGGGCCTGTATTGCTGCTTCCATCATTTTTCTGGTGTGGCTCCCCGATGTCCCAGAAGACAATCCAAGCCGTTAACGGTCCAGTAGTTCCAAAGTCAAAAACCAGCAAAGTAAAAACTAAAGCTCTTTAAGGATCCAGTATTAGTAATTCTACAGTTTCATACCAGCATTTGCCATTAGGTGGCACGAGAAGTCCATGAATCAGGGCGCTGCCTGAGTGAAATTCTTCAGAGCACGGCATGATTTAGGTAGCTCGAAGCTCGTCGCCAAAATGTTGTGGGCAGTGCTTTAAGTGGGCTTAGAAATTGAGGGGGGCTCTCGTTAGGGGGATGGCCTAGGTACAGGTGTGCTTAGGCCACGCCCCATCGCGAGCCCCCCCCCGTCGCCTAAGTGATGGGGACTGCTAAAAAAAGCAGAGCTGGGGCGCCCTGGCATTATTACCTTTGATGCGCCCAGCCCCTCCTTTTAAACAAAAGAAGGGGCTGGGCGCACCAAAGGTGTGACACAAGTCTGCCCCAGCTCACACCCAGCAGGCAGCCTTTTCATTCAAGCAGCCACGTGGTGCAATGCTTTACCACAGGCTCCTTGAATGAAGGGTCTGCCTGCTGCTGATGGCTCTGTACTCAAACAGGATGAGGGTTGGACAGCCCAGCTCTCTTTTTGTTTCTGAGTAGAGGAGTGCAGGGGCCTCATGCTGTGTGACGGCTATTTACTCAGAAACAAAAGGAGGGCCTTCCTCCTGTTTCAGAGTACAGGGCCATCAGGCAGCCCACACTGCACGGTTGCACCTGCTACTTGCAGGTGTCTGCATTTCGGTTTAGAAAAAAAAGAAAAGGCTATTATGGGCCTCATTACACGGTAGGCGGTGGACCAAGGTGCTACTAGCACCTTGGTCCATGCCGGTAAAATACCGGCACCGCCTTGGAGGAAAGGGGAATTACCGCCCTATTCCAAGGTTGGCGGGGCGGTAATTCCCCCTTCCCCCATTGCCCTTCCCCATTCCCATTTTTGCCCCATAGGGCATAATGGGAATGGGGAAGGTGTTAATTAGCAACCTGGTCCCTTTGCGGGTTGGTTTTTAACGCCTGCTAAAAAGCAGGCGTTAAAGTACCAACCCGCAAAGAGACCTCGTAGTAAGGCGGTAAGGGTTAACGGTCACCGGTATCATTACCGGTGACCGTTAACCCTTACCGCCTTCCGTGTAATGAGGCCCATTTCTTTTCTTCTAATCTGAAGTGCTGACACCTGCAGGCAGCACATGTAACTGTGCAGACCTACACGGGCTGCCTCAGGTGTCAGCATGGCTGGGGCTTGTCTGGGTGGGCCCCGGCAGGGCCTCAGCTCGGGAGCCTTTTTTGGAGACTGCCGGGGTTTGGCCCGGCTAGCCCCGGCCCACTTAAAGCACAGGTTGTGGGTGTTCGCCACCCCGCATCAGAACAGACGACCGCAGGTATGAGAAGAGAGGTCCCAGGGTAGTTTTATTATCAAAAAAGATTCTCCGGGGCAAGGGTGCCGCACCATCTGCTGCTCCGGTCCCTATGCATCTGCTGGGTGCTGTCTCGCACACAGTGTATCACACAGGAGCATTCAAAGGATGGTTCTGGTGACTCGCTGCGCGAGGGACAGCATCCCAGGGACCACGAGCCATCTCTACACGTGCCACGCAGCGCACATCAGAACCCCTCTACAGAACCCTCACTAGAAAAAGGAATTTTGTAGAATAACTGCTGGCTTTGCAAGGTCCTTTACTCTGGAACAACCTACCTTGTGGTTTTATAGTCATCAAAAATCGACTCATATTTAGAAATCACACCAAGGAGACTCTACTGCATCACCTTGCAGCCTCATCTTCTCACATCAGAACATACTGTAATGCTATGGGAATGGTTACACTTGCAGTCCATCAGGTGTTTCAGGAATGTTGACTTCAATTACCTGTAACTCTCTCTCTTATTCCCATCTCTGGCAGCTCCCACTGATGCACTCTGCCACTCACCTACTTGTTTTTACACCCTGAAGTGAATTGTATTGCATGTTGGCACAGCGAAAAATAACCAATATAATAATAAGAAAATAACGAAGGTACATTGCCACAGTGGTGCTTTCTTTGTGCCAATCTAACCAACTGCAAATTGAAACCAAATTGTAGCTAAAAGAATAACATCCATATTAATACATTTGAAAATGAATAGACCCCCATTGATGCAGAGAGCAAATACCTTTCTCTCTGATGTGTCCCCTTAGAGATCTTTGGCCGCACAACCAGTTCAGGATGGAACTGCAGTTGGGACCTACAGGTGGCTCTGTGTTCTGGGCAGCAAAGTTACATTGAGAAATATGTTGAGGCTCAGAGGGAGATTGGCATAAAGGTTGTTAATCAAACTACAGTGAAAGGCATGGCATCTTGTCCTTGTCCACCTTGCTACATTATCCATTGTTCCTTGCCATGCACTTTAATGTGGGGCCCAATGTCTGCTGTGCTGCACCCATCACCACAATCCAAATCAGAAACAGTGATTGAGCATACACTTTTTCCCATAGGCTGAAAACCTAGACCTCAGCATCTCTGGGTTCCTGTAAATGTTGATGGGCCATGTCTATGTCAGGCTAGCAATCCTCGGCTACCCTTAATGGCCATTTTCAAGGGTTCTATGTTATTTTTTCGACAGGAACTCTGCCGAAGTACTTTACTTCAAATGTATTTTATTTGAGGGATGGGGGGCTTTCCCACATCCCCACCCCCCCTTTACCTACATCAATCTCCCTACTCCAGGATCCTCCCCATCCGTTCTAAACCCTCATGCCCACCAGCCTCCATATAATTCGATAAGTTTTTTTTCAGCAGAATTCAGTCAAAGTACTTCGGCAGAATTCCTGTTGAAAAAAATGACTGGATACCATTTTAAAGGGGCAGTCACGTCTGAAATCTCTCTCTATCTACCTCATGTTTGGCACATTTGCTCCCAGACGAATGAGGCATTAAGTGCTTTAGCCCTGCCACCATAGGCCATGTTTGGATTCTAACAGCCTAGAGTGCCTTTCCTTTGAACGCTGTGAGCCTCAGAGTGGGGTAGTTGGGAGGCAAGCATGGGAGTCTATGAAAGATAGCAATGCTGGAGAACTGGAGGTCCAGGTAAGTACCTAACTCCTTCTCCAGTACTGGATCTTTAATAGATGTCCATGTCTTGAATAGAATACAAAGCAGCAAACCTTGAAAAACATCAATTTATGCACATAGTGAAGAAAGGGCCGGCATGAGCCTAGCCTTACTGGAAGAGATGTCAGAGCACTGTTCGACCCACTTGTGCATCTCTCCCTGGATGCGTGTCTTGTGAAGATATGGAGAACCGCCCAAGTAGCCATCGGGCAGATGTCTTGCAGTGGCCCCTGCCATTGACACGATGTAATATTTTAGGGCCTGCCTTCCATCCAGAGAATGGATGGCTGCATCCGCTCTGGAAGAGGCAGAGCTGGGAAACATTGGTAGGATTGATGCATTATTATGGAACCCTGTCGGAACTTTTGGGAGGAGCTTAGGATTGGCACGGAGAATTACTTTATCCTGAAAAAAACCTTTGATATGGTTTGTTGATGGACAAAGCTTGAATCTCCCCCTCTCGCCCCATTGAAGTAATGGTTACAGGGAACGCGACCTTCCAGGAAATATTTGTAATGTCCCCCTTTGCGTTGGTTGAAACAGAGGCTCCATGAGCTTTGTTGGGATCATATTGAGACTGCAAATAGGGGAAACCGCCCTCACCGGTGGAAAAGTCTGAAGTAGTCTTTTCATGATTTGCTTGACTGTTACCCACAAATAAAGTGACGGTCTGTTGGTCTTCAGTGTGCAGCGGGATGTTGCTGCCAGGCTTACGCACATGGTTAGGAGGAGCAGAGAGAATGGATGAAGTTGTTCTCCCCATACCAAAGACCGAAACGTTTCCATTTTAATCATCGGTAGATCTTCGTTGTGAAGTCCACCCTTGTCAAGAGACTCATAGAACAGCATTCCTCTGGAATGTTCAGGTGACCAAATTATGGAAAATTCATGAGTCACGCCTATAGGTGACCTCGGATCACAATGGTACACCTGTACACCCTCTCTAGGAATGAGATCCACCGTGGGTCGGAGGCGGATTGGTTTGCATTCCGACAGATATATCGGATCGGAAATACCCTGCTTGTCTGGCCCAGACACTATGAGGATAAGCCTGTACGGGTTCTGGGTCATGTTGGATAACACAATCTTGATACGGGGTATCTGTGGAAGGGCATAGGTGAACATCTCTGATTAGGGGATCAGGAACACCTCCCTCTCTGAGGCCTATCGTGGATACCTCCATGCAAATTGTTCTCATTTTCTGTGTTGTTCTTTGGCAAACAGGTGCACCTGTGGCATCCCCCACTGTCAAAGAATTTGCACTATTTGTGGCATGCCTTTGATGTACTGCTCGGAGCATAGGCTGCCAGGTTATGCAGCTGAGACGATGACACATCAGCAGGTTCATCCCCTTGCAAATGGCCCATTAGCATAGCTGCTGTGCTTTCTGAGAGGGAATGTTAATGTTAATGTTAAAGGATATTTGTACCACGCACTATCACCACCGGAGTGGTCTCCTGGCACTCTGGCGGATCTGAAAGACAGGTTTAGGGCGCATTAGTAGGACAAAGTTTGGAGAAGAGCAAGGGAGCTGTGATGTGCTGTTGGCAGCTTCAGTTCGGTTAACACTGTTCGCTGAGCTTTTTGGTGTGGTATGCGGTCGCAGTCCATCGTGTGCTGTTGTGTGAGGGTCTGAGTGGTGTGTTTCCACCCCCTTGCTTGTAGATGTAAAATATTGTGGTTGGGTTGTCTGCCATGATTATGATTACTTTTCCCCTCAAGAAAGGGCAGAATGAATGTAAATGTCCACCAGCAGCTCTTAACTCAAGCACGTTGATGTCTAGTGCAGCTCATTTTCTGACCAGTGTCCTTTCCCTGTCAGACCCCTCAGGTGGCGTCTCCCCGCTTGTAGGTAGGAATCCGTAACTATCCTTTTCCTCTTACTGTGGTGGTTGAGTGGGGATCCGCTCACAGAATTAGTCTCTCGACTCCACCAATATAAATGTCTGCAAAAGTCACGATGCAGCACTATTTGTCTTCCAGCTCCCCTGGGGTAGCAACCACCTGCTGAAGAGGTATTCCTGGAGGGGATGCATCATTAATCTGCATTCAGTGCAGAATGAGGGGAATGCATGACAAAGCCCTTCCCATAAGGACTGACACCACTCTCTCTGTTTGGAAAGTGTTCATTTTCTGAAAAAGGGACTTGCAACCTCCCCTGCCAAAGCCTTGCCATGGACTCGGGAGTGAGGAAATGTGCTCCCAGGAATTCCAGATTTTGCAAAGGGGCAAGCAGTGATTTGTCAAATTTAATCGAGAATCCAAGTGATTGTAGAGGGCAAATTGACCCTTCCTTGGATAGTTTGGTATCTTGTTTGGTAATCCCCAGCATAGGCAGTCATCTGGGTACGGGTAGGCATGATTTCCACTGCATCCCTGGTTCACCACCACCAGAGCAAGGCATTTGATGAATATCCGCTGACAGCAGGTGAAATGGCCGAACTTTCAGCTGGTAATGGCTCTTGTGAATTGGGACATGAAAATATCTGCCCTAAAGGTCGGAAGACATTAAGAGGTTTCCTTCCTTCAACAGAGCAATGATACTTCGGAGCATTACTATTTAGAATTTTTGTTTTTTGATAAATTTGTTGAGCACCCTTAGGTACAGGAACAGTCAGTCAGGATCAGTCTTCTGGATTTCTCACCCAGACAACATAGAGTATATGCCGTGGTTGTGTTCCGAAGGTGGTACTTTTCAAAGGTGCCTTTTGTTATAAAGAATCATACCTTATTGCTGGAGCTCCATCGGTTGTAGTGGCCCCTTTACAGATGTAATTCTTTGTGGTTCTCTTTTTAACTCTATTGTATGTCCTTTTCCCACAACAGATGGCACCAAATTGTCAGACATGATTCTCGCCCATTGATGGCAGAATTTCACAATCCTCCAGCGTAGTGGGTGTGGTTTGGAGGACATGACAGGGCTTGTGAGTCAAGCCTGCTGTTTTGAATTTGAACCCTTGCCTTTTGCCACCTTTTTTGTATCATCCAGTTGCACGGTCGTCTCTTCCTTTCTGGTAACCTAGATCTTCTTTACAATATCCCTGAGTGTGGTACGTTTCATGTTGGTAGGGCCCAAACCATTTCCCAGAAGAAGTAGACTGACCAGTCACACCACAAGACAGTTGATAAGCTTTTCTTTGCTGCAGTGTCCCCGGAGAACTGGACGTATCTGTATCCGCTTGTATCACCTTAGGCATCTCATTTAGTTTCCTTCCAAACACAGTGAGAGCTGGCACAGGGGCAGGGAGGGCATTTATGAGGTAGAGCACAGGTGAAGAAACCTGGGGAAGGAGAGAAGTTGAATGGGAGGGAAAGGAACACATTGGGTAATTGACAGAGAAATAGAGCATCCGCTAAAGTGACAAGAGGAACATAAGGAAAGAGGCAATACTACTGCCAACATATATCCAGGTGAGGCCTCAGAAACAGTCATGGCCATTAGAGGCCTGGATATATACTCATATTCCCAGGTGAGGCTCATATGACATTTATTACCATCATGGGCACAGTTGAACTTCTACATGCCCATGTACTGCTATCCTGAGCACCTCTGGGTACCCACTTGGTAATGTGCTGCCACCATCGGGCCTTGAACAGTATTACAGCCCCATACATAGTTAACGCCTCATGTTCAGCTATAGCCATTTTAGGCAGAGGCGCAGCCTCACACGGCCATACGCTACACACTGTGCTGACCCATACTTTATCAGCTTGTACTCTACTTTACTTCACAAAAGCTTACAGTGCTCTTTCCTACTGCACAGAACTGTCATTTTACAGGCTACATGGAACATATGTTCACAGTATGATTTTCCAGTTTTAGTTGGTTAGATACGTTCAGAAATGATGTCCTTTCATGAAATGGGCACTGCCTGGATTTTCGATGTGAAGTCAGAGCAGGATTGGGACGTATTTGCTTCTTTCTAAATGTAATTATATCCAGGCAGCGTAAGCTTGTAATATGTGAAATCTGTGACACTGGTGCTATAGCTCAATGGCAGCGCACTTGTCTTGGAAGCAAGATGACCCAGAACAACACCGATTTGAATACTGGGTCTGCGCTTAGAAACTTCTTCGGTATTAAGCTCATTATTAAAAAAAACAATTATAACTATAAGCCACCCGTTTACATATATCTCAAAGAATTATGGTGAATATCCTCAGCCGCACGTGCCAAGCATGCTGCTTTGATGATTGCTAGATCTTCAAGATGAAGTCTGTGGAATGACAGAATCATTTGGGGACATGTGTTGTTGTGTGTGGCAAGTTCATAAGAACAAACAGGCTGCTGCTAAGGGGAAGAGCTAGTATTTAATATTGAAAAAGACACCTCAAATGATCAAAAGTCTTTTAAGGGTCCCCTTAAAATACTGTTTCGATAGTCATTCAGAAATCTTCTTTGTATAGAAAACGATGAATACTTATTTTAAATAAAAGAATCTGGCCTTGCCAATGCTTAACAAAGCTATGGATTACAATAAGTACATTGTAGTAACCTTGACCAGGTCTTGGGTGCCTTCACAACATGAGAAAAAAACAAAGATAAGAGGGGTTCTTACTCAGTCCAGCATAGTTTCTCAATCAGATCCTTCATCGTCATTTTGTCCCACTCCTCTGCGTGCGGAGCTGACCAGGGAGCTTCCTTTGGGATCTATGGAGACAGACATGGATTTCATTCATTGTCATTACAAGTTATGAAATAGCAACATAATTAGCAATGAGTGTCAGTGATATACTTTGGTGATCAACTAAAGCCATTATGTCTGGAATGCTACGTGGGAATGGAAATGACCTCTTGCGAGTGTCGCTTTGCGCTCCCACTGCATATTTATTTATTTATTTATTTAAATTCTTGTAATGCGCTGCACGGCCATGGGCCTCGGAGCGCAAAGAGGGAAGAGGGGACGGAATCAGAGGGGGTTAAACCAGATTAAAAAAATAGATTTTAATGATGGTTTAAAAGTCATCAGAGATGAGGATGCTCTTACGTTCAATGGGAGTGAGTTCCATTCCCTTGGTGCCTGAACTTCAAAGTTTCGACCCCCAAATTTCTCCCGGCGGTGGCGCAGTTGGATCAATGAGAGGTTTTCATAAGATCGCATAGGTTTGCATTTCATGACAATGATAATCCTGCTATTGCATTACACCCTTTACCAATCCAAAGTATGCTGAAATACATCTGCTAACAGACCTGCAGTCTCTTTCCTGTTCAAAAATATTTGAAGTTGAATGATTAACATTTTGCAAATTTTGTAGACACGTGAGGTTATGTGTGTCTGTGTGTGCATGCGTGTGTCTGTGTGTGGTTGTGTATGTGTGTGTGTGTCTCTTTGAACTCAAGGCAGCTCAATGTATTCCTTCCTCGCATTTCCTGTAACTGGGCGTAATCATTATGAATATAGGAAGTTAGGAACAATATTATCTTAAAGCAATGTTAGAACATGTAGTTCAGCTTGAATTGATTGTGGTAGACTGTATTGAACTCTACTTTTTGGGGGGAATATTCACTGAGTGCATATGTTATGTTATGTTACTTTGCATTCATATAGCGCCTTATGTACCATTGGTATGGTCTCAAGGCGTTGGTAGGTTGAGCGCCCTCGGGAACCGAAGTTCAAGTCAGTAGAGAGAATAGAGAGAGTCAAAGGTGCGTGTGAGCACCGGATATGTGTGCAGCCGGTGTGGCATTCGTGTGATAGCTGCTTCTTAGCGGTAGGTGTGGTGGTTGAGAGATCAAGAGTATGTGTTTGTTCTGGCAGGTTTTTATCCAGACAGATTCTGGCTGCGTTATGCTGAGGAGGACGCCTAGGATGGAGGGTGTGTAACCAGCAGTGTTTAGTTAGAGTGATGGGGAGTATGAGGCAGATGATGGTATGAGAACAGCTATACCGAATGGTGTCATAGTATCGCTGTGTTCTAATTGAGTGGTGGTGTAAAGAAGAGAGTAAGCGTGGAGATGTGATATGGTGGTTTACCTTAGGTGTTTGAGATCGGGCCCACTCCAATAGTTCCATGTAGTCCATTTATTCCATGTACTCCGACTGTTCCATGCATTACGACCGTTTCAAGCACTCAAAATGGTTCTTTTCCATGCTCCTTCAAACGTTCCATGCACTCCAAACCATTCCATGTAAGTTGTGCAATTCTTTGCACTCCAATCCGTTCCATGCACTCACAATCCGTTCCATGCACTCCAATCCGTCCATGCACTCCAATCCGTTCCAGGCACACCGATCCATTCCAAGCTATTTTATGCACTACAACCATTTTATGCACTCCAACCATTTTATGCAATGCTTCTTTCATTCGTTCTACCCAGGTTATCCTTTCTCCATGCATCATCCATCCACATACGTAATCTTCACACGTTCCATCCACTTCACTAGTTCCACCCATTTCACACGTTCCATCCACTTCACTGGTTCCATCCACTTCACCGGTTCCACCCACTTCACCGGTTCCAAACACATCACCCGTTCATCCACCTACTTTATCCGTTCTACCACTTCACCCTTTCCATTCACTTCAGCCATTCTACAACCGTTCATCCGTTCCATCAACATACTTCACCCGTTCCATCCACATACTTCACCCATTCCTTCCACATATTTCACCTGTTCCTTCCACATGTTTCACCTGTACCTTCCACATATTTCACCCGTTCTATCCACATACTTCACCCATTCCATCCACATACTTCACCGTTCCATCCACATACGTCACCCGTTCCATCCACATACTTCACCTGTTCCTTCCATCTATATACTTCACCCGTTCGCACCACATACTTCACCCATTCCATCCACATACTTCACCCATTCCATCCACATAATTCACCGTTCCATCCACATACGTCACCCGTTCCATCCACATACTTCACCTGTTCCTTCCATCTATATACTTCACCCGTTCGCACCACATACTTCACCCATTCCATCCACATACTTCAGCCTTTCCGTCCACATATTTCACCCGCTCCATCCTGTTCACCTATCCCACCCTGTTCATCATATTTCAACAGTAACTTCCACATATTTCACCCGTCCCTTCCACATATTTCACCCGTACCTTCCACATATTTCACCAGTACCTTCCACATATTTCACCCGTTCTATCCACATACTTCACCCATTCCATCCTCATACTTCACCGTTCCATCCACATACGTCACCTGTTCCATCCACATACTTCACCTGTTCCTTCCATCTATGTACTTCACCCGTTCGCACCACATACTTCACCCGTTCCATCCACACACTTCACCCGTTCCATCTACATAATTTACCTTTCCATCTAGATACTTCAGCCTACCGTCCACATATTTCACCCGTTCCATCCTGTTCACCTATCCCACCCTGTTCCTCATTTCTGCCTTGTTTGTCCATTCCACCCAGTTCATCCGTATCACCCAGTTCATCCGTACCACCCAGTTCATCCGTACCGCCCGGTTCATCCGTTCCACCCGGTTCATCCGTTCCACCCTGTTCATCCGTTCCACCCAGTTCATCCGTTCCACCCAGTTCATCCGTTACTTGTTCCAACCCCATACTTCCATACTTCCTCGGTTCCAACTACATTTTTCATTTGATCAATCCACTTCACCCGTTCCATCCACATACTTCAATCATTCTATTCAATATATTTGACCCATTTTGTCCACACACTTCACCCGTTCCTTCCTCATACTATATACATCACCCGTTCTTCCAGATCCATCCTCCGTTCCTGCCACCCACTACACCCGTTTCTTCCCTTTACCACATCTGTTCCTTCCAACCACTTCACCCGTTCATCCACATACATCACACGTTTACTCCACACTCTACACCCACTCTGCACTCTATACCCGCTCCGCACCCACACTATACTCTACATCTGCTCAACACCCTACATTGGCTGAACACCACTGCACAATAAATCCGCTCAACACCCTACGTCTGTTCAAGACCATCACGCCCAACATCCTCTCAACACCCAAACGTGTACGACACCCTACATCCGCTCCACTCTATTAACCACTCACACAACCTACCTTTGCACCACAACCTACATCTGTACCACGCTCTTATATGTTCCACGCATTCGTCCGCTCCAGGCACTCGTCCGCTCCATGCACTCGTCCGCTCCACACATTTGTCCGTTCTACGCATTCATCCGTTCTACGCATTCATCCGCTCTACGCACCCATCCGCTCCACGTACTCATTAACTCCACTCATTCATCCACTTCACGCACTCGTCCGTTCCATGCACTGGTCCGCTATACGCATTCGTCAGCTATACACACTCGCCCGCTCTACGCATTCATCCGCTCTGCACACTCCTCTGTTCTTATGCACTCCTCCGCTCTTAAATAATAATAATATTAATAATTTGGCACTTATATAGCACTACGAACCCTCAGGTATCTGAGCGCTTCTTATTATTACCCACGGTGTGTGGTGCTCATTTAGCGACCTCGGAAGGATGAAAGGCTGAGTTTGGCCCCGCCGGGATTCGAACCTGCGTTAGCAGGCTCTGCACAGATGTCAAAGCGAGTGTTCTACTCGCTGTGCCACTTGACCGGCTACATCTGCTCTTACGTACTCATCCGCTCTAAACACTCATCCGCTCTATGCACTCATCCGCTCTATACATTCATCCGCTCTACGCACTCATCCGCTCTACACACTCATCCGTTCTACACACTCATCGACCCTACGCGCTTCAGCCACTCTACCGACTTCATCCACTCCACTCACTTCGTTCATTCATCCTGCATTATCGGTTCAGCCCATGTCACTTGTCGTACGCACTCGATCTGTTCCGTGCTCTCTATCTGTCCCATGCACTACACCCGTCTCATGTACTTGAATCGTCTATTCAATACTTTCCATTTATGTCATGCACTCATACATTCCATGCCATCTGTCTGTGTACTCATCAGTCTCCTGTATTCATCTTTCCATCCTCTTCTCTTTATTCATTTCGTCCATTTTGTTCCTTTCGTCCATTGCAATCATTACATACATTTTATTAATTTCAACCGCATTACTGTTTTCATACGATTTATTCTTTTTATCCACTTCACTGTTTTGATCTACTTTACTTATTCTATTCTGTTTGTCCTTTTAGTTTACATTAGCGGTTATTAGTTGTCGATTTCTTGCTTGGATCTTGATGTTGGATTGTTATTTGTCTTATTGTTATTTAAGATCTAGTAGTTTGGGTTAGTTGAATTGTTGTTAGCTGCTTTATTCCTCACGTCCAACATTGATCCTCTTGTCCATTGCATTTATTTTGTCCATTTCGTTAATTTCAGCCACTTTACCGCTCTCGTACAACGTATTCTTTTTATCTACTTCGCAGGTTTCATCCTTTTTACTCATTCCATTTTGTTTGTCCTTTTTAGCTGACCAATAGAGGTTAATTCGTTTTCAATTTGTCGCTTGGCTCATGATGCTGCGTTGCTATTTATGATCTAGTATATGGTAAAGTCATTGAGATGATGTTATTCAGTTTGAGTTAGTTTGAGTACGGGTCGGATTTAGGGGAAGAGCCAAGTTTTCAGTAATTTGCGGAAAGACACGAGGTCTTCAGTGAGGTGGATGTGGGGTGGGAGTGCGTTCCACAGCGTGGGGGCCAAGGCTGAGAATGATGATCTGTCTAACCTGACTGAGTTTGTTTTAGGTGTGACTAGGAGGCCGGCTGAGCTTGATCTTAGAGTATGTGGAGGGTGATAGGGTTTTAGTTTGTCTTGAAGATATTGAGGTTGGGTTTTATGCAGTGCTCGGTGAGAAATGCATAAGGTTTTGAAGGTCACCCTTCGGGCAACCGGAAGCCAGTGCAGAGTTTTGAGGGCTGGGGAGATGTGGTCTCTCGGGCCGAGCGCTAGTAGCAGTTTGGCTACAGCGTTTTGTGCTCTTTGTAGTTTATTCAGTTGGTATGCGTGTACTCCGAGGTAGAGAGGGTTAACGTAGTCCAGTCTTGATATAACAATTGATTGGACCGCGGAGAGTCTGTTGGGAAAGGAGAGGTATGAAAAGATGCGCATAAGAGTTTTAAGGTGGTAGTGGCAGGACTTTGAGACGTTGTTGACTTGGCGCGAGAGTGTTAGGTCAGAGTCTAGGGTGCATCCAAGGTTTTTTACTGAATTAGAGGGAGTCGTTGAGTTTCCCATGGCAGATGGCTAGGGTAGTGGGTGTGGAAGAAGTTTGGAGTTGCCACATACCGTGATTTCGGTTTTGGAGGGTTTTAGCAAGAGGTGGTGTGTGGTCATCCAGAGCTCTATGTCGAGGAGGCAGGAAGCAAGGTCAGGTCAGAAGTTGGGTTTTGAGTTCAGGAGTTTTAGAATTAGTTGAGTGTCATCAGCGTAGTTATTCCTGGGGGAGTGGCCATGTAGAGATTGAACAGGAGGGCTGATAGGCATGCTCCTTGTGGAACTCCCGTGTCGACTGGTCGGGTTTAGGAGGAATAGGTGGAGAGTAGTGTTATTTGGTACCTATATTTGAGGAACGAAGCTATCCATTTGAGAGCGGTTCCACAAATTCCTAGGGAGTGGAGGCGGTCAAGGAGTATTGCGTGATTGATTGTGTCGAAGGCGGCGGAAAGATCAAGAAGGATTAACGTGGCGCATCCCGCGGAGTCTGCCGTGTTTTTAAGGTCATCCCAGATTGAGGTTAGGGTGGTTTTAGTTCTGTGTCGGGCTCTGAAACCTGATTGTGCGGGGTCTAGGAGATTGTTGGCTTTGACAAAGGCATTTAGTTGGCAGTAGGCGGTTCGGTCGATGAGTTTGGCAAGGAACCTGGTGTTTGAGATGGGGCGGTCGTTTTTGGGCTCGAGAGGGTTGAGGGAAGGTTTTTTTATTAGAGGTTTGACATGAACCGTTTTGAATGCGTCGGGAAAAATTCCTGAGGAAAGGGAGTCATTTATGATGGATCTTGCGTGTTCTCCTGCGCAGGTAGAAGCGAACATTTCTTTGAGGGTTGTGGCCGGGCAAGGGTCTAGCAGAGAGCCGGATAGTTTGCGGGCAGAGAGAAGTTTGAGAAATTGGTCGGGTGAAATTGGACCAAAGGAGTCGAATGTTGGTTGGGTAGTGGTCGCAGTCGGGGGTTGGCCGGTATGGGGTTGGGTTGCCTGGTGGGTGTAAGAGAGCTAGTTTGTTGGTTAGAGCGTTTGTTCTTTCGAGAGCTGTGGTGTAAAAGTGGAGAGAGAGTGAGTCGCAAAGTGATTGTGAGGGCGTCGGGACGCTGGTAGTGCATGATGGTTTGGTGAATTCGGTGATGATTTTGTGAAGTTCTTTGCTGGGGGTTTTACAGTTTAGGATTCGGGAGTTCTAATGGGCTTTTTTTGCTTTCAGGATTTCGGCCTTGTACTGATGAAGGTGCCCGGCCAAGGTGGATCTGCTGAGGGGGGGTTTGGTCTTTCCGCCATTTGCGTTCTAGGTATTTATATAGTTGTTTAGTGGTCTTCAATTCAGGTGTGAACCATCTAGGGAAAAGGCCACGGCGGGCTGATGGTTTGCAAGAGGGTGTGAGCTGCATTAGTGAGGTGTTGAGCCATGAGTCAAAGGCGTCGGGGGTTGGTTGATTATTGATTTGGCAGGTAGATGGAGGAGACTGTCGGCTAGGTCAGGAAGGATTATTAGTTTTTTCCAGCATTTGCATAGATTCAGAGGGTCAGGTTCGGGTACGGGAAGCGGGTCGGGTGAGTGAATGGCGAAAGAAACAATGAAGTGATCAGACCAGATGATAGGGGTAGGAGGGTTTAGATGTATCCGGTTGTGGGAGCTGAAGTTGGCATCAAGAGTGTGTCCTTTATAGTGAGTCGGGCCGTTTATGTGGGGTTGGAGGTTAATCGCGTCTAGGACGTCAACCAGAGAATGTGTCATAGGGTTCGTGGGGATGTCGAGCCATATGTTGAAATCTCCTAGAAGGGTGAGGTTGGGATGGTTTAGTTGAAGGGTGGCAATAGAGTCGCAGAGGTTGTTTGAGAGTTGTCTATCGTAGCCAGGGGGTCTGTAGATTATTTGGAAGCTGTGTGAGAATGAAGGGGAAAGGGATAGTTTAACGAGGAGTGATTCGCAGGAAGGAATGGAAGGTTGGTTGTCGATGATTGAGGCGTGGAAGTGAGACTTGATGACGAATGCTATTCCTCCTCCTCTAGAGGGATGGTTCAGTGGGATGAGGGAGTAATCGGAGGGGGGAAGGCATCATTGGCTTCATTGCCGATAGGGGCGAAGTCGTCAAAGAACCAGGTTTCGGTGATGAAGACCATGTCTGGTTTGTCAGAGGCGAGTGGTCGGGGGGGATGATGGTGGGGGTTAATGGGAAAAGTGGGGGGTGCATGATTGCTGGGCAGGGTGTGTCCATTCAATTGAGCAATCTGTAATGTGAAAGACACTGGCCAGTAACTCATGACAAAGCTTTACAGAGAAGAACATAAACACATGAATAATGGCTACTATGGCACTGCCAAGCACTGTGCTGCCATGGATTTGTGCCCCCTTGTTTTTCCAAGTCAACTAGAATAAGATGTTTCACATGGACGCACTAGGGCGAACAAAAGGCCCAGGTTAAAAAAAGAAAATGACAAGCAGTCATGAAATGTGATATTCAGGGTTTTCATCATTGTGTTTTAGTAGCACCTGGTTACCGATGTGTGCTCATTGAACTGCATAATCAATACTTTGTTCCATAACATCTCATAGAAGCAAAGCTACTTTAAGGATCATGTACAGCAACACATCCAAAAACAAGACTGTATTCAGGATTCGACCCACAGCAACAAAACCATGCCTTTGCAACTAATATGGGCGAGAGTGGGTGAGGTCAAGGAGGCAGGACGTGAGTTGTGGGGTGCAGGCTTGCAGGCTGAGGGCTGGGTATTTTACAGTAGGCTTAAACGGCAGGGTTAATTCTGAACGGGCAGTCAAAGTGCCAGGGATAGGAACCAAGGGTGGGCGCGCAAGGTAGGAACTCAGGTGAGAATCCTGGGGCAAAGGGAGACAGATGTATATATACATATATTTTGGGCTCTATATGCATCACAGCTGGCTCGAAAGAAAGACAGCACTATAAAAGTGGGGGGTAATATATAGAAGAAGGACAAAGAGAGCAGGTATAGTGGGGAGAAGTGCTAACCAGGGGGAGGGGAGAAAATGTGTCAATAATGAATTCCCCTTTTCGTAAAAAGGGGGTAATGCTTGACTCCCTGGATTTGCTGCACACTATGTGCATAACTGTTTCCTTGTTCTCCATTAGCAGCCCTTAACCGATACCCAGGATCTATTTTCAGCGATCGCTTATCAATTCTTTTTTTCCCATCCCGTAAATTCCATAAAAGTTAACCCAACCGCAAATCATGTTAACTTCAGTATATTCCCTGTTTGCAGAGTCCTAGTGTATGCCTGATTGACAATCCCAATATACCACTTTGTAGGGGACAATAAGAGCATGTGTAGAGTGGAAAGCTGCCTGTCGGGGTGGAGGCCACTTGCTCCCTCCCAGTAAGTGGGGTGTGCCTGGGATTTTCCAATAGGGGGAAGAGGGGCACATTTATACTCAAGGTCGGGTAGTCCACGAAATTAGAGGCAGGTTGAAAGTCTAAGTAGCACAAGAGTAGCTAGCTAAGAGCCCAGACATGTAGGTCAAGGATGAAAGAGCAATGTGGAGGTGATCGGGCAAGTTCACAACGTCCATTAGAACACTCCTAGCTAGTGAAACTAAAATACGTCCCAGTTGGAGCAAATTTCTTACAGTAAGTGAGTCCTCTTTTCCATTGAGCCAGACTCAGATGCTGGGTGATGGAAAATTGCTTTGAATGAGATACGCTTGCCAGAAGACACACTCTATCCTGTATGAAGAATACGCTCAGAGTGAAAAAAGTGAGTCTTTCTCTGAGTGAGTGAGACTCACTTCTCAGAAGCGTTGCTCCGCAGTAGGGAAGAAAAAGAGCAGAATATCACTCACTCCTCTCTGCTAATGAAAACCTTGGCAGATCCAAATCAAAGCAAAAGGAATTACTGGACAATGAATACATTGAGAGATTTCCACACATGCTGGTGCCACTGTGTCATATCGGCCTGTCTGGGCGATCTCAAACAACAACAGTTATGACTATAAAGCTAGCGAGTAGAGAGCGTCATGATTATCTATTCTAAAGCAAGAGTGATGTTTTGGCATACATAATGTATAGTCATGACCTTCTGGTAGCAGCAGCCCCTAAGTGTTGACCTTTGTATTTGCCTTGGTGTGGGCTCTGGGAGAAGCAGACAGATTGCAATATTATATACATACAACGAAGAAGAGTTAACACGCACCTACTACTCTGAAGTTCATGCTGAAATGGTATAGGCATACATGCTCAGCATTTCGTGTGTGTGCCAGCGCAAACAACAAACTTTACTAATAACCCTCAGCCTCCGTGTCAGACCCGGCAAGCTAATATTCACAAATCTGTCTAGATGTGATGCAAGCTAATATTCACAATTCTGTCTGGATGTGACGCAAGCTAATATTCACAATTCTGTCGAGATGGCACACAGGCTAATCTTCACAGTTCTGTCTAGATGTGACCCAAGAGTATGTTATGATAAGTCATTTATAACTGGGTTTGATGCAAACTTATATTCACAATACTGTCTATATGTGACGCAAGCTAATATTGACCATTCTGTCTGGATGTGATGCAAACTAATATTCACAATTCTGTTTGTATGTGATGCAAGCTAATACTCACAGTTCTGTCTAGATGTGACACCGGCTTATCTCCACAGTTCAGTGTAGATGTGATGTCTGAGGAACTCATTGTGGCAACAGTAAAGAAAGACATAGGGCCTCATTACACGGTAGGCGGTAAGGGTTTACCGGTACCGGTATTTTACCGGTACCAGTAAATCCTTACCGCCTTACTACGAGGTCCCTTTGCAGGTTGGAGATTTTAACGCCTGCCTTTTGCAGGCGTTAAAAACCAACCCGCAAAGGGACCCAGGGAGCTAATTACGGTACCGCAATTTGCGGTGCCGTAATTAGCGCCTTCCCCATTCCCATTATGCCCTATGGGGCAAAAATGGGAATGGGGAAGGGCAATGGTGGAAGGGGGAATTACCGCCCGGCCAACCTTGGAATGGGGCGGTAATTCCCCTTTCCACCAAGGCGGTGCCGGTATTTTACCGGCATGAACTATGGCGCTAATAGCGCCATGGTTCTCCGCCTACCGTGTAATGAGGCCCATAGTTTAAGTGTGTTTATTAAACTGCAAAGGTAGGTCGAAAAAATGTCTAATCTAAACCTAAATCTAAGATGGGAGCAAGCTTCAACCATCAAATAATGATAAGGCAGTCCTAGTGGCGTTGTGTCAAATAAATGGGCCTATGCTAAGAAAAACCTATTGCCAATCCTTACGCTAAATACAAAAACAAGTGTGGGATAATGTTCTTAAGAAAGAAAGAAGTGTTCTCAAATGATAAGTCAGGATGCAGTACTTGAGGTCTCCCTTCCCCACGTTTTCAGCATGGGACTTGGAGCTTTCCCAGCATGAGCTAACAGTTCCGCTGTCAGCAATCAAGACATTCGGTGGTTAAATCTCTTTTCTATGAAAAAGTCTCTTGCCGTTGTGGGCCTGATGTATTCAAATAAACAAAGAGTTCCTTTTCACAAAAATCTTGGGTGATGTCTTTTCCACCCCTGAGTCGCCCTCCTCTGGGCTCGGACACTTTTCAATTTTTAACCTCCCGCCACCGGGTTCACTATGGCTTTCAACACAATCTTCTGTGTGACTTTTATGAATCTTAATGTCTTTTTTTAACAGTT
Source organism: Ambystoma mexicanum (assembly GCF_040938575.1). Lineage (NCBI taxonomy): Eukaryota > Metazoa > Chordata > Amphibia > Caudata > Ambystomatidae > Ambystoma > Ambystoma mexicanum. The sequence goes on along the minus strand of NC_090939.1, from coordinate 480,682,232 downwards.
GCCTGTGGGCATCCCTCGACAGGTTCACTCTTGTCAACACACTGTATTTCGGGACTTTAGACTTCGCCCCCTTTTTATCGGCATCCCTCGTTCAGGTTCATTCTTGACATCTTGTGTTTTCCATTCAACTCTTACGATGCAGGATTCACTTCCCTTGTCTTCACAATCATCTGTCGGTCAAAGATTTTCAACTGTACAGAGGATTTTACAAGACCCCTGTATGACCACTTTGACTCCTCTTCTTGCCTTTCCCAAGGCCTTCTGGTTACAGTAGTTTAAACAATCGAGTAAATGCCCAGAGTTTTCTGAGTGAGTACCCAAGTAGTGTCGGATTCCTCTGTTGCTGGCTTTCCCCCTTTTACAACAATTGCTCTTTATGCTTTCAAAGTTCAATTAGCCATTTGTTAATTTTTGTTCAACAGAGTCTGGTTTCTTATCGACTCTCCCCTCGACTCACCAGCTGTGATTAACTGTTTGTCTTTCTTTCTTCTCGGAGTCAAGGTTGGTACCACAGAGACAAGCATCTCTTCCCAGCTTGGTTATCAGCGGAGGAGGGTCTTGTGTACCATTGACATCTGCTGTAAAACACTCTGGCTATTGTTCACGGCCCTACGATTCCTTCTGCGGAAAGGGCAAGGTCACTTCTCTCCTTGTCACCCTCTCAGTCGGTAGGCACCGTCTTTCTCCTCCTCTTGAACTGCCGTGCTGAGTTAACTCCCTGGACGTACGTACTGCCTTGCTTGTATTGTGCTCTTGTGCTCCACCTTTTTTCCCTGTGGGGAAGGGAGAGGGCCGTCAGGTGTTTGTGGTTCATGTCAATTGCCTGACTTTGGCTGATGCTGGTGTAGAGGAGGAGCCAAATGCCTCTACCAGAAGACCCACCCCTATTCTGCCTAGATGTTGGAAACGGGAAATTGCGACATGTACAACGCCGATAATGATACCTATACCGCGAAAGATCTTTGAAACAAGGTATCCACTGAGAAAGCCCTATAAAATGTACCAACAGTGAGATGACAGTCTCTTGAGAGAGATCCCCGAAGATGTGTAAAACTGAATAAAAGAGAAGATGAGTGGTGTCACATGAAGTGAAGATGGCGCACTAAGAAGAATGATCAAAGAAGAGAATGTATAGACCTTATGGAATCTGATGATGAAATAAAGAACGGAGTAACCTTTCATCTGCGGAATTAAGATTGCACGTGTAAAGAGCACTGAAAAAAATATAAGTCGTTTTATAACTGTACAGATGCTGCAACGTAAGTAGACTAAGTAATCATGAAGGCTGGCTATACGTAGTGAATAGACTGCAGGTGGTGCTGCCAATATACATATACATGTTTAGAATCTGGATTTTCGATGAATTAGAGAAGGGCCGAATACATGGCGCAGCAGAGAAAACAGCTGAAAATCGAAGAAGGATCAAGAAGGCTGTCTGGCCCAGTATCAAGGGTTGGGGCAGCCAAGTACTGGATATCTATTCAAGGAGATACAAAGAACGTGAGAAGTGAGGCAAGCTCCTGTTAAGGTGAAACAGAAAGACACTAGCAGTGCCAAGTTTTATTAATTTGATATCATTAAATGAGAAGAAGGAGCTAAACACGGTCTTCTGTCACATGGGCTAGATGGAAATAGAACATGGGCAAGAAGTACCAAGACTTGAAGATAAGAATGTGCTCGCACTCCCTTCTATTCTCAGGAGCAGTGATACTTTGCAAGGCCAAGTTCAAAGACAATTCAGATGGCAGGTGGCATGAGTGATAATGGATTTTGGGCTAATTGTGTGAGGAGGCATGGTCAAGTCCACCCACCATCACCTGGGGTACCAGCTTGCGTGCTGCTAGCGAGTCAAATTTTCAAGAAGGTTACAAGTGTACCAACCAATTATAGAGGGCTGTGTATTAAAGAGCCCTATAGTTTGAGCGCCAATGGTGTGTTGTGTATCTAACAAATATTGAGGATGACTTGCACAAGGGGTGGGCATAAGTTGTCCACCTGACTATAGAGACCCAATCACAATCCAATCCCCTACCGAAAGTATACTTAGATGTTCCCCGTAGACCAACCACATTTCTAAATACGTTGTCTTAGTTTGCCACATAGTATGACGTCACATATGATGAGTATTTGCTATGAAAGTGTGATTTTTTATGTGATGCATTGAGATTATGCTGTGAGATGTCAATTGATGTCCGATGTACTCCCTGTTTTAGATAATTGAGAATAAAACAGATCACCTTTACCAACTTCCTAAATCGGTCTTGTTATTGGTTTAAGAGTTACTCTGCATCCCCATCCATCTAATGACGCGCTACCTCATTTAAAAGGGTTCACTGGTGTTGGGACATGTCAGGTTAATAGCATGAGTGTTAGTCCGTCGTCCTTTGTAATATGCGAGAATGTTCGCATAGGAAAGGGTTGGGGGTAAAGTGCTTGTGTATCCTATGTGGTAAGTTGGGGAAAAGTTATCAGAAGAAGGGGGATACTGCATCTCACCCGTCAGTGTTCCACTTTCACTCCCTGAGGACCCCCCATCTAGGTGATGTTCCCTCATTGGTCAACCCCCAGGAACTGGATCCAATAGCAACGGCCGTGTCATGGCCACCTGGATGACAGACCCCCGGGGACTAGTCAGGGAGACATCTTCAGGTTTCTCACAAATAAAAGCTAATCTTCACAGTATTGTCTAGATGTGATGCAGGCTAATGTTCACAATTCTGTCCAGATGTGACGCAAGCTAATGTTGATAATCCTGTCTGGATGTGATGCAAGCTAATATTCACAATCATGTCTATATGTGACACAGGCTAATCTTCACAGTTCTGTCTAGATGTGATGCAAGCTATATTCACAAACCTGTCCAGATGTCACACAGGGTAATCTTCACAGTTCTGTCTTGATGTTTAATGCAAGCTAATTTTCACAATTATGTCTAGATGCGACATAGGCTAATCTTCACAGTTCTGTCTAGATGTGACCCAAGCTAATATTCACAATTCTGTCTGGATGTGGCACAGGCTAATCTTCAGAGTTCTTTCTAGATGTGACGCACGCTAATATTCACAATTCTGTATAAATGTGATGCAAGCTAATATTCACAATTCTACCCCATCAATAACTGCCCAAAATGTAAACTGGGGCCGACTAACCCAATTGGCTTGATTCAACGTATGGTAACCTTACACACTGAGACTAGAATCAGAAAGGCTATCGTATGCAATTTGGGTAAATGCTGACTATGGCTGATAAGCAACTAGTAGGCTTAGTGTCTAGGGAATAGGATCTCGGGAAATTAGATGGGTGGCGTAGTTAATGGAGCACAGCAATGGCTGATATGGCTGACTAACACAATCCGGCTAAATGCGAGATTAGATTAATATACAAACTGTGGTCTGGATGCATCAGTAAACCAGGTAATAGAGAAGAAGATGGGATTAGATCTGGTTGGTCAGTTTAGTGGGGAGCAGGGGTCACAATCAGGGGAAAAGAAAGTAGAGGGGGTTAAAGAGTATGAGAGAATGAGAAATATGCATGGGAAAGGCAAGAAAACATCAAGAAAGTAGGAAACAGGCCACAGTGGAGGAAGTGGAACAGAGGGAGAGAGAGGGGGGGAAGCACGAGAGAGTGAGTGAAATGCATGAAAAATGCATGGGGAAGGCGTGAAAAAAGGCAAGAAATTGCAAGAAAGCAGGAAACAGGCCTCAGTGGAGGATGGGGCACAGAGGGCCAGAGCGGGGGAAAAGAGCACGAGAGAGCAAGAGAAATGCACAAAAAAGGCATGGAAAGGAGAGAAAAAAGGCAAGAAAACCAGCAAGAAAGAGAGAAAGAAAGAAACAGGCCTAAGTGGTGGAGGGGCCGCAGAGAGTGAAAGAGTGGGCACTTTACCTCGCAAGGGAAGGACACAGGATGTTTTGTGAAATTCAATACAAGTAGAAATTCTCAGATGTGACTAACCAAGAATGCCCTGGTTTGCTTTTGTTCTCATTGCGACTGTGCAAAATGGCTGGATGTGCATGTGGGCATGCACAGAAAGAACGTATGCTTAGAGCCATAGCCATTACCCTGAAGTGCAGTGAATTGATGTTGCTCGGTTCTGCTCTTCTCTGCTTGTGCCAATACTGCATCAGGGCACTGTAAGTAAAGGATTTCTTATATTGCTGAGGGGTTTTGCTGAACTCTACTATGGGGGGACTGTGCAAAATGGTTCATGAGCTTTGCTAATTGTGTATTATTTAGAAAGAGTAGGTGCTTTTGTTGGGTGGTGGCTGCCAGCTAATTGTGTTCCATTCACTTTTCTTTTTTTTAAAACTCTATTTATAGATGGTCTCGGCAGATACAACTCACCGCACAGTCACAATCATAATACATACATGTTATCCAACATATATCTTATGGTACACTTACATTAATACCGAGGCGCCATCGTCTGAGGACATTTCACATAAGTACATTCAAAACGGGGCCCATATGTCTTTGGGTTGGTTAGTTGTAGGTACAGTCAGTGTTTATTGTTCCTCACACTCATTAACATATGACAGTTCTCGAGGAAAGTTCTCAATGTTCGGCGGAGAGGAGCTCTTCCAACAATGCAGTATACACCTTTTTGTTATTACACACTAGACATTAAACAATATCCTAGTTTCCGCACTCTTGCCAATGTCTCCAAACAGGTATTTTTGGGGAGTCATACAGGCCGGAATTTGAGTTATCTCCTCAATCACTTCTGCCACTTTTTCCCAGAACTCTGCTTTCGCAGGGCATTGCCAATACATGTGAAACAACCCCGCCTGAGGTGTTTTGCATTTGGTGCAGTCCCCGGTCACCCCAGTAGTAAACTTGGCCACTTTAGCTGGGGTATAGTGAAGTCTTTTTTAAGGACCTTGAACTGGATCAAACGTAGGCCCGTGTTCAGCGAGACTGTTTTGGTGAGTATACAGTATTTGGACCATTTCTCGTCTGTGATGGTTACATTCAAGTCTTCCTCCCATTTAGCTTTAATATTAATTATGGGGGTTGGGGAGTGTGTCTGCAGATTAAAAATAATGGACCGGATATCGATTGGTGATGCCGGAAATTTCTCCAACCAAATATGGAGTGAGCGATCTGATAAGTCATACCAATGTCTGGCGAATTGTGCCTGTGCAACTTGATAGTATAACTCAAAATCTGGCGCTGTGATACCCCTGGAACAGTACGGTTCGGTCATTTTCTCCCATTTCATTCGAGCAGTTTTCCCATCCCAGAGGAACGTTACTATCATCGAACGTAACTTTGTAAAAAAAAGGTTCTTCCCGGCCATATGGGTATATTAACGAACAGATAAAGCAATTTAGGGAGGACTACCATTTTTAGTATGGCAACTCGGCCATACATGGATATGGGAAGTTTGGCCCAGATCTAGAACTTAGCGTGTTTCATTCACTTTTCTAAGGGTGTGTCTTTTACACACAGCAAAGAGGCGTTTGTTGGCTTGTGGGAACTAATTTATTGCATCAAATACTACAATGAGTTTTCTACACATCCTGGAACTGTGTGCACTGGGTTGCTAGGATTTGTTCATAGCAGGGTTCTCCATGAGAGTGAAGGTTCTTCCCCAGGGTTAAGCCACTGTAGTCATTCTTGGTTTGGTGTCCCAGGAAATGAAAGCCTTTAGTGGAAGGTTAGACTTCCACCAGGGTTCCTGGGAGACCCATCCGCTTGCATGTGTTCGAGCCCTGACCTTTTGCCATCAATGTGAACATGCACATTTCCCTGTAATCTGAGTCCACATAAACAAACTCAACAGACTTCTAAGGACTCAACTCTCACTGGCGCCTTTTCTCTTGTAGGAAACAGATGTATAGGTATATCTTTTTCAGTTTTAAGTAGTGCTCGGCTGGGTTCTAAACGCACCTTACATGCACTATGCACTGGCCAATAGAAATATTATATAGAGATTTTATGTTTATATTTTTATTTAAGTCAATTGGTTTGTGTACAATAAACATTACATCATTCTAATACAATTCTTATTATATACTGTTATTAAAGCCAATTTCATATTTCTGCTCCAGAAAGACAACTTAGCAATAACAAAATAAATGCGAGGTCCATTCATTAGTCTGAACCAACATTCCTCTATATTTATAAGAACAAGTTTCAGGATGTACAGATCACCTAAATACCAAATTACTCACTCTGCTCAGGGCTAAACATTCACTGTAAACGTGTTTTCTACCATGTCACACCATAAGCAGAAATGATAAATGCACTTAGACCTTGCAAGGGTTCTGAGCCGTTATAAATTCATTTGTTGGCAGTAAAGTAAAACAAAACTTTATGTAAAATGTAGCGTAGCTTCATTAGGACATTTGTCTATGCATGGCTGGAGAGAGTGAAAATAAGGGAATACCTTTACATAGTCCTGGGATCTAACTAGCATCAACTATATTACACTAGTTCCATTTAATCAACCACACTTTAAAGTCTTTATAAAGCGGGGCAGAATTCGTATGAAGTGTGCCGTTATATTATAATTCGATCATGAATTCACCACAATCTTCCATAAGCGACCCAACCAACATAGCGGCACCCTTCCACTTAAATGTTGGAGTCGCTTTAAGTAGTTCATCGAGTTCTCTCGCACTCATTTAATTATGAGGTTTAATTTGATCCTTCTCAACATCATACATGCAAAAATAGAGAAGTAAGGGCTACTTCCATCTGCATCACTTGCACAGGAGTGCATCGCGATAGGGATCTCCATAGGCGTCCCTCCAATGTATCTAACCAATTACGGAAGAGCTTAGCCCAACATTCCAATCCGTAAAAATCTGCAGGTACCAATTGCTCTATATAAATCGTCCTCAGCGGAATCATGGAAAGACCTCCGTATCTGATATGGAAATTCTTGATGTTTGCCATCAAGGGACGTGTTTTCAGTTCTGTATGTAGGAAGGGCATTTGGTCTGACCTCTGTCTGCATATACACATGACTTTCACTACTTTCACAAGAGCCATATTATATCATAAAAAACAGATACAAGAGGACAACGTGAGCCGTTGTGATGTAAAACACACGGTTGTACATTTGTTCACATTAGTATCCAAGTTATTAGTGCCCAAGTAATTATCAATTGCCGCCAAAGAACGTTGTAAGCCAATACGAGCGTGAGCTAAAATTATTAGACCATGGGCATTAGTGAGCCAGGACAGGCTTTTATGGGAAACTGGGGGCAGAAAATGACTAACTTTGTTTAGTTCATTTTACCAGATTTGATAAATGCAGATTGAGTAACAAGGGTGCCGACACGCAGCCTTACTTAGGTCCGTGTTCGGTTTTAATGGGTTGAGAAAAGGACCTTATAGCTCAGCACAATCATTGTCATGAAGGGAAGGGCAGGGCACTCTACTTAACACTACTTAACTCGTCTCTTCTCTTACATTGCCCTCATCCCACTATAGAAGTGTCAACATAGAAAGCAAATAAGTGTAGGGAGGAGCAAGTAATCACCAGGGACCCCAGGAGGAAGCAGCTAAAGAAAGGAAGAAGGGAGGGTCTGATCCTGCCAGAGGCACTTGCACTGCACCCCCTGGACTCCCTGCAAATGCCAGAAACGTGCTTTATCTGATACTGTATGAGGATTGGTGATCAGTATTGGACATTTCATAAAGTGGTAAAGTTCTTCTGTACGCTTCATTTAATGTTGAATGTAGACATGAGGTAGGTCAGTAAAGTATCCATATATGTAAACGTTATACTATTGATAAACTCTTGCAGCTCCTTCAGTTGATTATTGCACGTTTTCGTAGATTTCTTCGAATAACATTTCACTTAATGCGATTTCACCAAATTTGTCTAACGGGAAATGGTATATGTGTAATGCATAATAGGTGGGGTGTGGGCTAAGGGTATAAATCAGGGTAGGGATCGACGAGGAGAGCTGTGAGGGGTGTAATGCATAATAGGTGGGGGCGTGGGCTAAGGGTATAAATCAGGGTAGGGATCGACGAGGAGAGCTGTGAGGGGTGTAATGCATAATAGGTGGGGTGTGGGCTAAGGGTATAAATCAGGGTAGGGATCGACGAGGAGAGCTGTGAGGGGTGTAATGCATAATAGGTGGGGTGTGGGCTAAGGGTATAAATCAGGGTAGGGATCGACGAGGAGAGCTGTGAGGGGTGTAATGCATAATAGGTGGGGTGTGGGCTAAGGGTATAAATCAGGGTAGGGATCGACGAGGAGGGCTGTGAGGGGTCTCCCCCCCACATTATTTTAAAAAAAGTACAAAAAGTAAAAAGTAGATTTCGTTTTTCGGTTAAATGGATTCGGTGAAATCTCCGTTTGGAGAAATATTTTTTAAGAAATCACATACATCCATTATTGCCCAACTTGTTAACAGTGTTATTGTAAATGTGTCTGGTGTTCTGAGAGCATATCATCCTCCAGGACCACGCGATATAAGGCGCATATCCGAAAATGGTTTGATCTGCCAGAGACCTTTCTTGCACCAATCGAACATCACATTTAATATTTCCATGACATGCCCCTATCCTAGCAGCCAGAATAGCATTGCCCTTGGTTTGCAATTGGGTTCTTCTGATGGGATGTTCGGAGTATGTGAGTTTACTGCATATTGAGTTAGAGGGCAGTAGGTAACTTCATATGTTTTTTATTGATATAATTTGAGAAACCTATTTTTATTGATCAGCTCTACACCCTGAGGCACGAGAAAGATGTTAAAGTGTTTTTCTGATTTCTTTTCTCAGGGTCATTATGAAACCCACACATCTTTCACCATGTGTGATTGGCGGCTGGAGTGGCACATCAAAGTAAAGGATGAAACTAGAATGAGTTGCTGTTCTGTGTGTTGCACTTCGTGGCACTGCAGGGCTTGCACGTGTTGGTGTGCTTATGGATTGAAAAGTCAATGCAAGAGTGTGTACTGGGTGTCTGGAAAGAGTGAGCAGAGTCACTTATAATGAGGGCGCCATGAGGGGTACAGTGGCGATGAAACACAGTGAGCAACGAGAGGTGTAGCACACAGTGGTGATGGTTAAGGGTGATTAGATGACAGTAAAACTACCCAGTAAGCTCAAGAAGGGGCTTTCCCGATGTTTGCATGCCATGCAGGAGGAGCAATGTTTGGATAAAGCAGTCAGTCAGGACCAAAGAACAGTGCTGGCCTTAGTGGTAGCAGCGCCCCGGGCAGAAAAAAACAATTTGGCGCCTCCCACCCCTTCCGGCCATGCGTCCCTGGTCAATTGGTGGGTGTGCGGGCACCAAATGTTTCTTTTTGTGGTGGGAGAAATGTAATTTCAAAATTAAATGTGCTTGCGGGAGCTGGCGCATTTAACAACAATAGGGTGCTGCGACACCCTATTAAGATGATTATCGCCCCACTGCTGAGCCGGAGCAGGGTGGTAATTATCTCAATAGGGTGCCCTATTGTTGTTAAATGCACCCGCGAGCGCATTTAATTTCAAAATGACACTTCAACCACAGCAGCTCGGATTAGCCCTTGAAAGTCTCCCCTGTGCAGGCGCCCTGGGGGGCTAATTGCGCCCTGGGGGATTATGGTGCCCAGGGCAGTCTCCCGGCCAGCCCCGCCCTAAGGTTGGCTCCACCAAAGAAGGATAGGTTTGGAATCCCAATCAAATAGCCGGTGTTACTATGTACTAGGTGGGGGTCTCTTATCTGTATTTTTCAGCTAAATTGTGGTTCTGGATTTGAGAGTTGTGGCTGAAGCATAAGGTAGGTGGGTAACCACTGGTCCATGGTTACATGTTATCTGGTTTGGATATTCATCTTACCTGAGCAGTAGCCAGACAGTTTAGTAAGCATCGAGGATCATGGGGGCTTTAGGCCATAACACTCACAATGAGCAACCATATGTGGTGTGAACTGTTCTTAAATAAAATGGTTTGGTAGTGAACACCTTCACATGTTTTGTGCATTTTCCTCCGCTGTATATATGTCAGAGTGCTGCCAGATTCCTCGACGTTGCCTAACTTGTGTTCTGAAGCTTGTGCACAGTGATCTAGCATTCGATGCGTTGACCTAAGCCACTTAGTATCTCTTTTTCATAGCCCAAGACTTTCATTTGTGTTTGCCAAGAACTGTTTCATTTGCCACAGCGTGGAACATCAAAAGTTAAATGCTACCGTATGTGAAGTGGTTCTTTGGGCAAGAATGGTTCTGCCTTTGTTCACTTTCCCATTTCCAAAAAAGGCAGTGAGGTTGTTTTTAGAGGCACCTTAGAATGAGCAGTGAACCGTTGCCCCCTACTTTTCAGGTGGCGGGATATACATTCGGAAGGGTTATCTAAACATAAGTATATTACTCTGCACCTTCTTTGGTTGTGTGCCATCATACCATAGCATAGAATGCCCTTCAACAAGGTACCCAGGATCCCTGAGTACGCACTTAGAAACCTCTGGGTATTAAGTGCGTTATAAATAACCTATCATATCCAAGACTATTTATTCTCCATAATGCACAATATCCTAGAAGCCTGCTTTGGAGGGGCCATTGTACCAGCCACCTAGCTGAACAGCCTATCCACACTTTATGTCAGTGAGTGGGCACTCTAGGGCGTGGATGGGCAGCAACGGGGAAGAGAGATGAAGGCATGCAATGATCTCCCCATCCCTCATTCCCTGGTTCCCGATAGTGATTTGTGTATAGATGTATATTCTTTGCAATGTTTTATGGGATTGGATCAATGCATATGGTTGGCAATTGATCCATAGCTCTATCATGGATTGCCATTGATTTATGAAATAGTATCCAGGCTCATCAAGGTTGTGACAAATAAAATGCATGCTTCTGGCATACCACTGTAATAATCCAACAAGTATATTCGCTGGGTAGTTGCCGACTTAAGCAGGCTGCACCTACAACTGGTGGCAATTATATTTGCTCATCCTTAAACACCTCTGTAAATGCCTTTATGATATACACGAATTGTTATTTCCTGAATGATTTATGTCTGCTGCTATATGTTTTGTGGTCCACACTCACTTATTATATTTTGCCAGGATACACATTACACATTATATATAGGAACACAGCATTACTGTCCCAACCCGTGACCAGACGTGGGTCCCATGCCTGCTGGGCCTAGAGACCCGAGCATCTCCTCACTGATGAGGCCCAACAAGGCTGAAACATGCATGGGGTTGCTTGTGATCTCGTGCAGAAGGGTTGTGACCTAGCATTTTGTGCTGGACTGCCCCTTTTGGGGTGGGACCAAGCCCGATTTGCATATGGTCTTTCCCTTTCTGTAATGGCTTGACAAGTGAAGAACGATGGTCTTGAGGGTTGCCCAGAGCAATGTCAGAGGTTAAGATTCATTCTAAACCTTCCAGCCATCACCTCTTTGTTTTTGCTTTGTCACCCCGAGTGGGACGGGTATGCCAGACGTGGGTCCCGTGCCTGCTCGGCCTAGAGACCCAAGCTACTGTGAAGCCCAATAAGGCTGAAACATGTCTGGGGATGCTTGCGGGCTCATGCAGAAGGGATGTGACCTAGCAGTTCGGGCTGGACTGCCCCTTTTGGGGGAGGACCAAGCCTGATTTGCATGTGGTCCTTCCCCTTCTGTAATGGCTTGGCAGGCTGAAAAACGATGGTCTGGAGGGTTGCCCAGAGCTTTGCCCGTGGTTATGATTATTTCAAAACCTTCCAGCCCTTACCTTTTTTTTTCTAAAGTCACCCTGAGTGGGACGGGTATGCCCAGATGTGGGTCCTGAGTCTGCCGGGCATAGAGGCCCAAGCTACTCCTCACTGATGAGGCTCAACAAGGCTGAAGCATGCCTAGGGCTGCTTGTGGTCTCATGCAGAAGGGTTGTGACCTAGCAGTTTGTGCTGGACTGCCCCTTTTGGGGTGGGGCCAAGCCTGATTTGCATATGGTCTTTCCCCTTCTGTAATGGCTGGGCAGGCAAAGAACATGGTCTGGAGGGTTGCCCAGAGCAATGCTGGAGGTTAAGATTCATTCTAAACCTTCCAGCCATCACTGTTTTTGTGTCTCCCCTGTAGTTTAACATAGATAAGTGGATACATTTAGATCTTTGTGTTGTTTGTAAGCAACATAAACTCATGGAGGGATAAACAGGGAATGACACATTAATTAAATCTAGTCATTGAATTTCAATCTGAGAGAACCCATAACCCATTTCTTAGTGGCAAAATAAAAATGGCCAAATAGCATGCTCATTTAGCTGCCTATTTCCCAGATTCCTTACCAAGGAGTATGGATAATCTTCCCAGAAAGAAAAGGATGGACCCGAACATAAAATGTGATACATCTAAAAAAAACGTGCTTATATGAACCATACGTACCTCCTTCCCCATTAAATCCATTGTCCGCCAAAGGTTGTTGTAATCTAAGAAGGCGAAGGGGTTCCATACGGGGGGGAATGCGCCCCGGAAAGGATATGACTTGCCCTAGAATAGAGAAGACATTGCAACCAAGTCATTCATTAAGTAACATACAACAAGGTTATAACATAGATCTTACTTAGCAGACCTTGCATTACTGCAATAGTTCAAACCATTTTTATTATTACTAAAATACATGTTATCTGATGAAGTATTTGATCCACCCATTTCTTGAAGGGCTCTGGAGGGAGACTAGCCCTGTTTAAACATTCGTACTTCATGCACGTGTAGTATTCAAGTAACCCCCTCATTCATTTACACAATATGGCACTTGATTTGTACCTAGAGATTGGCTTATCCATCCATGCTGCATAGAGCAAAGCCAATGCAGCATGGAGCAGTTTGCTATCATTTCTGGATTCTGTCATCTTTGGAAACAGGCAGCTTTTGAACAACAAAAAATGGATCTCCATATCCAGATGACTTGATCCTGATGGCCTCTTCAATGTCACCCTCACTTTAAATTTGGGAGGCTAGCTCAGGGGCAACGCGTTTGTCTTGGAAAACCAATGCAACACAGGTTTGAATCCTGGTCTTGCGCTTAGAAACTGGTCTCTGGTATTAAGCACGTAATAAATTAACAATTATATACATTATAAAGATGTACAGCAACTAGACCATCAGAACACATTTTCTGAGACAGATGTTCTTATCTTACATAAACAAGGATTGCCAATGACAACAGTTTGGGCTTTCATGTAGGCATGGGAAAGGTACTTTCCAGGCACTGTCATAGTAGTATTAACTGACCATTCAAGGTAGCAGCTGCAGAAGGGTGCACGTACTTGTGCATCCAACAGCAGTGCTTGGCAAATGCCTAATACTTATACACAAGCCAAAACTGTTGGCTTGGAAAATGCATGTTTTTAACAGGACTTTAGTGACGAACATGCATAGTCCCTATAAATCAAGTGACTGAAGACAGATCTGCTTAAGACGTTTCTTTTTACACCACAAACATATTTACTGCTCCAATTAAGTCATTGGGCCTCATTACGACCCAGGCGTTAAGGGTTAACGCCGTCGTTAACCCTTAACGCCTATTCTGATTTTAACGGCTGCTCTTAGCAGCCGTTAAAATCCATGGCGCTAACCTGCCATGATGCTAATTACGCCACCGCAATTTACGGTGGCGTAATTAGCGCCTTCCCCACTCCCATTATGCCCTATGGGGCAAAAATGGGAATGGGGAAGGGAAAATGGGAAATGGGGATTTACCGCCCCACTCACCTTGGAATGGGGCGGTAAATCCACCATCCACCATGGTGTAAACATAGTTTACACCATGGTGGTAAAGTTGGCGCAATTAGCGCCTGGGTCGTAATGACCCCCATTAACTTTAAAAAGACTGCTTTAAAAAAACACTGCGGGCACTTCGAGCACAAGGTTTGTTGGTAACACTTGATTAAAGAAAGCTTAAAGAGGTCCAATGGGGAGGGGTTTTGGCTGGGAGGTGCAGGAATTGGATGGGAATGGCCATAGAGATTAGCGAGGCCATGAGCAATGGGTCGGCAAGTAACCAAACAACACCTACAACCTTTTTGTCACTCATCCTATCCCATTTCTCCCTATCTATAGTCTAATAGCCCAAACTAAAAAAGGAGTGAATAAGGTTGTGTGATGGGAGTATGTGACAACAGCGAAAATAAAGAAACTTTTTGTGGGGCTGGGAATCTTTGGTCATACTGAGACACCAGTAATTTAGGTTAAGTAAAGCCCCCAGAAAAATGACAATAAACAAGTCCCTATGCATGAAGTGTTTGGAGCTCTTGACAGGATTTGTCACAATAAAAATGACTCATTGAGGCAGCAAAAAATGGTCCTGTGATTCTCGTAGGAAATGTCTCAATTATCCACCACATCACATCACAGAAACCATTCAAATTAAAGACCTTCTAAATGATAGTGTACTGACGGGGTGACGAATCTGCAATCTAGTGGCAAACTGGTATTCCTCTGCCCTCCAGGAATGGCAGTCGTAGGCTGTTGAACAGAACAGTATTTTAGTCTATGCAGGAGTTTTGGACCAACTGTTCATGAATCACTTTTCCCGGATAATGATCCAACTTCCCTTTCAAAAGTTGTAGACAGGCTCCAAAGGCCACAGATGAGTTCTTAAGTTTTGATCTCATATAAAGGATAGGGCCTCATCATGAGTTGGGCGGTGCAGTAGAGATGCGTCAGTAATAGAATTACTGCCACATTAGTGCACCTCCTTCTAGCAACCCCAGCCAATTATACATTCCTCAGAACAGACAGAAACTCCGCCAGAGGTGGTGGGGTGGCATTCATGCCAAAACCACACTGGGACTGAGTCGGTTCACACACCCGTACCAACTCCTGTGAACCTTTGACTGTAAAACTCCCCCTCACTAATTCCAGAACCATAACAATGCATCTAATTTACAGACCTCCTGTACCTTTGCGCTCCTTCGAGGAAGAAATCAATGCACTCTTGTCCGCCAATACGAAACCCACCTCAAAAATCCTTTTACTAGGTGACCTTAACCTTGGTTTCAATGACCCGTCTGGCACGCAGGCTACATCCATTGCCAGCACCCTAGTGGAGCTTGGCTACTCTCAAAGAGTCCTTCTCCCCACCCATAACAAAGGCAGAATCCTCGATTGGATAGCAGATATTAACTGCAGCACAAACATCACTTCCACTGAGCCTCAATCCTGGACTGACCACTCCCTCCTCATTTAACCTCCAAGATCGCATCCATCCTAACACGGACCACCTCATTGCCCCATCCATGCCTACCAGAAACAAAAATAATATTACTGTAGACAAGTTCCTGCTTCTCCTCCAACCTCTACTTCAGCCCACCATTGCCTCCTCCGACCCATCCAGATTTGGTGGACCTCTATAACAAAAACTCGACCACGGCGCTAGACAACATTGCCCCTTTAAAAATGTGCAAAAGCAAACCCAAAGCACACCTCAATTCGTGGTACACCCCGAAACTGAAAACCCTAAGAAACGAAAAAAGAAAATGCGAAACCTCCTGGAGAAATAACCCCTCCCCAGTCAACAAAGACATTATGCTCAAAACCTCAGCTAGATACAAAGAGGAAATTCTGACAGCTAAAAAAGAAACCTATAATAATAGGATTGAAAAGGTGAGCTCAATCTCCAGAGAACTGTTCACTATCTTAAGAGAGCTTGATCTCCTATCCCCTCTACTGATAACTGCATCAAAGACAAGACCTGGTGCACAAAAATTCAAGAAGCCTTAACCAATAAAATCACCCTGCTTCAAAAGAAAATAGTAGCTAAAAACAGAACTTGATTCCACAGCAGACCACGCTCAAATCTACCCCTATCTTGCCAAAATCACCACACTTATTCAAATTTGCTTCAGTATCCAACCAAGAAGTAATTAACATTATTGCCTCACTGAAACCCTCCAATCGCCAAGGTGACCCATGTCCAGCTTTGGTCATAAAAGATACAGCTAAAGAATTGGCCCCTTTCATAACCACCTTCATTAATTCCTCCATCCGCATGCACAGTCACCGTCCCAACCAACCTGAAGAATTCTTGGGTACTCCCACTACTAAAAAAAACCTACACTCGATCCCAGCATCCCGACTAACTTCCGTCCTATCACCACGGTACCTTTTCTCCTTAAAGTCATTGGCAAGGCCTCCTATAACCAAATTCAAACTTACCTTGAGGCGCATAAACTACTCGGACTCCGACAATCTGGATTCAGGCCCCAACATGGGACAGAAACTGCCCTGATCGATCTGAAGATCCGGATCCATGACCTGAAGGACTAGGGGAAATCCACCATCTTGCTTCTGTTGGACCCGTCAGCCACCTTTGATCTGGTTGATCACAAAGTGCTCTGTAGACACCTTTCCACCACGGCTCACCTTTCAACAGAAGCAACAGCATGGATCCAGTCTTTCCTCAACAATTGATCCATGAGAATTTTCTCTGCCTCTGTAGCAGCTGACCCTATCCCCATCACTTTCAGTGTTCCACAAGGTTCATGTGTATCACCTACCACGTACAATGTGTTAACCAAGCCCCTGTTTGATGATCTGGAACATCTGGGTGTCACCTACACTAACTATGCAGATGACACCCAGATCCTCTTGCCACTGTCAGGAGATTACGACACAGACCTTGCCCTTTTCAACAAAATGTACCTCATCATTCAGGCTTGGATGGCCACTCATGGTCTCTGCCTGAATGATGAAAAGACCGAGCTAGTTCTGTTAGCCTCCCCTACCAACATGAAGAAATTGAGCAACCTATACCGATCATTCAACATCGATGGTAATGATATAAAGGTGGCCGACCAGGTTAACACATTGGGTTTGCAGGTTAGTGCAACTGCTTCAACCACTGCATACACTTGCAAGCTTATCCATTCTTGCAAACCCTTTCTCTCCCCGGAAAGTTGTATGACCCTAGCGCGCGCACTAGCTTTATCCAAAATTGACTACTATAATGCCCTTATTTAGGAGCAAGTCAATCTTACCATCAACAAACTACACATTTTGCAGAATAACGCCCTCAGAACTGCCTTGGACACCCTCAGACGGCAACATATCTCTACAACCAGACGGAACAACAATTGGCTTTCGATCCCAACAAGAATCCAGCTCAAAACATCCTCCCTTACTTATAAATGCCTTAATAACACTGCCCTTCAATACTTGGCAGAAAGATTTGTCAAAAACAACCCCACCAGACCTACCAGGACGACCAACACCGGCCGCCTAAGGGTGCCAAGGTACAAAACCAAAAGAGTGGGGGGTAGCAGCTTCCCAATAATGGCTGCCCAACTATGGAACTCTCTCCCCCACAGACTACGCACAGACCAATCCTTCTACAAATTCAGAAAAGACACCAAACAGTGGTTGATCTCCAAAGACACACCTACTTAGACCCCACCTCCGACCTGTGCACATGTGTACATATCTCTCCCTAGTATCCTTATACTGTACTACTTTGCTTCTGCATCTATATACCTCGCCACTTGCTGATAATGTGTAACTGTATTGTTGACACCTTCCTCCATATGTAATTATTGTGTATATATACCTCGCCTCCTGCTGAAATTGTGTAACTGTGTTCCTGCCACATTCCCCCTCATGTAATTACTTTATGTACTTCCTATTCTTGCCTCGTTCCTCTATTTGTAACTAGAGTGTGCACTATCTATTCTGTAACCATGAACATGCATATTCTTGTAATGCGCCCAGATACCTTAGGGCAGTGGTCTTCAAACTTTTTTGGCCTGGCAAAGTTTGGGCAGGCCGGGCCCCCCCAAAAGTGCCAGATGGACACTATGTAGAAATCGCTATGAACTTTTGCGTGCCGTCACCGCACCCGATTCCCAGTACAGACCCTGGGCTCTCCCCACCCTACTCCCACCACTTCCCCAGTGCTGCCGCCCATCCTGCTCCCACCACAGTCCCATAACACAAGCATACACACATCCATACACATTTAAATAAAAAATAAATCGCCATAAACGTACCTTCTGCAGGGGCCTGCGTGTGGTTGCTAAAATGCCCCGCTCCAGGTTGCTCTGCCCATATGTGCGAGGAGGCGCAGGAGCACCCCCTCACACATACATACTTGCAGTCCCCCAGTCAGCATTTCCAATGAGTATGCAAGGTTGGCGAAGCAAAACTCCCCCAGCGTTGCATGGCTCCGTGATCATGTGCGGCTGGGGAACTGAACTGTCAAAAGCAAACAGTGGGCCTCATTACGAGGTGGGCGGTAAGGGCACTGGTGCTGGTAATCCCTTACCGCCCTACTACGAGTTCCCTTTGCGGGTCCTTCCTTAACGCCTGGTTTTTGCAGGCGTTAAGGACGGGACCCGCAAAGGGATACCGGGGTCAATAACGGTACCGCAATTGAGGTACCGTTATTGCCGCCTTCCCCCTTCCCATTGAGCCCTATGGGGGCTCAAATGGGAATGGGGAATGGCCCTGGTGAATGGGGAATTACCGGTCCCTCTGACCTCGGAATGGACCGGTAATTGCTCCATTCACTGGGCCGGAGTTGGAACGAGTTTGGAGGCAGCCATGCCGCAAATAGCGGCATGGTTACCTCCAAACCTGTAATGAGGCCCAGTGTTTCCCTTTGACAGTTCAGCCAGCCTAGGAGCACTCCCTCAGCTGGAAAAAGCAGCTGAGGGAGTGCTCAGTGTTTCTGTCCCAAAAATGCAACATGCTAGTGTAGGCCAGTCAAAATGGGCCACTTTTTTGGACAATGTGGGCCAGTTTGAGGAGTTACTTCACTATGCAGCTAGTAGTTTTGACCATTGTTGCTGAATAAATATTATTTAAATATCACAATTTGTTTACATTTCAACAAAAAACAACCCCTTGGGTACAATTCAAACAGTCTGTGACTAAAGGACTGAATATCCATTTGCAACTGCTGGCCATGTTTTCATTGGTGCCCAAGGTCGTTTTATGGTCCAGTCTGACCATGTGAGCTGCCCCCTCCCATTTCCTCCAATCTTAAAAAAAGAAAAAAAAAAAAAGATTTTATTTTTTACATTTAATACAGGGCTCTGGCGCCCCCCCCCCAGGAGGTGGCTGCGCCCCCCTGAGCCGCCCTGGGAGGGCGCACCCCACAGTTTGAAGACCTCTGCCTTAGGGTGAGGTGCGCAATATAAATAATACACTAAACTAAACTAAACAGTTCAACTACACGTTAGGCGAAAAGTTTGAGGATTTACCGTTCCACCCTTTTTTGGTATTGTAATTCTGCTGAAAATGCCCCATGGAGTCCTATGGACACAATACAAATGGAGACTTACACCGCCCCTATCACATGTAATTCTGCGGTAATACTGCTGGACCAAGTGGCGGTAACAGTAATTGCACTGGGCGGTATTCTGGCAGATTTACTGCCAGAATACTGCCCAACTCGTGTTGAGGCCCACATGTCATTACAACATGTCTTTTAATCTGCATGAGTATATTATTGTTTTACAAGTCTCAGCTCCAAGTGGTGTTGCCCATGTCCCTCAGGCCAGTGTGTGTATGTCCCCCAACACTGCTGCAGCTCCCAACACAGACTCCTTTTGCTTCCAACCCCTCTGCTTCCCTTTCAGGGCAAAATAAAGTGAACTACCATGAGCATAGTACATATTTGGACATGACTATTCCAGAAGATAGTATTTTAGAGTTACAAAATCTTAATGACGTAGATACCGGGCACAACCTGTAGCAAGGGACCTCCACAGGGAATGCGTGACCCGTTGCAGCAGGCTACAGCATTGAGGTGAAGAGACCTCCCACCTGCAACCAAAACCCAGGTATCAGTGACATTTAAGGAATTACTGGACACAGCATCACTTCCCTGAAACAGAGGTCTATAATGGTGGCAACTCAGCTTTATTTATGAGCCTTCACAAGTGTGATGAAATCCATCATGCTGCTCTCGGCTGATGCCGCTGATGAACGTAACAAGGGAATGCTTCTTCCCTTGCTACCAGGAGGTCCAACAGGCCATCGGTTTCATTTCCTAGCCACTGTTTGAAGCTTAGCAGAAGCTCTGCCTGGCCTGGTGCACCAAGACTAACATGGGTGAACTTGATTGGGTGCTTATGGCAACCTTCTGGCATAAACCCACCATTGATGCAATCCATCATGACTGAAGTATAGGGACATGATTTGGGGGCTAGCTTTGGTACTAAACTTGGGATTGTAAGAGCATTCGTTTTAGCTCACAAGCAAACCTTAAGGCTTTGGAAAACTAGGAAAATACCTCAATTAGATACTTGGCTGAACGATTTGCTTATCCTTTCTAATTCTGAGAAAGTCATGTAGATTTCTCACTTCGATGATAATATATGGACAGCAGTTCATGCGTTCTATGGTTAACTCTGGTCTGTCCTTGGTCATGTGACATTCTGGTTTTGGTTGTGATGTGGCAATTTACGTTTTTCTTTCTTTTCTTCTTTTCATTTTCGTGTGTCATTTATGTGTTTTGTGCTTGTCTGTTGTGCACATGTTTGATTCTCCGGATAGTGCTCAGTTGTAATTTTGGAATGTTAAAGCTTTATTTTACTATGTTTTAGTTAGAGTTGAATAGTTTGACATTACTTTTATTATTCCTTCTTATTATATTTATTTTATTTTATTTATTGTGCATATGTAAGGCACTTACGCAGCAAGTAAATTGTGTTTCAAAGCGCCCACAGGGCAACAGGGAGGGATCATGGGAGTGAAAGGCAAATATAACAATGAAAGATAGAGGCGGTCTTACCAGGCATTGGGCCTCATTACGACCCTGGCGGTAAGTGAAAAACGATGGCGGTAAATGGTTACCGCCATCGTTTTCCGCCAGGTCCGATCATGACTCCTGACCGTAAACTACGATGCCAATAGCGGCATCGTAGTTAACGCTGCCGCTAACTGCGCTAAGGGTGCGCACACGCGACCGCCCACACCGTACTTAGCGCCATGGCGGAAAGGTACGCAAATGCCGACCCAAGCGGACATGCACCTAACCCCATCACCGAGGCCGCTAAGTACCTTACCGCCATGGTGCAAATAACGCCATCGCGAACCAACCGTAAAGGGCCAATTCAAGTGAATGCAGCTGCCACAGGTGCACAGAAACAGCACAGGTGAAGGCAATACAGACTCAGGGGAGTACAAAAAGAGCACACCCCACCCCTACCCACACCCAGTCACACTCCACAATGATGGCAATACGACTAGCAATGTTGGGGCTGGAGGACCTGATAGCAATGCATGTGCTACTACAACAGCAACAACAACAACAACAGGCAGCACAGAGGAGACGCAGGAGGAGAAGGAGGGCAAGGCAGGCCCAGCAAGCCCCACCAGCACAGCCAGTGCCACCACGCAGGCAGCCCCCAATCCCACGCATCAGAGCCAATCCAAACAACCTCACTGCTGAGCAGATCCACACCCTGTACCGTTTGGACCGGGACACCATCACCGCCATCGTAGACATGACACACGACGACATCGTCAGCATGATAGAAAGTCCAACCGCCATCCCCCCCCTACTGAAGGTAGTGGCTGTACTCCACTTCCTTGCCACAGGCACCTACCAGCACACAGTGGGGCACCTGCATGGCATTTCACAACCATTATTCTCACGAACACTCATCCAAGTGCTCGATGCCCTCCTCAAGCACACAGACGACCACATCTCATTACCACGGACTGCCCAGGAGATTGCAAACACCAAAGTGGGTTTCCATGCACTAGCCAGCATACCCGGTTGCATTGGTGCCATCGACTGCACCCATGTGGAATTGGTGGTTCCACGTGCCATGGAGGTACCGTACCGCAACCGGAAACAGTTCCACTCTATCAACGTGCAAATGGTCTGTGACTCCAACAAGATCATCACACATTGTTGTGCCCGATTCCCCGGATCAACCCATGATTCAATGGTCCTGAGGAACTCCACAATACCACGCTACATGGAGCGACATGCAGGCCCAAGATCATGGCTACTCGGTGAGTGCAATGTCATGGAAGTGGGCATGGGAATGACGTACCAGTGCATACTCCACCTGGCAGAAAGGGGGGGGGGAAGATGCATACTCCACCTGGCAGAAAGGGGGGGGAAGATGCATACTCCACCTGGCAGAAAGGGGGGGGGAAGATGCATACTCCACCTGGCAGAAAGGGGGGGGGGAAGATGCATACTCCACCTGGCAGAAAGGGGGGGGGGGAGATGCATACTCCATCTGGCAGAAAGGGGGGGGGGGGAGATGCATACTCCACCTGGCAGAAAGGGGGGGGGGAGATGCATACTCCACCTGGCAGAAAGGGGGGGGGGAAGATGCATACTCCACCTGGCAGAAAGGGGGGGGGGAAGATGCATACTCCACCTGGCTGTGAGTAACACAGAGAACGGATACAGAGGAAGGGCACTCACAATGCACAAAACCCCTCTGCATGCATAGGGTGATGGCATGCAAAACAGGCCATGGCAGCAATGAGCATATACTGGTTGCATAGTGTGAATCAATTAGTGCATGTAGAAGTGAGCCAAGGTAACAGTTCCATGCCAGCCATGGTGGAACATCATGTTCCTGATCAGACAACATGACTGACACATACATTCTCGCCTACATACAGGTGATGCAGCCTATCCCCTGAAGAGGTGGCTCCTCACGCCAGTCCGGAACCCGCAGAACCAGCACGAGGAGGACTTCAACCGTGCACATACACGTACTCGTGTGGTCATAGAGCAGACATTCGGCCTCCTGAAGGCACGGTTCCGAAGCCTCAGCAGGTCTGGTGGGGCACTCCTGTATGGCCATGAGAAGGTGGCAAAGATCGTCATGGCATGTGTCATGCTGCACAATATGTGCGTCAGACGGAATGTGCCCCTGCCCCCTGAAGCAGAACTGCAACCACCTGACGATGAGGATGAGGAGGGTGCAGATGGGGCGCCACCACATGGAGGAGGCGATGCACAGGAGGGGCGTGCCATGCGCCAAAGTATCATCGACCACTGCTTCTAGCACACACGGCTGGTGTTTATCGCATGGAGACTGCACTTGGGGCACTGTGTGTCTCGGGGACATGCACACTGTGGACTGTACACCAATAAAGCACACATACGCAATGAAAATGTCCACACATTTCTTTTTTTGAAAGAAAAAAGTGTATTGAAACTATGAACTGTCGTGTCACACCCCCTCCCACCTCCCCCCTGCACACCCCAACACACCCCCTCCCACCTCCCACCTCCCCCCTGCACACCCCAACACACCCCCTCCCACCTCCCACCTCCCCCCTGCACACCCCAACACACCCCCTCCCACCTCCCACCTCCCCCCTGCACACCCCAACACACCCCCTCCCACCTCCCACCTCCCCCCTGCACACCCCAACACACCCCATGTAGCTGTCAACAGATGCCTGTGGCCGTGTCCACAGGCCGTCACAAGCCCCCTCTCCCGGCACCCGGGGCACCCCTGGCTGTGGAGCGCAGGTTGCGTCCAGAACGGCGCACGGGGCTGCTCTGCGCAGAACTGGCAGTGGAGGATGTCCCTGGCTGCCCATGTGCATGCAGCTCCTGTCGTGTGTGGGTGAGGTCAGTGACCGCACGACGCAAGCCCGCAAGTTCGGCACAGATGTCCCTGGACATGGCCTGCATGGCATCCCTCAGGGTGGCAGTGCTCTGCGCCACTTCCGCCCTTAGTGTCTCCGTGGCCTGTTCAATGCTGAACCTAGCCCCCACACATTCCGCGGCATGCTCATCCAGCATTGCGGACAGTTGATGCTGCCGCTGAGTGATGTCCTCGAGGGACGGCTGGCCGTGCTGGCCCATGGCCAGTGCAGGTGGAGTGATGGAGGGGCTGGTCCCCTCCTGTGGAGTGTGGACAGGGCATGGGGTGGAAGGCCACTCCTCTGCCTCAGTGTGCCCCTGTGTGTCGCCCTCATGGGGGCTGGCGTCTGAGAAACAGGGGGAATGTAGTTGGTCAGTGGGGCTTCTGACCTCCTGCTCCATGTCCGAGTCAGAACATGCAGCTGTTGCAGCTGTCTCCCCGATGTTGCTGCTGGCCGCTGACCCCCTGCCTTCTGTGGCAGGCAATGTCGGTGGAGGTGGAGCAGCTGCTGCTGGCCTGCTGCCAACAGGGGTGCTTGCCGGTGGGACCTCCGGTATGCCTGCAGTGGGACCTGCTTGTCGTGGGGTCTGCCTCACTGCAGCTGAGGTTGAGGGTGCAGGGAGGTTGTCGTTGGACTTCGCTCTCTTCGGCGCAGGGGTGTCCTGGTCCTCTGGGTGTGATTCTGTGCCTGTGGTGGAGCAAAGGTGGGAGGGCGTTATTGATGGGTCTACGGACTTCTGAATGACAATGCTTGACATTATTTTGGCCAGTGGATGAGGCAGATTTCAGGCAGTGCCATGCAGGTTGTCTCCTTTTGGTGTGGTATGTGGATGCAGGTATGCGGGTGCCAGCAGTGTATGCAGGGTGGTGCTCGCATGTGGCTATGGGCAGTATTGATTTGTGTTGCATTTACACTCTAGGGCAACCTTGTGCTACACATGATTGGACTGCTGTGACTATGGCATGTCTTGTATGAGGCACCTACCTTCATCGCCTGATGTCGGGGCTCCCCTTTCCATCCCTCCAATGCCTTCGATGGATTCCATGCCGATGGTGGTAGCACAGATCTCCTCCCACGGTTGGAGTTTCAGGGGGGATTCCGACCCTCCACCGGTTCCCTGGGCAAGGTTGCGGTTTGCCGAGATGACGGCTCTGACCCGTATGCGCAGGTCATCCCAGCGCTTCCGGCACTGCTGTGGGGTGCGGGGTACGGTCCCCACCGCGCTGACGCGCTCAGCCACCAGGGCCCAGATGGCCTTCTTCTTCCCGATTGCTGTCCTGGTCATTTCAGGGGAGAATACAACACCTGCGTTGTCCTGCAGGGTCTCCGCTAGCATGCAGAGTTCCTCCCGGCTGAATCGCTCCTGGCGCTGGCGGTCACATGCCTTTTTCACAGATTTTGGCATTTTCGGGTACTTGGATGGGTGGGTGTTTGGTTGGGACAGGTGTCAGGGTTGGGTCTGGTGTTGTTTGGTAGGATGGCGATGGATTGTGTTTTTAAAGATGGCCGACGGGCTGCTTCCCGTTCCGGCGCGATGACGCTATTTCCGGTTTGGCCTTTTACGGCCGCCGTAAATTACGGTGACCGTAAATTACGGTGGCCGCTACTTACGCTGGCGGAAGGGCACCTTGCTCGCTTAGCGATGACGGTAGGGGCCTTTTCCGCCATGGCGTTAATTGCATTACCGCCATGGCGTAATGCTCGTGCGCGATGGGTCGTGATGTGGCGCTCTTTACGCCATCGTCCCACGGCGTAAACGCTCATTACGCCATGGCGGTAATGACGGGCGATTACCGCCAGGGTTGTAATGAGGCCCATTGTGAGCATTCAGAACATGCAAGTGCAGAGAGAGAGAAGGGACGAGGGTTGGGGTAAGTGCTAGGAATACCACGGGGGAAGTGCTTGGGGGTTAAGCAGCTGTTAAGTCACTTGGTGAGAGTGGTCAACTACCAAAAGTAAGTGCAGGCCTGTGATATCACAGGCCAATGGGTGCCAAGGCAAGTGCTGGGAGCGGGCGGAGGCTGAAGGTGATTGGGTGTGTGAGGCCAGGTCCCAGGTGGACACAGAAAGGCCATGGTCACCAATCTCAGCAACTGTGGGCTTTAGCAGAGGAGGGATTAAGGGAAGCAGGAGTTCAAAAGGAAGGTCTTGAGGAGCTTCCAGAATTTGAGGAGATCTGGCTCAAGACGTAGAGTAAGGGGGAGGCTGTGCCATAGGAGGGAGCCAGGCGAGGAAAGAGATCGGCCACCAGCTCGCTGGTTAGCTAAGCGCTTGACACAAAGAGAATTGGTGCCGGAGGGAGGAAAGAAAAGATCTGGAGGGAGAGTATTTAGTGAGAGTCAGTTGTAGATAGCGTAGTCCGCATCCCCAGATAGCCTTATGGGTGATGCAGAGAGATTTGAATTTGATCCTTGCACCAACCAGGAGCCAGTGGAGAGATTTTAGGGCTGGAGAGATGAAGTCCCTGGGCTTAAGGCCAAGGATAGGTCTTGCAGCCCTATTCTGGAGTAGCTGGAGGGGTTGTAGAGAAGAAGTAGGTAAATTAAGGAAGAAGCTATTGCAGTAGTTTAGCCTAGAGCGAACCAGGGCTCTAGAGACATTGAGATTCTGGTGAAAAGCGAGGAAAGGAAGGATTCCTTTAAGGAGTTGGAGTTGAAAGTGGGCCTTCTTGGAAAGGTCCTGAATGTGAAGGAGGAAGGAAAGAGAAGAGTCGAAGATGACTCCAAGGTTTCTGGCTTCAGATAAAGGAGAAGGGGGAGAGCCCATAGAGGGTGGACAGAGTCAGGGGAAGAAAGAGGGGGAAGGAGTCCCAATGGGAAGGATCTCAGTCTTGCTGGCATTAAGGCAGAGATCATTGGAGGCCCACCAGGACTGGATGGCAGATAGGCAGTCAGGAATAATGGAGGAAGTAAGGAGAGGATTAGAGGGAAGTTTGAAAAAGAGTTGTGTGTCATCTGCATAATACTGGATGTTAGGTGAGAAGGTGGAAATTAGGCATGCAAGTGGAGCAAGATAGATGTTAAAGAGCCAGGGAGAAAGGTTGGAGTCCTGGGGGAAGCCACATGTGGAGATAGAGATGGGGGAGGGAAAGGAGCCCAGAGTGACCTGGGATGAACGGTCATTGAGGAGGAGGTCAGCCAGTCCAGTGCCTGCTCCAAGATACCTAGGGTATTGTGGAGCCTTTTTATGAGTGGTTGACTGTGTCAAATGCAGAGGAGAGGTCAAGTAGAATGAGAACAGCTGGAGAGTTGGAGTCAAGAGATGCAAGCAGTTATTCACAGGTGTCTATAAGAGTGATTTCCATGCCTCTGGTTGCCTGGAATCTAGATTGATGGTCGTGCAGGCAACCAATAAGTTCAGTGTGCTGGGTCAATTGGGGGAAGACCAGCTTCTCAAAGAGTTTCCGCAAGAAGGGGGTGATAGAGATGGGGCAGTAGTTAGCCTGACAAGGCGGGTCTGCTGAAGGTTTTTTCAAGGTGGGGTGCACAAGGAAGTGCTTGAGGGATGAGGGGAAGATCCAGTAGCAAAAGAGTCGTTGCAGAAATCAACAATTGCAGGGGCAAGAGAGACAATATTGTCCTTAATGGTCCTAGAGCAAGGTTGTCCAACATACGGCCCGCGGGCCACAATGCGGCCCTCCAAGCCATTTCATGTGGCCCGCAAGGCTGTACAGACAACATTGAACAAATAAAGAAATACACCGGGCGTGGTGGAGGACTGTTACTGCCTCTGGTGCCCCCTAAAAGGGGGGGGGGGCACCAAAGGCAGTAACAGGCCACGGCCCGGTTTATTTATTTATTTGTTCAATGTTTGTCGGGTCCGTGGACCCGATTAATTTATTTATTTCTGCAATGTACATTGCAGAAATAAATAAATTAATCGGGTCCACGGACCCGGCAAACATTGAACAAATAAATAAATAAACCAGGCCGTGGCGGAGGACTGTTACTGCCTCTGCCACGGCCCGGTTTATTTATTTATTTGTTTGTTCAATGTTTGTCGGGTCCGCCGTGGCGGAGGACTGTTACTGCCTCTGCCACGGCCCGGTTTATTTATTTATTTGTTCAATGTTTGTCGGGTCTGTGGACCCGATTAATTTATTTATTTCTGCAATGCAGAAATAAATTAATTAATCGGGGCCACGGACTCGGCAAACATTGAACAAATATATAAATAAACCCGGCCGTGGAGGAGGACTGTTACTGCCTCTGCCACGGCCCGGTTTATTTATTTATTTGTTCAATGTTTGTCGGGTCCGTGGATCCGATTAATTTATTTATTTCTGCATAAATAAATTAATCGGGTCCACGGACCCGACAAACATTGAACAAATAAATAAATAAACCGGGCCGTGGTCTGTAACTGCCTCTGGTGCCCCCAGCACCAGAGGCAGTTACAGGCCACGGCCCAGTTTCAGGGGCGCAGAGTATGCGGGTGCTCCGGCCCCCCAGGCCAGAGAGAAGAGACGCAGTATGGATGGTCCTTTGTTCCATCCATACTGTGTCTCTCTCTGGCGGCCCGGGTAAAAGCCGGGTAAAAAACAATGTTTAAAATTTTTGGGACGGATGCAAAGCAAGATGCTCTTGTTTTGCATCTGTCCCTCAATTTCTAAAAATCGTTTTGATTCGGGTATACTTCTACATCTGTGTGCACGGATGTAGAGGTACACCCAACCCAAAACGATTTTTAGAAATGGAGTCACAGATGCAAAGCAAGTCTGTCCCTCAATTTCTAAAAATCGTTTTGGGTTGGATGTATTTGTACATCTGTGCACCCCGCATTGCAAGAGGGGTGCACAGATGTACAAGTACACTCAACCCAAAACGATTTTTAGAAATGGAGGCACAGAAGCAAAGCAAGTCTGTCCCCCAATTTCTAAAAAATTGTTTTGGGTTGGGTGTATTTGTACATCTGTGCACCCCTCTTGGCAAGAGGGGTGCACGGAAGTAGAGGTACACCCAACCCAAAACGATTTTTAGAAATGGAGTCACAGATGCAAAGCAAGTCTGTCCCCCAATTTCTAAAAATTTGTTTTGGGTTGGGTGTATTTGTACATCTGTGCAACCCGCTTGGCAAGAGGGGTGCACAGATGTAGAGGTACACCCAACCCAAAACGATTTTTAGAAATGGAGTCACAGATGCAAAGCAAGTCTGTCCCCCAATTTCTAAAAATTTGTTTTGGGTTGGGTGTATTTGTACATCTGTGCACCGGGTTGGATGTATTTGTACATCTGTGCAACCCGCTTGGCAAGAGGGGTGCACAGATGTAGAGGTACACCCAACCCAAAACTATTTTTAGAAATGGAGGCACAGATGCAAAGCAAGTCTGTCCCTCAATTTCTAAAAATCGTTTTGGGTTGGGTGTATTTGTACATCTGTGCACCCCTCTGTGCACCCCTCTTGGTAAGAGGGGTGCACAGATGTAGAGGTATAATGTACCCAGCGGGATCGAACCTGTGTTGCTCCTGAGCTATCCTTGCGAGACTCCGAAGATCTGAAGTACATTTAATGATACAGAACCAGAACTATTGAGCAAGTCTAACATCATCTTCATCATCATCAGAATAAATCAACACTGTTGTGGTTATACAAGAGCTAATATATTTAAAGGGATGGAATTACTCAGAATGTAGCAGCACTATTCAATAACCCAAAGTGCTTAAGCATAGTTAATGTGAAAATACGACACTTCTCACCATTGGGACAGTACTGCCTTGGCCAGAGTTTCACACTGAAGAAGTGAGCAAGTGATCCGGGATATGCAGTCCACACACATGCATGGGATTCCCATGCACCCACTTGCGAGATTTACACCAAATTAGTGAGATTGTGCTCCAAGGTAGGAGACACATGCACAGTCTTTGCTCTGAGGTTTGACACACTCACAGGATGGGATGGCATTTCGTTCTCCCATCCTAGTTGTGTTGCTCTGCCTTTTGAGGGCTACTACAACCTGGATGATTATAGAGGAGTGGAGTAGGGGCAGTATTGGCCTACTGGGATGCAACTGGAAGGCTTAAACCTCCTTCTTACTTGCCTTTAGTACATGCAATACATGCTAGCCAATGTTTCCACTGTTCTGCACCCCCCCGGCCCTCTCGCACCAAGTTGCCGACTACGTGAAAATGCGGTCATATAAGTGCTGGTTATGTCACTTCCTATATTTGGGCACCCCCTGGGAAATTCATAAGTCAACTCCCCTGCCCGATTTATTTATTTGTTCAATGTTTGTCGGGTCCGTGGACAGGATTAATTAATATATTTCTGCAATGTTGGGTCTGACCAATAAACCGGGCCGTGGCGGAGGACTTTTACTGCCTCAGGTGCCCCTGGAATGGGATTATGCTTCTTTCATTACCACAGAAGTAATGAATGTGTATTACAGAGATAAGCTGGCATATGTATTGGGCACACTGCACATGCTCAGGCAGCATCAATCATTACCACAGAAGTAATGATTGTGTATTACAGAGATAAGCTGCCATATGTATTGGGCACACTGCCCATGCTCAGGCAGCATCAATCATTACCACAGAAGTAATGAATGTGTATTACAGAGATAAGCTGGCATATGTATTGGGCACAACACTGCACAGGCAGCATCAATCATTACCACAGAAGTAATGAATGTGTATTACAGACATAAACTGCCATATGTATTGGGCACACTGCACAGGCAGCATCCATCATTACCACAGAAGTAATGAATATGTATTACAGAGATAAGCTGGCATATGTACTAGGCACACTGCACATGCTCAGGCAGCATCAATCATGATTTGTAGAGGACAATGTTGGCCTAAATTGGTAACAGCCAGCATAGACATGTTGCTACAGAGGCATATTTTGGGCACAACCAGCATGTCAATGTGTTACATCAGTGACAGTGCTGTCTTACACTGTGGACACATTGATCATTAAAATGTGTTGTGTTCTACAATGTTCTTGTCTGCTCTTAGTGACATGGAATGTACATGTTCCCCTTTAGAACTGATTGTAAACGTATGGCTTTTTGTTCACTTTTCCTGCTGTAAAATGCACAATTTCAGCCCCATATTTGGAAAAAAATCTTGGAGGGGAGACCCCCCCAAACCCTCCCTATATTGTTATAGCTCCCTAATTACGTGCGGTCGCCCCCACTATTTCCGCGAAATATCAACACATACACACTGGAAGAAATCACAAGAAACTAACCTTTCATCACTGCCCCCGACACCAAAAGCTATCTTTGGGACTGCATGGCTATGCCTTTGATGCTATTGTGTGAAAGGTCACACACCATCGCTTTTGAATATACTGCTTTGGGTCAGGATGTTCACTTTTGGCTCGCCGGCCCTCCGGGTGACAAAAAGTGAATGCTTCGGCCCCACATTCAAAAAGGTTGGACAAGCCTGTCCTAGAGGAACATGGGGAGACCTGTTTGGAGGAGACCTTCATTGAGCGGACAACTCTGGTGACCTCATCAGGTGTGATAGGAGAGAAGGAGGAGAGAGTGGCAGAGGGGGGATGGGAGGCCATAGGAGGTGGGAAGGGGCGGGGGAAGGGGACGCAAGGGTGCTCAGGATGTCCTGAGTTTTTGCAGTGAAGTGGGTGGTCAGTGCGTTGCAGAGAGCCTGGGAGGGAAGAGGTGAGGTGGAGACTGCAATAGGGTTGTTAGTTCCTTGCAGATTTTAAAGAGTTTAGTCGTGTTGTTGGCTGCACCAGAGATGCGAAGCTGGATGTGGGCCCTTTTCTTGGCACGAATGGAGAGTCAGTATTGCATTTGGATCAGCGGACATAGCTTGGTTAGTTATGTCGCTGTATGTTTTCCCATTTGCAGATTCATGGCACTTTGAAAGGTTATGTTGTTGTGTTCACTGATATGATACTGGTTATAACCCTTGTTGTAAACACAAGATATGAATACAATCTAAAAAAAAATACAAAATTAAAACAACAATCAACTAAGTAGGCGTTTTCCGCTAGACTGGCAACAACTTAAAATGTTTTTGCATCAAGCAGAAGGCTACTGGCTACCCCATAATCAGCCAACAAATCAAATGCATAAACTCTTTCATGATCCTTTAATTGAAGGCAGCAGATTACACTCACGTTAATATGCTTCCAATGGTAGCCTAGGGCAGTGCCATAAAATAGAGATTTACTTGACTTCACTGATTAGAATATTTGAATTGTACTAAAGAAACTGAATCTTACACTACTGCCCATCTCCCAACTCCAGCTCCACCCGTCACATGGGGCAGGGTGGTCAGTTTCTGTCAGGGAGATTCTTGACAATAGGTAGGGGAAATGTATGTCACGTGACGGCTGTCATGATCACAGTCAAGATTCTGATGTTTAATTTCTCTAGGTTGTTATTGTGCTTAGGGGGGAGTTAAACATGTATGCTTATAGTCCTGGCCTTTGCTTTTGCAATAAATCCTCATCATCATTTCACAACAATCAGGATGCCCACTTGTTGAAGCTCTGTGCAAACTAAACAATTGCGATTTTTTCAAGGAACATATTTAGGTTCTAGATTAAACTGAACATTAGTACTTTGATGCGGACATTATAGATCACGTTAGAGCTATCAAATACCCAATACAACAAACCTCTGGTTCTTACAGTTTATACCGACAGATAAGCCGAGTCTCAGCCTTTAAATTTAAACTCCCAGAATTAAAGTGGTGGGATCTCAAAAAGAAAATGCAGACCATGGTTTCTAACGGTGGCAAAATAACAACTGTTCATATTTCCCACCCCTCCTTTCAGACATCCCACATCTAAGTCAGATTCAAATGTTACAACAGTCAGAAGCAGACTAGTTTTCGTTTGGTTTGAAAGAAAAAAAGTTGACTAAATAGTTGAGTAAATAGACTCGGGAGGATAGCTCAGGGCAACGTGCTTTCCTTGAAGGCAAGACGACACAGGTTCAATCCCCGGGTCCGTGCTTAGAAACCTCTGGGTATTAAGGGCGTTATAAATAACCTATCATATCATCTCATCCTTTGCGCAAGTCAAACAGTCCTGTCCACCTAAACAATTAGTCATAATAAGCGGAAGATGTGGCTTGGATAGTGAGCCCTTTGAATAATAATAATGCAAATTAAAATAATAACTAGATGTACACAGGTGACCATATGCCGAGCCAGCGTTCTCCCTAACTCTTATCTTTCTCCCTTTCTCTTTCTCACACTCTCTGTGTCTTACTTTATGGGTCAGATTCTCAAAAGGAAATGGTAATGAAAAGGGCGTCGAAGATGCACTTGCTTTTCATGTTACTTTTACCAATACGCAGTTCACCTTATTCTTAAAGGTGACCTGTGGTACGGAAATGCAAGTGTGAAAGCCATGTTTAAAATGGCGCCTGTCACACTTCAATAAAGAATGGACCAAAGGGTCATAAATCACTGTGTTGTGAATTGTGTATCCCATTGCTCCTGTTGCCAGCAGGCGCAAGGGAATGTGGCTCATTTCTCCGTATTTTAAACTGCATCACATTGTGAATTTGGAATGTGCATTGAAATGCGCAGATACAGCCCCTTATTTGCGCAATGGGGGTGTGAAAGGGCTACTAAATGTGCGCATCTCTGATGCACGTATGCACTTCCCATTTGAGAATAAGGCATAACTTTCTCTATGTCTCTCTTTCTGTCTAGGTCTGTCCCTCTCTCTTTCTATCTCTCTCTCTCATATTTGATAGGGCCCCCCAGTAGTTTCTGACAACATTACGACCAAAGAAAAGATACAAGTATCTTGAAGGAGGGTGGGAGAAAATGTGTTGTGCAAGGTTAAAAGCAAAATGGGAGGAGCAGTGATGGAGGCATCCCCAGAGGGGGTCTGGCCTGGTATTTGGAGACATATATTGTCATCGGGTGTGTTCCAAAGGAATGTCGCCATCATACTGAGGACACACTCTCTGTATTGTGTGTGGTCATGCGGATGCAGATAGAGTATATGTAGCGTGCTGGGGTTCTGACCAACCTGATGAGGGGGAAGAGGACAAGGTTACCCAATATACAACTGCGTTGGTAATTTGATATTTTTTGTTCATTAATGTTTGTGTATATTGTCACAGCAGTGCAATCAACTAATCTGTGGTCAGAACCAATGTTCCCTCTAAATATTTGTCTCTATGTGCGCAACCGGTTGGCTGTTGTGCGCACATTATTTTCATGTGCGCAACTGACTAATGAGGAAAGCCACTTTGTAAGCTACCATCACAGAAGAGAGTCTGGAAAGGAATTTCCTCTTCCAAGCCACTGCAATTCTTTAAAATATTACAATACTTTTTCCAAACACATGGCTTAAAATATGTCATATGTGATTGTACAGAAAACTCATCAACCAGTTCAAGACCTCAATATCTGCCACAGTACCTTGCAAAGGTACTTCCGCACAGAGAAATATGTCAGCCTCATTACGAGTTTGGCAGTAGGTGGTAAAGTTGGCAGTAACTCCATTGCTGCCAACTTTACCACTATGCCAAATTACGATTTTGGGCCTGGAATGGAAGATTTGCCTCCAGGAAAATCCTGGAGGTAAATCCTCCAGCTCAACACTGAAATCGTCAGAATTTCCACTGCGGTAATTCCACCAAAAAGCCACATTTAGTCCCATGGACCCAATATGGACTCAAAATGAATGGGGAATTACACCGCCACCACTAGTTGTAATCCAGCGGAAATTGCTCCGGACCACGGGGCGGTAACAGTAATTCGTTTGGCCAGTATTCTGGTGGATTTACGCCGGGATACCGCCCCAAGTCTTAATGAGGCCTTGTATGTTTTATGCAACTGGAAAATCACTCATTTGTACTACAGAACACAAATATTTCTTAGTTGTGTTCCCAGATATCTCGCACAAACAATATTTTTCAAAAAAGGGAATTTAATTCTTGATGTGATAATCTCG
Organism: Ambystoma mexicanum; assembly: GCF_040938575.1. Lineage (NCBI taxonomy): Eukaryota > Metazoa > Chordata > Amphibia > Caudata > Ambystomatidae > Ambystoma > Ambystoma mexicanum. The sequence goes on along the minus strand of NC_090939.1, from coordinate 480,647,829 downwards.
TGGTCAGCCGACACGTGTTTCAACCCAAGGGGTCTTAATCAAGGCTGGAGCATTATTGTTCATTGACTGTTAGGTAGGTTGGATCTTGGTGGTGGGTTGGGGTAGGTGGGTTCCACTCCTTGAATAGGCTGGCTTGGCAGCCTGTTACTGCTACGAGCCACGTCCCTGGCATTTGTCGCCCTCAAATATGTCTTGTCATAACTGATGTGGCTGTCAAACTCACACAGAATACATTTCCTGATGGATTAATGGCAATTAAAAGCAATGTGTCAAAAAGATGCTGAAAGGAGTTCAAGTGCCCCTTTAATGAAGTAATTCAAGGGTCAGGAGAACATGGTTCTAACAATTTGTGTAAGGATGATAATTATATCAGAATAAATGCACCTTAGAATATGATGATCCAAAATTCATGTGCCTCTGGTTACTATCCACATTATGTTCTCCTGTGGGTAGTGATAACACCAGCCTTAGAGCTAAAAGACATATGCACCATGCATTTTTACTCTCTAAAAAAGGAGAATGTGTCTAACAAAAACAAGAAACAATGAACATATCATTGCTTCAACCCACAAAGCTCCACTGATATTTTTTTGAAATAGTGATCAGTAGAGCAGTGGCATAGGAAGGAAGGAACTCTAATAATATTAATGCCCTATCTCATAACAAATTTTATGGGGAAAGAACATCTTTTAATAAGCAGAAGGTATCCCTATTGGCAAAGTTAATTACTTTTTTACTCCCTGAAAAATCATTTGACTCCAAGTAGGGAGCAAAATCTGATTAGAGCCATGCTTGTACCCCAGTCATAGGGAGTTAAATGACAGGGCACATAATAAAGTGTATAGTTTTGCCCACCCTTCCGCATCACAGCCTGGATAAAATTAAACAAGAGCCTTACTGAGGTTTATTATGGAGCCTTGCTGAAGAAAATCACACACATATACCTTTTTAGTTAATTGCATCAATTCATCAGAGATACAAATGATTTGGTGCCTTCTTCTATAATTATGGGTCCCTCTTCTGTAATTATTTGTGATGAGTTAAATAAGATGCAGGAAGATGCTAGAGACTGCATACACAGAACCACATGGCTATATTGAAAAGCCCTCAGCAGTTGAGCATAGAAAGAAATAGAAGGTGCTGTTATCTAGATGGGTACTACAATTTCCTATCCTTTAGCAAACACGCAACACATTTCCTTCAGTGTACTGGTGAAATGTCTGACTTGGTCTTTGAAATGTGCTGCTTTGTTCATCAACCACAAGGAGTGATGCTTCCACCCATACCCTTCCCCGGCCCCTGTGCTTGCCTCCAATGCTAGTTGATAGAACACAGTAAAAAGTGAGGGATTGTAGGAGTAAACACTCACTGGGATATGTGTAGACCCACAATGCTTTGCAAGCAAGGCATATATAAATGCCTCAACATATGATGTGCATTTTAAGAATGTCATGACTCTGCATGTACACAATTCTTTTGCAGTGCATACAAGATTGTTTGCAACATACGCCACCCTTATATCATTATGTAGGATTACACACATGCTCAGTGAAACTGTTTTTGTATAGAAGCGAGTTACCATATAATGTGTGAATGTCTATGCCCAAAAGAACTCTGAACACTTGGAAATGATGCAGATTGTGTGAAAGGCATTCTACTGTCCGAATATCCGGTGCCCTGATATCATGGACGAGTAATCCCAGGCATAGTCCATACCCATTATCCCTTGTAGGCTAAGTAAATAATATTGCAATGTTAGTCTCTACTTATAGGGTTATGTTAGTAATGCTGAATTAGGAGAAGCTGAACATCATATTTGTCTTTTCAAAATCTTTAGAGGGCAAATTAATATTTGATTTTCATAATGTGTTAACTTCCAAGTGGGCCGCTTCAAAGCACTTGCGTGACATATGTACAAAGAAGAGGAAGTATGGGATTTGGTTACATATCCAAGTAGACTGCCTACTTACAGTCAGTACCCGATATTTGAGCTGGTAGTTAGATTATATAGTGTAGGTGACGCTTTTGGTAAGGCACAATGAGTAACAGAAATTCTGGCACGTGAACGTTATTCATGTTACAACAAACATAAAACAAGTGGATGTAGGTAGACGTCTGTTAACCTTTTGCAGAGCCAAGAGAGGAAGTGTCAAGGTTGTCCAGTAGTATCTTAATGTACTCTCTGGCAGAAGTTAGAGCCATAAGGTTAAAGTGTGTTAGACTCAGGTTTAGGAGTCATTGGTGGGGTGGGAACATTTTTGGTTAATGTTCATGAAGTCAGTTTTTCATATTAGTTTTTAACCTCTTGTGTTGTATTTTGCTGTTAGGGAATTAGCAGAATATCAAGACTAATTGCTTATTTTAAGAGAACATGTCAGGTAATTGCTGTGGCTTGTACCTTATTAAAATCTTTTTGAATAGGTGAGAATTGTCTGTATGCGCTGCTAAAAATCTTCTGAGCGACACCCAGAAGGAAGTTGGGCAAGCGCACATGCGCACAGCTTAGAGGGAACATTGGTCAGAACACATAAATGTAGCAGTGCCTTAGCGCTCAGAGAAGAAACCGATCATTGGTTTCGATCTGAGCCGAATCATTTCCAAGAATGAAGGCCATTATGATAGGCAAACCAACACATCTTCTCTGCAAAAGAAGCTATTTAAAAACGGAAATTATCGGAGTTATAAAGCACAAACCTAGCTGGGAAGTAACTGAGTGATTTACATGGGGGGCGCACCCCGGATTAGTGTTCGGGGATAGCAGAGGGGCTGGGATGGATAAACAGAACAGGGGCTGGCGAGTGACTAAGGGGAAGAAATAGGGTTAAGTGGAGCGATCAGTGACTGGTGAGATGTTCTATGAACAGTAGGGTCTTCAGGTCCTTTGTGAAGTCAAGGATGGAGGGGTGCAGTGTTATCTGCTTTGGTAACGTGTTCCAGAGACGGGGAGCATAGCAGGAAAAGGTCTGGGTTCTTACTTTATTCCCCTCTTGCAGTTCTTTGTGTTAAGCCTGGCGATGATGTGGCTTCTGAAGTGTGCTGTCGTCTGGCTAGATTCTCACCCAGGTAGAGTGGTGTTTTGGTTGTGAAGGTGATGCAGGTTGTCTTGATCATGATGGATGCGTGAAGGGGTAGCCAGTGCAGCTCTTTGAGGATGGGGCAGATGTGGCTGAATTTTCTTATTCATGGAATGAGGCGTGCTGCAGCATGCTCGACGCCGTTCCGAGGGTCATGATAGCACCTTGGACTACTGTGAGATGGTCATTGCCACTGTCCAGGTTGAAAATGACCAGGGCTCGGACAACATTTCTGAACTCGGAGCTGGGATAAAAAGGTGTGATAAAAGGTGGAGCAGCACAAGCTTTTACCATTCTGCTTCTGTCTTCTTGGGGATGTGTTGGAATGAGAGGTCACAGTCAATGCAAATTTGAGCTTCATTATATGGTGCTGAATTATGTGGTTTCATGAAAATCCCTTCTAATATTGAAGAGAAAGTGTTTAAGACTCGAAAAACACATTTATTTTAAATGTTACTATGTAATTTCTAATGATCACTTGCACATAAACATTGCAGTCAAAATACAAACATTACCCTGTCCATAATTAAAAACACTTTATCGAAACCTAAAATATCCAAATAAATTATTTTCTGAAATTTGACATGTTGAAACACTCCGAAATAATTAGTTAAATATAAGGTGGACAGGGCTAAGTGGTATAATACTCCAACGTGTTTGCAAACAAACCTTTTAAGCAACGGCAGTTGCGACCAAAATAATACCTGAACTGTGACCCTCAGACTGGCCCTGGGGTGTAGAAGCCAGTTTAAAACAATAGTTAAAGGTGTATGCATGGTTAACCCATGCTTTTGCACTCCACAGGATTTTCCTCATTTTGGCATGCAGACCAGGGGAATGGTACAAAATAATAGTTTCCACCTTCCCTGTCCATCCTTTTGCCTGCCAAAAAGGAATGCATTTACACAAGCACATGATGGATTGCACCAACATGTTTTTACATTAATTACGCGGAAAACATGTTTTTATTTTCTTCAATTAAGTCTAGTCATGGTGGGTTCACTTGTCCTGCAGCTATTTTCTCTTAGAAAGGGAAGAGATTGACCTCTTACACGGATAGTGGGAGGCAGTTTGATGTGACATACAGCCTCATTCCGAGTATGGTGGTAGTCATGGCGCTATTTGCGCCATGACTACCTCCCATGCCGGTACCAACTCTGACTTGGTTCAATGGGGACTTACCGGTGTAGTCCGACCTTTGCGGGACCGGTAAATCCCCAATAAAAAAGCCATTCCCCATTCCCATTGAGCCCTCATAGGGCTCAATGGGAATGGGGAAGGGGCTAATAACGTTACCGCAAATTGCGGTACCGTTATTGGCTCTGAATTCCCTTAACGGGTCCCGTCCAAAACGCCTGGTCAGACCAGGCGTTAAAGGAGGGACCCGCTAAGGGAGCTCGTAGTAAGGCGGTAAGGGATTACTGGCACCAATCTCCTTCCCGGGCCCCGGTGTCCCTTACCACCCTTCTCGTAATGAGGCCCATAATCAGAGTTATCATCATATTACTAAATACATACGTGGATGTACTGCATTACACGTCAGTGCAATAGGTCATCAGCAGGTTAATTAATGGCATGATTTGCATGCCACATGCCGGATGCTTCTGGAAACAAGACACAGCAGCCCATCCAAAGAAGATGCCAGACTTCCCATTGGGTCTGCATTCATTGCTTCACGGTTTCATTATACCAGATAAAATATGTCAGAAGATTTTATAACGTTTGGGTTTCTATCATTTTCTCCACACAGCCACAGACACAACATCATGAAAGGTTCCATAGGAGACAACTGTGCAGGTCATCCACTCCATAATGAAGAAAATGGCAGGATCATGGTTTTCAGAAGAAGATGACAAAGCTTTATTCAGAAAATGTGTCAGGAAAACATACTGCATGTACCCATTGTACATTTTGAGCTATCACTGCATGCAGAGTACTGGAGTGAGTGGGTACACACTCTTTTTAATATCCTTATTAATTTTGATGAAACACGCAATAATGTTTAAGCAGGCACACCTAACATCAACAACTGTGGTCTAGCAATTCTGCCACAGCTACAGGAGACTGCTGTATTCGTGTGTACAGCTGTGAGTTTGCAAAGATGAATGAATACAAGAGGCCACTATTGCAAGCTGAAGTCCTTGCATACTAATACTACTAAATCAAAAATGATGATCTTTGGGGGGAAATCCCTAGTAATCAAACTTTCTTTTCTGCCCAAATATCCACATGGGAAATGGTTCTGACGTAGCATGTGGGAGCCATCAGAAAAATGGGGAGAAAATGGGTTGAAATCATCTTACTAGAAGCTCACAAACCAAAACCTAATGCAGCCTCATTATACAGTGCTGAATTTTCGGGTTGCATGAAAACCCCTTTTCTTAGTTTATTAATGCCAACAACTCTTTTTTGAATCTCTGCTATTTGTACCCTGCTCAACACCCATTTGCCTTTGCAGAAATAGGGCGGAAGTGCATTAGGTAAAATGTAGCAGTAAAGTCAATATCATTTTGGCTGTTATCGAAATATTGAGTGTTGTAAAGCAGCCCTGATGGACTTTAGTTGGTCAGAATTGGCAATCACATCAGAATGGCTTAAGTGCATCAATAGGTTGCTAAGTGAAATCGAAGTTCTTGAGTTCTGGGTGTTGCCCATTGTAATCACTAAATAAATAAAAAACGAATTCAAAAGGGAGTTTGATACCTGGACGATGAGTTTCATTAAAATCAGGTCAGCCCTAAATAATGGTTCCAGCATATTTCTTTTACGTAAACAAATGATGGGGGGTGGAGAGAGGTTGTTTTGAATCTTCAACCCCTTGAACTTCAGGTCAATTTGTTTTTTAAGATTCACCTTGGAGTATTATCCGTGGCAGTGATCTCAGCCAAATGGTTGTCAAAGAAACACTTTTTACTATTTTTCCCTACTAAAAATCCACTGGAAAAAGAGGACTGTTACCTTTATTTCAGAGATTACAAATTTGAGATGTTAAATGGGAAATGATCACCTATTTAGGGACTGTTTCAATAATTACTTTGTATTCAATTTAAAAGTATTTAAGAGCAAAGTTGAGGTTAAGACAAAGGGCCTTATCACGAGTTGGGCAGTGTTCTGGTGGTAAATCCACCCAACGCAATTACCGTTACCGCCAACTGGTCTGGCGGTATTACCACCAGATTACAAGTGTCGGTGGTGGTGTAAATCCCCATTTTTTTTAGAGTGGGGCATTTTCTGTGGAATTGCTGAAGCAGTAATTTTGCCGAAAATATGTGGAACCTGGTTGAATTGACCTCCAGCTCATGGCTGCAGATGAATCCTCTGATTTGCAGTGGTAACGGTTTTACCACCACATTTTTACCACACCGCCCAACTCGTGATGAGGCTATTTGTCTATTTCATGAAACGATATCATGCAGAGTGTGTGTATTTTGGGGATTTTATGCTTACGGCTCAGAATTTTATTGTGAACTGGTTTGTATTATTATTGAGGCAATATGACCAGAAGCGGCAGGCTGTCCCTGTTGGAAACTGCCCGCCACCGGGGCAGAGTGAAGCCGGAGGTAAATCCGCCGTCTTGGTGCCAAAAATCAGCAAAATTGGCAGAATTACTGCTTGTGGTAATACTGCTGAAATCCCCATGAAGTCCTTTGGACTCCATAAACGGGGACTAAGATGGCCAAAACACCACTTGTGATCTGCCAGTAATTCCCCTGGACCAAGTGAAGGTTACAGCAAATCTGTTTGGTGGTAGTCTGGCAGATTTACCACCGGAATACTGTCAAACCTACAATGAGGCCCGTTGTGTGGCTGGAGAGAAGCCACTTTGAATGTGTAATATTCCTCTGATTTTTTAATTAGTCCCAGCCACTGGAATAACTGATATTTTCATTACACTGTATGCCCACCCTGTATTTCCTTTTGCCCCACTCACTTAAAGATTCCCTAATACATCACTTTCAACTTGAGTTTGCGAGTTTGTCTGGTCCTTTGATTCCTGTCAGAGACCTGATATTTTACTTCATTATGTTTTCTGATGACCCTCTACTATAGCTTGATGGTCCAGATGATTGCCTATCATGGAAGATTCAGGCAGTTCCTGTAGAGGTGGCCAGTTCGGGCTGGGGTCTTCAGGTACTGTCTTGCACCCCTTGGCAGTAGGGACATCTGGATTTTGGAAAACTGATTTGACTCTGTCTGAATATCTTCCAGGGTGTGGGTGAGGCAGACTACACTTGTTTGTCTCTGTACAAGTTAGCCAGTTTTAGGGATTTTAAGTAGGCTGTAAGGTGTTAGGGTATGTAGAAGCTGGGGGCATTACCTGCATGTGTGGTATATGTGCAACATACCATGGTCCCATGTTCAGGATTAATGCTGCTGTGGAGCATGTAGGTAGGGTAGTGTGTGCATTATGTTGTTCTGTTCATCAGGTGTACTTTATGGTTTATGTTTAGTATTCTATGTTTGCAGAGAGGGCTGTTTTCCTGTGTTTTTGAGTGTATGTATCAGGATCCATGTTAATTTGGTCTACTGTACTACTGCATATGCTGATGACATTATATGTGCGGGTCCCCCCTTTCCCTGTGCTATGATGGTCTTCTTCCTATGTACAGCACCATGCCTTTCTGGAATGTTGGCCAGCTTTTAGTCAGATCTGGGGTACTTAGTGGGCATCATTACAATATTATATCAAGTGAACTTGAACGTATTTCCACAAAGAATGTTAAGTAGTACCTACGGATAGGGTAGTTAGTCAATTCTCATTAACAAGTCATATTCTGCTGAATGTGTGCGGGTTTAAGAGGGGTGGGCAAATCCTAACCCTGCTCCCCCTCACATAAGACATATGCCCCGGAAGAAGAACCAAAGACACCATGATCACCCATACAATTTCAGACTGATTCCTAGTGCTCCTATGATAGACAAGTATGTCAAGAGGTACCCACTCAGCCAACCATACAGCCCAGGAGCCATGCAAGCACTACCCGGAGTGGACGAGGAGCCTCAGGATGCCACTAAGGAGACCTCAATTGACAGGCTTCACTAAAGCACATCGGGACACAAAACATGCACAAGAATACACAAAGAACATATGAGGAACCGTCCTGTAAGTTAGAGGACAGATACATATACAAATTGCCTTTGCCTATATTTGCCTTTGCCTATATTTTGTCATTAGCTTAACCGCAGCAATGATGAAACCGCAAGAAGCAAGTGATCCTGAGCAAGCTTGCAGATGCTTATGTGCAAATAACCAATGGAGCGGCAGGAGCACCTATGGGACCTGACAGAAACAATATATATTACTAATGTATGGAGAACTATAGAATGACATGAACAAGTAGAAGCCATGCCATGGCTAGGAAAATCACAGTAGGCCACAACTGTCTCTGTAAGAGCTGATCTGAGCTGAATTCAGACTCTGCAGAAGAGCAACCGTGTGGAACTGGGCCTGCTGCCAAGACCACAAGATACAAGTGACATTCCATTCCCTGAACGACAGTAACACCAGTTGCAATAATGAGAATAAATCCACATAAATTGGCGTAATTCAGAGCTCCAGAAGCCCGAAACACAGTCTCTAAACATGTGACTCAGCAGCTTGAATGATGAATCGAAACCGACACTGGGAAAGAGGAACGGTCTCATACCTCCAGACAGAAGCTTGCAACAAAGTCGTTACAGCAAGACACAATATTTCTATGATATGAATGGGCACTCACATAGATTTTGGTGGTGCACACATGTTACAATGCAGATACATAGTTATTCTTATTACCTTGAAGAGCTACACCTCGAGCTGAGAATCATTTGGGATCCGAGGCCTGGGGAGATCAGTTCTAGCCAATCACAACCCAGGACCCTAGGGGTGGGTAGCAATGGGAAAGAACCAATGATCAGACCCTCAAACTGAAACATTGTTTAGTAACAGCACTATTGGGATGGGCCAGGCCTGACATGGGACAGCCAGTAAACTAACACGTTTCCCGATGGACAATAGGTTTTCTGGAGAGGCACCCAGTTTGTGACGTTTTCGTGATGCAAGAGTCTATCAAAACTGACCTCCGAGCCAGAGCTCATTGAGATGTCCACAGATTTTTTCTGTCCCTGTAATGATCCCTATTGGTTATGGCTGTAATAGACAGCAAGTTCAAAATGCAGTTTATCTGGGTCTGGGCTCCTTGGGAATGAAACGAGTTGAGCCTTCCCTGAGTACTGGGGCCGCAAACTCCTAGTAGCCCTCAAACCTACCTGGGAGTTCATTCTCAACAGGGCTATACATTGTTTTATGCTTTATGGGATCTTGGCACTGCATGGTTATGGGTGGATTTAATGCAGATGGTGCAGTGGTAGTGTACTGCATGTGCTTCCTGGAATCTCTGTGTGAGCTGTGAGCTGATGTATGCCAGTGCAGCATAGTGTATACTTCATAAGAGGTTTGTAATATCTGTGTACTGTGTTCTTGGTCTGGATGTACAAGCCCTCTGAGAATGGACATTGAGTTTGGTATTTGTTGTCTAGTACATGCATGGATGTAAAGGTCCTCGCAGTGAGTCAGCTGACTGAGGTCAACAGGCCAATGAGATTAAGGGCATATGTTCTGTTGGCACTTTTACAGAATAATGTGATCCCCCGTGACTCTAAAAGGCATGACTGCATGTGCTGTGTTATTTTCATGTGTGTGTGCATGAGTCGGTGAGTTGTATGCTTGATTGTGTATGTGTGTTGCATAATTTCAGAAAGTGGGCCTGCTGGTTGCTGTCAAGAAGCATATTATGTTTTAGGCTGTGTTTTAGGGTGGTGCCCTTTGCACAGTTTATGCTGGCCTAACTTTCATCGGCATGACTCTGTGCACCATGTGTATAACCCTTGTCTTTGTGTGCTCCTTGGTTTCAGCAGATGTGTGAGCTTGCCATTGGGCCTTAGTTCGGTCAGGAGGACACCTGCATTTAGGGCTTGATACCTGTCCAGCTCTCGGGAGTGAGTATGGGTGATCTGTCTTGGTGTAGTGCTACGCACATCTGCTGTTGTGTTTTCAGTTTGTCGTACCTTGGCCCTAGTGGTTGAAGGCAAGAGGCAAATTGCTTTGAATGCTTGTTTGCGGTTCCAAACCCACTGTATGTACTGACCTCCAATCTTCCCTCTAATTATTTTTCTCTAAGTACGGAATTGGTTGGCTTTTGTGCACTCCTCATTATTTTCCATGTGCACAACTCACTATGAGGAAAGCCACTTTGTGGGCATGCGCAGTTAGTGAGCTTTCATCTCTGATGAGAGCTTTGAAGAGAGATTCTCCTTCCCCAAAGTCTGCAGTACTTTACAAATCAGTGTAAAAGGTGCATTGTACAGCACTTTTTCTAGAGACATAATCGGCCTCATAAGTTTGACGGTAGCCCTCTGATAATTCCGGCAGGATACTGGCAAACTGATCTGACGTTTTTCCGCAGCCTGATGTCCTGGAATTTCTGGGATATTACAGGTGGCGGTAAATCCCCATTCCATGGAGTCCCGGTATTACTGGCACCATTAATACCGGCAGGATTTTGCTTGTGGGGGCCTGATTTACCTGCAGCTCTGTGCTGGAGGCACATCAGTGAACCCCACTGGAAAACTTGTACTTTTGCGGTGTGGGAAAAGTTGGAAAAGTGCTTGTCACGGAGTTGCTGACACTTTTACCAGTGCTTTTCCTGCACCATAAAACGTATAATGATGCCCATAGCCATGCCCATAGCCTAAAAAAACAAATATGTTATATGTGATTATATAGAGAATCCAATCCAAGACTTTAAGATCTGCCACAGCACCAAACAAAAGTACTGCTGTACAGAGAAAAGTTATGTCTATGCACCAAAAAACAGTGTATGCTCAGTATAAAGCAGTGGTATTCAAACCTTTTTATGCTGAACCCCCATGAGTAAAACTATTGTTGTTGCCCCCCCACATGCCATATCTGCATATGTTTTCTATTAAAAGTAGTAATCATGTCCCTTTTTGAAGAGCCTCATACCCCATCTCTCCCCAGCCTCTGGACATACTTGGGGCCCCCATAGGGGAGCCAGGCCCACAGTTTGAAGACCACCAATATAAACAATAGGTTTAATTGTGGCATTCGTTATTCAACACTGCACAGACACAATGCAGAAATTGTTTTATGCCATTGGAAAAAAAACACTCATGTTTATCACTAAAAGTAATATTGCTTATCATATTTGATGTGCCTGGCAAACAATTCTGAAATTATACATTATTTGTAGATGGAATAATGGCAACCAACGAAAGGGAATGCACCAGAAAACATACCAATAGGCTCATGTGCCACTTTAATTCAAGTGCCAGAGAATATGCCACAGAATATGATGAGAATTCCTGTGCTTCTGCTTACCATCCACATTACATTGCCCTGTGAACCAAGCTGTGACAATACTTACTCAAAACCAGCCTTACAACTTAGAGGCATACACACTACCCATTTCTACTCCCTAAAAAGGGAACAATAGGTGTCTAGCCCCAACTTCTACGCAAAACACTCCACTGGTATTTTTGAATTAATATTACTGCCAATCTCAAGCAGAACTGTAAGGGGAAATAGCATATTTTAATAATCATAAAGTATGACTATTGGCAAAGCTAAATACTTTTTTACTCCTTGAAAAATAATTTGATTCCAAGTAGTGAGTACAATCTTATTAGTGCCATGCGTGCAACATAATGCATCCTTTAGTTTGTCCCTCCCTTCCTCTGAGTAGCCTAGTCAAAAAGCATCACTGAGGTTTTTGAAGAAAATAACACAGCTTTTCCTTTTACGTTAATAAGAGCAATGCTTCTTAGTACAACAAAAGGAGTGCCTTCTTCTTCTGCAATTAAATGTTATCAGTTTAACAAAATGCATGGGATGCTATAAGCAATAAACACCTTCAGCATCTGAGCATAGAAAGGAACCGAAGGTCCAGTTTCCTATACTGTTACTAGAGTTTCCTATCCTTTACCAAACCAAACAAACAACACATTCTTTTTACCCTACTGCCGAAACATACGACTTGGTTTTTGAAAGTTGTTGGTTTGTTCTTCACCTCAAAAGAATGTTCTCCTGTGCCATTCCCCTCCGTACTCCTCCCTGGCTCCTGTGTTAGCCTATAATACTATTTGACAGGGTTCTGTAAAAAGTGAGGGATTGTAGCAGTAAAATGCTCACTCAGATATTTGCATACCCACAATACTTTGTAAACAAAGCATATTTAAAGCCTCACCAAGCAATTCTGGGCAGACTAAGAAAATTTCTTGAATCCGCATGAACACAATTATTTTGCAGTGCATAGAAGATGGTTTGTAACATCCCCCACCCTATTACTGTTGGGTAGGATTATACAAATGCTTGGTGAAACCATTTTTGTGTAGCAGAGAGTTAGCGTATAATGGGCCTCATTAGGACCCAGGCGGTAAGGGGTTTACGGCGGCGTAAACAGCGCCGACCCTTACCGCCTGATTCCGAGGTCCCTTAGCGCCATGGAGGATTTAACACCTGCTTTTAGCAGGTGTTAAAATCCATGGCGCTAAGGGACCTTGTTGTTAATTACGCCACCGTAATTTACGGTGGCGTAATTAACGCCTTCCCCACTCCCATTATGCCCTATGGGGCAAAAATGGGAATGGGGAAGGGTAAATGGGGATTGGGGACTTACCGCCCTGCCAACCTTGGAATGGGGCGGTAAGTCCGCCAACCACCATGGCTTAAACGTAGTTTACGCCATGGTGGTAAAGGTACGACCCAGGCGGTAACCTACCACCTGGGTCGTAATGAGGCCCAATGTGTTAATGTGTATGCTTGATGGAACACTGAAAACTTCATTAATAATTATAATTATAAATGGTTATTTATAACACACTTTTCTAAGCACGGACACAGGGATCGAACCTGTGTTGCTCATCGTTGTCTTGTTTCCCAGGCAAGCACATTGCCCCTGAGCTATACAGCTATGCAGATTGTGTGAAAAGCATTGTAGCTGGCTGAATATCTGTTGCCTTAATACTATGTACTAGTAATGCCAGGCATAGAGCATACCCTTTATCCCTCGCAAGCAAATAAATGGTATTGCAATGTTGTTCTGTGCTTATGGTAATGTTAGCAATGCAAAGGTAGGAGAGGGTGAGCATGACATTTTCATACTCAAAATCCTTAGAGGGCAAATTAATTGAGTTTAATAATGTGCTGATGTGTAAGGGTACTGCTTTGAAGTACTTAATTGACAAATGTACAAAGAATAGGAAGCATGGGATGGAGTAACTCATCCAAGCAGCCTTGTTGCTAAATGTTAGTATCCAATATTTGTGATGACATTTGGGTTACATAATGTGGGTGACACTTTTGCTAAGGCACCATGAGGAACATACATTCTGGTGCTTGAACGTTATTCATATTACAACAAACATAAAGAAGTGGATGTAGGAACAAGTCTGGTAACCTTTTTAGAGTCAAGGTTGTCCGATGATAGCTAAAGGTTGCCTCAGGCGGAAGTTAGCTCATGAGGTATAAGTGTTGTAGAGTCAAGTATTGAGGTCATGGTTGGGGAGGAAATGTTATTTGTTTAATGTATGCAGGAATATCTTAGTTAGATCTTCTGTTCACTGTGCCAGTTTTTCGTATTCGTTTTTAACCTCTTGAGGATATATTTTGTTTTTAGTTTCGGTTTTTACGGTCATGCTTGCATAGTAGGGTACTGTAAATAGGCTAGGCCAGAATATCAAGACTAGTTAGGATAATTTAGCATTATTAAGAGAGAAAGCAAATGCAAGCTACTGCTATGGATTGGGACTAATTAATTCTTTAGAAGGTTGCAATGGTCTGTGTGAATTGCTAAATCTCTTCTGCGCAGCACCCAGAAGGAAGCTGGGTAAGCGCACATCCGCACATCCCTCAGAGCGAACATTGCCGACTTCACTTCTGTTTTGTGGATTTTTTGTGTGTATTTGTGTGGTTGGTGGTGCCATTTCTCAGTTTGATTTATGTGCGAGGATGGGAGGTGTTATTTCTTAATTTGAATGATGTGTGCGAGGATAAGTGGTGTGTTATGTCTTGGTTTGAATGATTAGTCTGAGGTTGAGAGATGCATTACGGCTCGATTTGAATGATGTGATATGCTGGTTTAGAGTCATGTGTCTTGTCCTGCTCCCCATCTGCGCACATTTTTGAATGCTGAGCAGTTCAGGAGAATGTTAGGTGCATTTATTTATTTTATTTTTATTTATTTTTTTTATTTGTTACACGCCCAAACCCTCAGGTGTCACGGCGTGGTTAAAAGACAGCTTAGCAATTAGTAAAATTCAAAACATTACATTCGTTCCATTACATGATATAAATTACAGAATATTCACAACATTATACAATAGCCTAAGTATTCACAGCAGTATAAGATGGACGGGGTCCTATCTTTGGGTGCTAATATTGGTTGAATAACCAGGTTTTTAACTGTTTCTTAAAGATCGTGAAGGAAGATACTTTTTTAATGTGGATGGGTAGGGTGTTCCAGTGTTTAGGGGCTAAAGTGGTGAAGCTGCTGCCCCCTGCTCTTGTGTTTTTGAATCGGGGGGGGTCCAGGAGTAGTTTGTCATTGGATCTAAGTAGTCTCATGTCGGATTTGGGATGCAGAGTGTTGTTGAGGTAGATAGGTCCTTTTTTGGTAAGGCATTTGTGGGTGATGCATAATGTTTTGAAGATAATTCGGGCTTTGATAGGGAGCCAGTGGGCATTTTTCCTAATCTTGGATATGTGGTCTGATTTTTTTATGCCTAGAGCGGCCCTCAGGACTTTATTTTGCAAAAGTTGCATTTTGGCTAGGTTGGTGTTAGATGTGCCCAGTAGTAATACATTACAGTAATCCAATTTCGATAGGACCAGTGCTCTGGCTAGGGTGAGGCAATTTGCTGGGGTCAGAAATTGTCTGCTGAGCGCAATTAATTTAGAGGTGTAGGCCGTGGAGGAGGAAAGTACATTGATCTGTTTAGTCATGGTCAGGCTGGCATCAATGTACACGCCCAGTGTTTTTACTTGCTTTAACACTGGAATATTGGTACCGTCGATATTGATGATTGAATATTCTGGCTGAAGGGTTGCTATTTTGGCTGGAGATCCTACGATGAGGACTTCTGTCTTCTCATCGTTAAGACATAGGCTGTTTAATGCCATCCAGTTTTGTATGATGACGTAGATTTTATTGATTGTTAGTGTGTCCTGGTCATAGTTGCCTGTCAGTGGTATAAGGATCTGGGTGTCGTCCGCAAAGTTTGTGTATATGACACCCATTTCATCAAGTGCTGAGAACAGGAGCTTGGTATATGCATTGTACAGCGTGGGAGAAAGGCAAGAGCCTTGGGGTACTCCTATGGGGACTGGGATGGGGTTGGCTGCTTCTTTGCCTATGGACACTCTGGAGGTGCGGTCGGTTAAGAAGGATTTCACCCAAGCAGTGGCTGCCCTGGAGAAGTTAAACTCGCGGGTAAGTGAGTTGCAGAGTTTGTCGTGGTCCACCAGGTCGAACGCGGCTGAGAGGTCCAACAGCAGAAGAATGCAAAGTTTCCCTGAATCTCTGATGGCATCCATCTGGATTTTGAGGTCCAAGAGAGCTGTTTCAGTGCTGTGGTTAGGCCTGAAACCTGATTGTCTGGTGCCGAGGAGCTGATTGGATTCTAAATGGGTTTGAATTTGGTTGTAGGCTAGTTTGTCGATGATTTTGAGTAAAAATGGGACCGTGGTTATGGGGCGATAATTAGTTGGAATGGTGGGGTCTAGATTTGTTTTTTTTAGAAGCGGGGTAACCCAGGCTTCTTTAATGCAGGTCGGAACTGTATTGGAGTTGAATGAGGCATTGACAAATTTGGTGATGAGAGGGGTCAGGGTGTGTGCACAGGCTTTGACTAATTTGGCCGGGACAGTGTCTCCTTTGCAGTTGGATGCTTTTAGTTTGGAGATTGTGTCGAGTACGAGGTCGTGGGTGACTGGTGTGAATTGGAAGGGGGGGTTTGAGTTGTCACTGGAAAGGGTGCAGGGAATAGGGGAGGGGGAGATTTTGGTTGCTAGGAGTAGTTTTTTAGAATTGATTTTATTTTGCAGCATAGTGATTTTGGAGGCAAGAGCGTCTTGTATGGTGGTACACCATTCTTTACTTGTGTTTGTGGGTGTGTCGGTTGGGAGTGGATTTTCAAGTTCTCTAAGGATAGAGAAGAGCTCTTTGGAGTCTGATGCTGCATTGCTAATGCGAGCATTGTAGGCGTTTGCTTTGTGGGTGATGATAGCTGATTTGTAGAGGGTATTTGCGTCTTTAAATGCTTTGGCTGAGTCCGGGGAGGGATGTTTATTATGGACGTGCTCGAGAGAGCGTTCTTTCCTTCTAAGGACGATTAGTTCCTCGTTGAACCAGAAGTTGGATTTTTTATTGAGGCGTCTTAGTTTGGAGGTGACAGGTGCTATGGTGTCAATCGCTGTGGAGAGGCATTTGTGGTAGTACTCAGCGATGGTAGTTGGGTCATTGCTGAGGATTGAGTGTGTATCTAGCAATTTGTTCAAGGTGGGGTCGAAGTTCTCAGCTGTGAGCTTTTTGTGCATGATGCAAATTAGTGTTCCGTGGATGCCAGTGAAGCCTGAGCAGTGAATGTAATGGGATTGCCATTGGGTGACTCCCTGTGTGTTGTAAGGAACTAATGGTGGCAACAGTAAAGACAGACACAAGTGATCACAGTTCAAGTGTGTTCATTGAACTTTATAATGGGTGAGATAAATGCATAATCTAAACCTAAATTTAAGATGGGAGCAAGCTACGCCCATCAAATAATAATAAGGCAGTCCTAGTGGCGTCTTGTCAAATAAAAAGGGCCTATACTAAACAACCTATTGCCAATCCTTACTACTAAGTTACAAAAAGAGTGTGGGATAATGTTCACCAGACAAGAAAGAAGTGTTCACAAAATGATAAGTCAGGATGGTATGGCTGGGTCTCCCTTCCCCACATTTCAAGCAGGGGACAAGCGGAACTCCTGAGCATAGCAAACTCCTGGGCCTCTCCAGCAAGAGGCTCACAACTCCAGGTCAACAACATCAGAACCTTAAGAGGCTAAGTTTCTTTCCAGCAAAAGTCTCTTGCCTTAGAAGACTTGCTGATTCAAAACAACAAACAAAAGTTCTCTGGTGGTCTTGCACCATGGGTGATTGCTCTTCGACCCTTGGATCTCCCTCCACCGGGCACAGATCCCTCTTTGCAACTTGGTCCTCCCTATGTCGGGTTCACTAAAGCCTTTCAAATATAGCTTGCAATATTCAAATGTCCTTTTAAACAACTTCCCACTGCGGACAACCCTCGACCGGCTTCACTCTTGTCAACACAATGCTCTCGGGTGTATTACTCTTCACTCCAACTCGCAGGCATCCCTCCACGGGTTCACATTTGCCAAATTGACAGTTCACTTTGTTCTGTTGTGATATAGGATTTACTTGTCTTAGATTTTCCCTTGCCCTCCCTTCATGAGGTCCACATATCCACATTTAACACATTTCATGAATTTCTAACACAGTTAATGTTTTAATCATTTTCATCAGAAAGCAGGGGTTTTCTTCTCCTAGCTTTCTTTCGGCATCCCTCTGTCGAGGCCACACCTTATTCCACAGTTCACAATCTTATCAGAAAGCAGGGGTTCCTTCCCCTAGCTTCCTTCTGGCAATGGGTCAGAGACTTTTTATTGTACAAAGGATTTAACGTGACCCTTGTATGACCACTCTGACACCTCACGCTGCCCTTTCCTAGGCTCTTCTGTTCTTTGCAGTTTCAACACGAAACCAAAGGGGACAGCAAGAGTCCTTTGAATGAGCACTCCTACGGTGCCTGACCACTCTGCAGCTGGCCTTGTCTGGGTTTTCTCAAAGTTCAACACACACACAAGTTCTTTCTTCTCAGGTTCCTTGCATTCATAATGTTGCTACTTGCAACCTTGGGCTTAACACAGTTTGGTTTGCTATCAGCGTCCTCTGGCTGTGCTGAATCCATTGGCTTCTCTTGTCTCTCGAGTCAAGGACTGTACCACGGTAGCCAGCTTGCAACCCTAGCCTGCACTATCAATGCGGGATGCCCCTGTGCACCGTTGACATCCGCTGTTCCGCACGCCAGCTGTAACTCCCGGTCTTATGATTTCCCTTTCGGAGGCTTTGCAGGTCTGAGTTGAAAAGGGAAAGGCCTATTCCCCTTCGTCTGCCCTCCAGGTCTCACCACCTTTCTCCTCCTTTGAATTGCTGGTTTGGTGTAGCTGTTTTCCTCGTGCGTTCGGCCTTGCTCGTGGTGTGCTCTTGTGCTCTGCCTTTTATCCCTGTGGGGAAGGTAAAGGACCGTCAGATGTGCGTGGGTATTGTCAATTGCCTGACTCTGCCTAGCCCGTGTGTTGGGACATGTCCGGGGACCAGCGGGTGAGACACCTTCAGGTTTTTCACAGTGTTAATTGTGACAAAAGAGTAACTGGAATCTACAAATACTGTGAATAAAGCAACATGACTTTTACAACTGAATAAAATGGGTCTCATTAGAGCCTTGGCGGTATCCTGGCAGTAATACTGTAATACTGCCAGGATACCGCCAACGCAA
Organism: Ambystoma mexicanum; assembly: GCF_040938575.1. Lineage (NCBI taxonomy): Eukaryota > Metazoa > Chordata > Amphibia > Caudata > Ambystomatidae > Ambystoma > Ambystoma mexicanum. The sequence continues at coordinate 480,629,141 of NC_090939.1, read as the reverse complement.
ATATTGTTACTGCTACTCGGTCTGACGCAATTAGTGCCAGATCATAAGTAGTGGCAAGGCGGTTAAGCCCCATTCCCATTTGGGCTGTTGGACACAATGGGTTTTTGGCACTATTAGCGCCAGCACAATTAGTGCAGTGCTAATAGCTCCAAAAATGGGCGGAATGTGGAGATTTTGTACCTCCAGCAAAAATCTGTAGGTAAAACTGCAAACATTCAGCCCAACTCATGATTGGGCCAGCCCTTATATGTGGCAGTAATAGAGTTACCACTGCATTTAAGGGCTACCGCAATGACTGCTATATCCCCATGTGTTCGTTGTAGTCAGACAACTGAAATAAAGACCAAACAGCCATAAAACTAAAAGGTCTTCGGCACTGGCCCAGACCATAACTGAGTGGTTAGGCATGTGTCAGTCCTAACTGGCAAAAAGGAAAGAATGTCTTGATAGTAATGGATGCAGGGAGATAGTGCAAGTAGTGATAGGCCGGATGTAGCCACATATGCTAGACATGCACATGTGCTTTTCTGTTTGATTAATATTTCAGGCGTACATAATAATAATAATTTGGCATTTATATAGTGCTATGAACCCTCAGGTATCTGAGCACTGTTTATTATTACCCACGGTGTGTGGTGCTCATTTATCGGCCTTGGAAGGATGAAAGGCTGAGTTTGGCCTCTCTGGGATTCGAACCTGCGTAAGCAAGCTCTGCACGGATGTCAAAGCGAACGCTCTACTCGCTGTGCTACTTGACCAGCTGATCTTGTTAATGAGGTGATGCTTTTCACATTAATTTGGCCTACGAAGAAGATGAACTTTGGAGTAAATACCTACAGAGGCTTAAGGAAATGCAACTTTGGATGGATTCCATTAACACCTGATTCAGATGTTTGATAATACATAAGTACACTGACTTTCCACTTTTAGAAAAAGCTCAGATTTCAAACACATAAAGGCTCTATCAACATGCATGCCAACTCATTTACAAAGAACAATTAATATTTACCTTACTTTTAATGTGTTTGTCTTCTAGAGAATAAACCAGTTGTAAGAGTTGCATACAGACATGAATGGCGTATCATTTCCTCTGATCAGCATAGAAGGGAGGTATGCTCTTTAACCTTTGTCAGTGATGGTTAAAGATTAACTCTTATTATAGGCAATCTTGCAGAACAGGTTTGTAGTTACATAGTCAAGGTTTTTACTTCATGTTAATTGTTAAGAGAAATCACACGCAAGGGCCCAATCTCAAATAATTTTGGAGTCAGGATGCAACAAGCAAAATCTTGGTGCATTCTTAGTGCAGCATTTTCTGCGTTCAGCTCACAGCCTGCATCCCCTTCTTGCATATCTATGTTTCCCATGGTCTGTTAATCGAGATATTTGGGCCAATGCATACAGCGAACAAAATGAAAAGACACTTGCCTGCAGTGTACTTTCCTCTAAACCTGGCCTGGGACAGGTCAGGCAGGGCAAAACGACCTGCAGAAGGAGAGCAATCCAGATTGCATGTCTTCATAATAAGGGATCCGCTCCAGTATGAGCTTGTCCCACCCTTGACAGGCACACTAGCTGAAAACTGCTTTCGGTGGGGTTTACGACATCTGTATATCATCCCTCCCACAATCTGCAGTGATTTTTAATTTGGGCTATTAAGTGGCACAGCCACCTATAAACCAAAACCATTTCATAAGAGTACAGATAGGGAGAAATAGCATATGAGGAGGGGCACAAAGCTTGAAGGTGTTTGGATATTTGCAACACCCATTAATGGCCCGGGGCCATGCTAATCCCTATAGGCAATCCCATTCTGTTCCTGCCCCTCCCCAAACATCTCTTTATGGGAATGTAGTGTGCTAACGAAGGGAACTGGAGACTGCTAAGAGGATGTGAATTATTTATTGAGTATTATGCTGCACGAGGAGTTATCCCTTTCACTTCTTTACTTCCCGCTTTCCAACAGCTGGCCCGTCCCTCCTGCATTCTCCTTCCAGAACCTTCATCATAATGCTACACACCTTCCTGCATTCATAAAGATCCTTTTCTTCACTACTGTGTGTAAAGTAATCACTGAGTAGTCTCAGTCTCTAGTAATCTCTTCCACTTCTAAATATTCTCTGCAACCCCTCATCTGAATCACATGGCAAGGAAATATCACCTTCCTCCACCTTCCTCCAGCCTAGTTCTGCCCCTTTAAGAACCATCACTCTCTCAATGTTGTACACTCTACCATCACTTCAAAACATACTCTGAACTCTCCTGAGTGTTACATGCAACTTGATCCTGACGCAATCCAAAACCAAGGGAAACGCCCCATCCGTCACACCAGACCTGTCATACAACACATTGTTTGTCAACAGTTGCTTCCTTATCTTGACCCCTACCTCATCTAATGTGATCTCTGTTGTATCAAACTAACCCAATCATTCTGGATAAAGTATTATGCCTGCCTTCCTGCCTCTGCTGAATTCAAAAGGTGAAATGTCTGTGGTGCTGTGTGGTGTAGACCTGTGGGCTAACACTGTCTCCCTAACTACCTTTCTCCAATCCTTTCCATTCACCCATGCCCACCTTATTGTTTCTTTGATTACCCTGTTTAAACATTCCACTACCCCATTAGTTAAATATATATGTTATCCCCCATGTAACAACCAGTCGTAAAGCCGAGATCTCTTATGTGGTCTGGAAAAACAAGCAGCCTCTCTGCCGAGCACCGAAATACGCCGTAAATAGGCCAAACACTGACATGAGCCACGTATGGGCTGTGTCGCCCTGCAATTGCATCGCGTTCTGTGCGCGAGCGCTACTCCCGATGGGAGTTATAGTTTTCCTCAAGTATGCACTTTTAAACACACATATAAAATAATTCAACTTCCTAGTCTTTTAAAAATATTTCTAAAAACCACCTAAAAGATGCACAATATATTGCATAAACACAGTTTTAGCACATTCACGTAGTAGAAACAGCAATAACAACAGTCCAGACCTAATGATCTTCAATATGATCATGGAAGGAGCCCAGGATGTGGTGGAATGCACATGGGAACTTTGAATTACATCCCTGACCGTGGTTCCCTCTACGGCTGGGACACAGCGTTTCCAGACTTCAGGATTCTTCTAGGTGGTGCGATGGGACAGTCCAGTACCAGGTGTTCCTTCGAGGTGCAGCACATGCATAATAACCCTGAGGTTCTGTGATGGCTCCTCTCTTCAGTAGAAAGAGGCACTCTGGTGGTTACCAGTTGCATGGGTCTATCGGTTCCCCCACTCGTGGAGATGATCTTATAGGTTCCATCACATCTGTTTGGGCAACCTTTCCCTCTCTCTGAATGCCTTTCCTGTAGACGGTAGTCTATCTGCATTGTTAATGTTATCATCTCTGCAAGGTTTACGGGCCTAGGGGCCCTGGCGATCTCATCCTTTAGCTCTTCAGTCAGTCCCCTTCTGAACAATGTGATAAAAGCGTCATCCGGTCAGGCTGTTTCCAACGCCAATTTTTTAAAGCGTGTGATATAGGCCAAAACGTCTTGAGTACCTTGTTTGAAATCACATATTTTCTATTGGGATGATACTGTAACTTCTTGCCAACCAAACATGGCTTTGAGACTGCTGATAAAGGCAGGGTAGGAATCCAGGATTGTGTTATTAGTCAAGACTAACAGAGTGGCACAAGCCAATGCTGCTCCGGTCAAATGAGAAATAATGAAACCCACTCTATCGCTGTCTGTGGGGAAGAATGTTGGTTTAAATGTGAATTGCACCATGCAGGCGTCTAAATATTCCCTCAACTTGTGAGGGTTCCCTTCATACTTTCCTCCTGGCAGTGAACTTGGTGGAATGTCTGCCATGGAAGAAGATCGAGCCGCCACCAAATGCCGTAATGTGGTGTTCTCTTGCTTCAAAGACTGTACCTCTGCGGTGAGACTCTGAACTGCAGCCATGAGCTGTTTCATTTGATCCATATTAGGAGTTGGGCGTCGCTAACTATTATATCAATGCCCAGAACATGCAAGACTGACCTGATCAATTCAGAGTTGCGGAGAAGAATGAAAGGAATCCCCTTTGTCCCTGCCAGCCCTCTACCGTTTAAACGTAAAGGAGGACTGCAGGGACCGTAGGCAAACCCTGCAGGGAATAAAACCCTATTGTGGCTTGAGAGCGTTGAGCATGTTTTGAGTAAACCTTAAGCGGGTGAATCAGCGGCTTGAGAACGCTGCACATTTCTTGTGAAGTCTCTAGCAGGAACAAGTGTTCGCAATGATAGTTCTTATGTTCCCAGCACCTGCCAATGCTGTGCAGCGACTCTGGATATCTTGAAAGGAGCTTGTGCACTGTATACAGGGGAATGGGTAGTAAATATCTGTAGCTCTGAGAAGCAGATAGTAATCAATTCAAGGAAAGGAACCTAACGGCTCACTGTAACTGTGTGTGAGCGTTAAGGCAGCATTCGAGGCTGTCGGGGGTGAGAGTCAGAGGGCGATGGATAGCTATAGACAGAAAGTAGGACAGCTACGACGGAAGAGCAAGGAAGTGAACAGTGATAGTAAAGGAAGGCAAACTTACGAAGCATCTGTGGAGAGTAGCGATGCAGCATCTTCCTGGCAACCGGAGTCTTTTAGCTATTCCGGGACAGAAACGGACTTTGCTTCGGCAGCATACAGTACATCCTCTGTACTAGCAAATGTCCCAGTGATCGCCATCTTGCATGGGGTAGTAACCATAGAAATCCTACGCTTCCAGTGATGCCACAGAGAGTGGCGCTGGATACGAGACATGACACCAGCTCTGCAATGGCATTGAGCATGTTCGGAGGTCACATGTGCATTTCTGGCAGCTTATGGGAAACAAACGTCCTACAGGCAGAGGTGGCTTTTTGACTATCTGCATCTCTTATCGAAATTATAATAATTGTATAATGTAGTCAGTCTGGTGGCACGGGAATCTGTAAATATAATCCGTGCCTGGTTGGCATGGAGACTAATAGATTCACAAAATTATAAAAGCACATCAATTTGATATTAAACAAGGGTCAACTCTGATAGCAGTGCACAGCTACGGCAGGAATGATGTATATTTGTGTCTGGTCTGACTGTCTCCAAAGCTGCTATGTGGGACAATAGCCAGGATGCTCCCTCTTTGATTTTGCTGCAGGTAGAGTAACTCCATCCCCTGGGGCATAGGAACGTCCCCCTCAGAGGTCTCCTGGAAACTAGTGCTTCAAAGGTAGCAGTAACAGAACAAAGAGAATCTCACAACATGCTATGGACCCATGCAGTCCCTTAAAAGTAAGCTGGCATGGGAGGGGGGTAGAGGTTGAGTAGGCAGAGATGTGAGGTGGGCTGAGAGGGTCCCACCATCTTGGTTTATGTTAGGGCTTTCTTTGTTTTCCTGTCCCCTCAATTTCGACAGGCAAGGTACGAAGGGGTGTGATGTCATATCACAAAGGGTACTTGTTACAACAACATTGATTGGACCCCTTGCTTTTGACCAGTCCCTTGTGACAATTTACCTTTAAAAGATTAGGGGTACCCCTCATTCTTTAATTCATCTTTGGACCAACAAGAGAAGAAACAGGATACACTTCTGGACTTTTGCTGGAAGTGCAGTTCTTTCCAGATTCTTCTGCCATAGAGGTGAATACAGAAGGCATGCAAGGAAGAGGATAACTCTGTCCCCTAACCATCCCCAGGGAACAGTGTGAGTGACTGCTGCTGTTGTTGGATGCAATGGAACCAGGCTCCTGTTCATTGGAGCTGAAGGATCTCCTGTAGTTGCCAGCCAGCCTCCATGGAGATGGAGTGCAGAACATAAGGACTCACCTTGCCTTTGAGCCTCTGGATAGGGACTCCCTACAACCCAGAATCAGCTGGAATTCGTTTGTGTTGCCTAAAGGCATCTTCGAGCTGGATCAACTGCTCATGCCACCTTGAGCCACCAAAGTACGTGCAGTGCTGCTTTGCCACACTACGCAAACTGCAGATTTCTGGTTGCATTTGGATCCATGAAGACCCTGGCTTGACCCATTGCTGTACCAACCAACAATACAGAAAAATTTAAATAAGTGCCGGTGGAAACCAACATTACCCAACATTAAGGAAATAGGCTGCTAGCGATCAACAGTAAAAATAGAAATCATCAAGGCAATAGATCGGTAGTGACCCATAGTATATAAAATTAGGTGTATTGGCTCATAGCAACTAACAGTAAAGGAAATTAAGGTTACAGGATGCAAGTGAACAAGAGTGTAAACCATTTAAGACATACGCTGATAGCAATCAACATTGGGGAGGTGAGGAAGAATGGAGACAGGTCGGGGAAGTGCTATTAGGTAGAGAGTGATGGAAGTTAAAAGAGTTTTCTGACATGAGCAAGTAGCAAGGGTGTGCACAGTCACTACCTTGGCTGTAGATTGGTGGTCACATGGAGGTGAGGGAGAGCGTGGTGAAGATGTGATATCCTTTCCATGCCTATGTATGACAAGCCAAATTGGCTAGTTTGCTCTACAGCAAATTGTTTTAGGAGCGTGAGGTCTGTTCACACGACCTGGTTGAGCCAAAGGGGCTCCTCAGGTCTCTACATAGATATCTGAGGTTGGGAAAGAATGACTGGGCCTAGGCTCAGTACTGCACAATGACCAGCATCATGTAAAGGACATAGGCCCTCTTCGCCATGTTGAGCATGATCCTGGGGTAGGCTTTGAGGAAGCGTTGATGGCCAGGTAAATCTGCCAGACCCAGGTTATATGAGAAACAGGTGCCTTGGGACAGAGCCACTTGTCTTCCCCTGCATGAAGAGGTAGGCCATAAGCCTACAAGAATTACCCCTTGCATCACCCATGATGATTTACTAATCCTTCAGCATAAAAGTAACACTTTACTCCCTATGACAGCTTCTTCCACTGTTTTGGAAATAGGGTGAAGTGTGTATCCCACACTATGTTGCTAGCAAAAGAACATTTCTCTTTCATTTCGAGTTTATCACCAAGAAACTAGACTGTGGTAAATGTGTGATTTATAAGTGGCATTAGTAGTAAAATAAAAATACATTTATTTTTCTTGTCGACATGAACACACCATGGATTTATCTCCTAACCCTAAGTTCAAATGTGATGCCAACTTCTCGATTAATCCTATCCTGTTCATATGAAGCTATACTAATTGGTTGCATTAGTCTAGCAACCAATATTTTTAAAACCATCATAACCTCTTCTTCTATGCTGGTTAAAATCTTTTCTAAGCAAGGCATCATCCAAATTGATATATCGTCTGCCATTTCAAAAACAAGATGTTTGATGTGCAGCCCAATAGCTACATTTGGTGATCATCAATACATCTACTCCCATTCTGGTAAGACAGCTGACATGCTGGTAGGATAGCTGAGGTGGTTAAGTGCTCACTGCTGTGTGATCAGTAAGTTGCAGTTTCAAATTCTGGCATGTTTGACTCAGCCTTTCATCCTTCTGAGGTCGATAAAACGAGTAACAATTTTGATTGGGTAGAAATAATTGTATATACAAATGTTCCATATCATGTTTTTTCTTTAGCTTATTTTCATTAATAACCATAAAAGTACAAAGCCATAAAAGGTAACATTATAATACAACAACAATACACATCTTTCCTTGGTTATTACCATAAAACAGTACATTCATACATTAATATAATATTCCTAAAACAGATGGCCTTCAGGATAAAAGCGCTATATAAATGATAAGTTATTGTAATTACTTCCATTTGAGAAAGCCATCCTAGTACTGAGATTCAGTGCCACATTCAAGATTTTTGTTTATCTACAATGAATACCACTGACCACGTTGGGTCCCATTTCTCAGATCTCATCCTATCTTTTCTATTGGATTCTATTTAGCTCAGGGGTCAAGTGTGTATCAATTGTTTTGAGTTGCCTACAAATGGCCTCACTCTTTTTTAGTGCCGTTGACAATTTTAAAACACCATCAACACTTAGCAAGTCAATTCCATCAACTGAAAACTGTGCACTGTATCCTATAAATTGCATGAAAATCATAATCATCTCTCGAAGAAGTCCCACTATCAGCTGCACCTCCTCAGAGGTATCCTTCCTTTTATAACTTTCCCCCAGAATCTCAGTGTCTCCAGAGCCCTGGTTCTCTCTCGGCTGGACTATTGCAATAGCCTCCATCTCAACCTGCCTTCCTCGACTGTCCACCCTCTCCAACTAATCCAGAACAGGACGGCAAGATTTGTCCTTGGTCTCAAGCCAAGGGATCATATCTCTCCAGCCCTGAAATCTCTTCACTGGCTCCCGGTGGCTGCAAGGATCAAGTTCATGACCCTTAGCATTGTCCACAAGGCTGTCTGGGGCCGGGGTTTTCACTACATCCAACTCTTGTCCTAAACATCTTCCTTCTCAAGTCCTTCACTTGGCTACCTCTAACTCTCCGATGGTCAGATGCTTCTCCAGGCAGAGAGTTGGAGGTTGATCTCTCTCTTCTGCAGGGGCCTCCCTCTGGAATGGCGAGCTGGACCACCTCAGCTTCCGGCTGCAGCTCAAGACCTCCTTTTTGCTTCCGTTTTCTCTCTTGTTCTCCCTTGTTGACCACCTGTCTGCCGTGCTAGCTGGTCGCCTGGCTACCCTCTGACCTCAACGGCACCAGGCTTCCTCCACGACTTGCAAGCACCTGCACTGCCTCTGGGCCTGCGCACACTTAGGGGCTGCATTCTGTAACCCTACAGCCCCCCCATTATTTGCACTTCCCATAGCTGGATCCCCCGATACACTTACTCAGGGAAATTGCTGCCCTGACCGCACTTCCCTTGCTCCCTCCCCCTGGCACTTCTCCTCTCTCCCCTCTGCACCTGCACAATCTGACAGATACAAGGCCTAGTAAGATCATTGTTTCATCTTCCATAGGTCTCCCTACCTTGTCTTGTCGCCCCCATAGACACACTTGTGCGCGTTATAAATGACTCATCATATATCATATCATATCAGAGGATGGGAACATATGAGGAAGGGCACGTTATACTGTTGAATGTGCCTTAAACAGAAGTGTTGAAAAGCAGTAGCAACTAAGGGCAGTGAAAATCCCTGAGTGAAATGGAAGATTGCGTAAATCAATATAGTCAGTCTAACCCAACTCAGTGAACAAGCTCAGGAATATCTCAGACCAGGGTGGGCTAGATGTGCTTCTTCTGATGTTATGTTCAACCTTTCCCAATGAATCCCCCAAAAATGGGGAACCCAGTTACATTTCCACAACTGTTCATTTAATTTCCTTTCAGATTTTATTTGTTTCAAAATGCTGACAAAAACACATTTTAAATCATTACTTCTGACTTTGAACCATACAAGCAAGCAGTCTGTAGGCTCCAAGAATTGTGCATCTTAAACATTGTGTTCCATTCGTGCAGTCACATTTTTTTTAAACTTCTCATGCATCAAGTATTCCCTGGTCAAGAATCGTTTCTTCTTCATGAATCTTATTGTGCAAACTACATTTCTCGTAGAGAGGCTTTACATCTTTTTTCTGGGCAAGTGGCCAGTATCTCCAGAAGAAGGTCAGTCCAATGTGTTTTGGTAAAATACTTTTATATTGACTTCTGGCAGACCTCTTCTTTCGATAATGGATTCCATTGTTCACAGATGAAGGGAGGCATGCATCCTTCTGCACTCACATCATGTAATTAATCATAGATGTGGGTTGCCTTGGTTGCCACGTCTTTTGCAAGTTTAGTTTAGTTTAGTTTAGTTTCTGTATTTATACCGCGCGCCGAACCCTGAGGTAACTGGGGGCCAGAGACTTAGAACAAATACAGGACGTTACATGCATTTTTATACTATACAGGAACAATGGGGAAAAAAACGATAAATTCAAGTGGCCAGGGTTACATGATGGTCGCAAAGTAGATACACAGTGACGTACAGTACACGTGAGATACAGTGATTAGTCAAACAGTTCAGCAACTCTTGTTAGCAAGCCAGGACATCGTTTCGGCTCTAAAGGCCCAGAACGAAGGTTCCATTCTGAGGTTAAGGGGTATAGCCAAAGTAACCATTGCATGACAAGGTGGGCGATTTATTAGCATGGCTGTAAGTTCTGACTTGCTTCCAGGCAATATTCTTCTGCTTATTTATTCTCCAAAGTTTAAAGTTTGTGGAATGTTTAGTAAAAAATATTTGTATGAATACATTTTTCCGACAGTTCATACCATTAAGTGCTGGATGTAGCTGGTGTCCTTACGTCATAGGCAGATTAAAAACAAATATGAACGTTTGTATTAACAAAGATAAACTAGGCGCTGAGCCTGCTCTGGTTGACCAGTGTGTTTGAACAGACAGACAGTTTAAGTTGGCATCATGAGACATCGTAAAGTGGGTGAGAACCTGCCAATGCTTCCAGGTAGGATAGAAACAGAAATGGGGTCACCTTCACTCCGACTCATAGCTGTCATAGCTATTCATTCTGTTGTGAGATACACTCCCTTTATGTGTTGAGAAAATAGCCTTTATTTTCGGTGTATGACAAAATAAAGTACAAGTCAACACATTTTTCATGGACAAGCCCCTTTTTCAAGGCTGATTGCACATTAAAAAAAATTAGAAAGTGGTATATGCAAAGTAAAGACACCATTGGTTTTCACTGACTTCATAATCGAGGACTACAGACAATCTTCATCAGGAAATCCAGGGGCCATCTTGTCAGCTTGTACTTTATCGGTTCATTCATTGTTTCAGACGTGTCCATCGAAGGAATGACTAGCTATGAGTGCTGAGATGTGGCGGGAACATGTGAAAATACAACTAGTAGATCAAAAGGTATTTGAGGCTACTGAATGAAGCCACATTTAGGTCCTGTGTATGGGGTTGCTGCTTAGAAGTATTTGAAAACTAAAGCAGAGGCCTCTACGAAGAGGTTTAAGACATGTAGCTATGGAAGAGTGCCCCTTATGTCACATGCCCATTGTATTGTCCCCTTTGTTACATGTTCACTGTTCATTCTGATTGTGCATTTTGCTCAGCTCACAATGCTCAGCTCACTTTTTTATGCACACTCTCATTACCATTATTTGAGGATGGCACATATTGTGCCTCATTACGACCCAGGCGGTAAGTTATCGCCTGGGTCGTACCCTTACCACCATGGTGTAAACTACGTTTACACCATGGTGGATGGCGGATTTACCGCCCCATTCCAAGGTGAGTGGGGCGGTAAATCCCCATTTCCCATTTTACCCTTCCCCATTCCCATTTTTGCCCCATAGGGCATAATGGGAATGGGGAAAGGCGCTAATTACGCCACCGTAAATTACGGTGGCGTAATTAGCACCAAGGTCCCTTTGCGGCATGGGTTTTAACGCCTGCAAAAAGCAGGCGTTAAAATCACCCTCCCGCAAAGGGACCTTGGAATCAGGCGTTAAGGGTCGGCGCCGTTTACGGCGCCGTAAACCCCTTAACGCCTGGGTCCTAATGAGGGCCATTGTGAGAACAACTTTAGTGTTACCTGAGCAGCTCAGAATGTTTCTCATATTTCCAACCTATCCAAATGTAACAAAGCCAGATTTAAAATGATCGTGGAATGATCATGATGACGGTCATTGCAAAGTGTGCAGAATTGCTCGATGGTTCAAAGACTTCCATTGCAGACTGAACATCCGCTTGCCAATTTCGATAAGGCAATCTCTGCTTACCATGAAACTTTACTTTTTGTTTGGGCTAGATGAGAAACTCAGGTGCAAACATCTAGTCCCCTCATGCCCAAACTCGGATAATGTCCTACCTTCACATGATGGATCAGGCGTTGATCTTCATTTACTTTGTAGTTCTCCACACCAAACTCTTTGGCTAGTCGCAAGATACGATTCTGGGTCGGTCCCACATAGGCTCCTCCAAGGTCCACATACTTGACATATTTATTCTTATTGAGAAATAACAAAAATGTGTGTGAAGGCATTTATATAAGCAATGGCATATAATATGCTACATAGCACAAATAAATAAAAATACATTAAGATGATTCTGCATTGCCATATACACAGGCCTGTATGTTGAGTAACAAAACACAATGATACCTGACAGCATGTATGTGCACGCAGTGAAGCAATACAGACATGTGAAATAAGTTGAAAACACCAACTATATTTAGAAAACATACATTGAAGTGTAAAATGTTTTGATTAAATACAAATGTAATTTGCAAAAGAAAATAAAGTTCCAATTAAATTGATTAATGTAGCAATTGTGCATTCATTGAAATGCGGAGAGAGGAACAGACAATTGGATGTCTCCGAATGCAAGGCCAGATAAGTGCATAGGACATCACTGGAACCGCTCCCTGAACAAAGCTCAATTTAATCACTCCCAATATACATATTAGAAATTCGATAATGACCAACTTGCCCCACTCAGAACTGTCAATAATATTTGACACTATCGAATATGTTATACTCTGTGTAAGTTGTATGTCTCTTTGACTGATTCAGCATTCCTGACACAGCTCTTGCTTGGCTAGCACCGTCCTTTATTGGTAGATTTCACCAAATAAAACTTTGCCATTTCCTATAACACAGCAGTTACCCCAAATGAGGAGTCCCTCAAAATTCTGCACTATCCCCCATCTTTTCCAATACTTAAAAGAGACAATTTAAGTATAATGTCATGTTCTTCATTCTTGAATTCCATATGTAGGTTCATGGCGCCCAACTGATGGCTAGGACTAGACATGCTATCAGCACAACATTCAACACCAAGAATGTGCCCTTTGTCTCTCTGCCTTACTGCCTCAAAGTGATACTCGGATGGAAGAGCTTCAACTAACACACCCTCAGGGTTGTCCAACTCCAGGCTTCGAGGGCCGGAAACATGCCAGATTCTTAGGATACCACGCATTAATATTCATGAGATAAATATGCATACAGTGAGTCTAAATGCATGCAAATGTTTTCTCATGAATATTAATGAGGGATATCTGAAAACCCATCAGGATTCCTCGAAGCCTGGAGTTGGACAACCCTGCATGGGATCAAATATGAAATCTTCGTCTTTAGCCGACCACACTAATTATCTTTCTCCAACCCTTGGTATTAAGAATTGGGCCCAGTGCCTATTCCTTCCAAATTGATTTGAACAATAGGATTACACCGCTGACAAATAACATATATTAGATAATCGGATCAACCAGCTCATCAAATCCTGTAATGTTCTGCTGAAGTTGATCCACAATATTACGATGTTCAACTACATCGACCATGTAACTTCTGTAATAGGAGCCATCTTCGTATACAAGATTGGCCATGCACAAACACTTTAAACTGACCTTTTCCACTACTCCCTCACGAAACATCAAACCCAGAACAAACCTGTTAGATTAATTTACCACCTAAAAGCCCATGATCACACCTCATCGGCCCTCACCCAAGGCTAATGTTGCCTACCAAAGATAATTGTCTGCCTGCTCCCCTCTTCAGGTGTTGCACTCTGCTCGTTGCTTGGGTTTCAATTAGCTGAATCCATAAGGCTATAACATTAGTTATGGATTGCGACCAGAGACAGCTGACAGGCTATCTCTAAATATTACAATAATTGTGATATCTTGAAACTTAAGACCTGGGAGTGGGCTGTACAGGCTGACAAACAGCCAGCCAGCCCACACAAAAGGCCTGTGCAAGAAAGGGAGGTCCATTTTCTAGACTGGCGTTGCAGTTGTCAGATAGAGCAGACCATTACAGGGTAATTTTTGCCATTAGCAAGCCGCTAAAAAGCCCCCAATGTTATTTCTTTGATGAAAAACACTCTTGGGTGAGCATATTTCATTTACAGAAAACAGTAACCACACCAAGATGGCCACCATGGGAAAAGCAGAGGCAGCTTTACAAAGAGCCTTTTATCACTTTTCGTGGCAGCCCCTAAAATGACATAGGAGAGAAGACCCACCAAAGTGAACGCCAATGGAATATATGCAGTGATTGCTGTTTTAAAAAAGCACATTCTGTTTTCTAAAGAAATATAGGATTTCTTTAATGTTGAATGTCTGCTGGATTTCACCACCACAACCTCTTTCCAAATATATAATTTTTAGTATTTGTGAAATTGTTCTTACTTGGGTATTCTTCATTTTGTAAATTGCATTCAATCCCTGCATACGGAATTACAAGAGGAAAAAGGTGCAATTTCAAGTTAAATATTGTGCTTTTTACTTTGATATGAGAGAGTTTACATACCGGTGGTGTGGAAGGTTGCCCAGAGCAATTGCCAGTGGTTTAGATTCATTCGAAACCTTCCACCCATCACTTTTGTGGTCAGTTTGTTTCTCCTTGTGAGAGAGGGTATGCCCAGACGTGGGTCCCTTGCTCGCTGCGCCACAGGGAACCAGGCTGCACCTCACTGAGGAGGTCCAACAAGGCCGAAACATGTCTGGGGTTGCTTGGTTTTCTGTGCAGAGGGGACCTGGCCTAGCAGTTCGGGCTGGGCTGCTACCTTCGGTGGCGGCAGCAGCTGACTGATTTGCACATGGCTGGTCCCCTTTTGCAATGGCGCAGACGGGCTAAAAAACGGTGGTGTGGAAGTTTGCCCAGAGCAATTGCCAGTGGTTTAGATTCATTCGAAACCTTCCACCCATCACTTTTGTGGTCAGAGTTTACATACCCGGCATTACTGAAAATATTTGTAGAACGGATTATCCTGCCTTCTAACGAATAAGGATAATACCCTTGGGGATGCTGGTCTCCTTGCTTCTCAGGCGTTTACCGTACACGTTTTGGGTCAGTAGCGACAGTTTCCAATTATACTGTACAGATGTACATTATATTTGGAAATGGATCCCACCCTAGATATAGAATGGAACTTGTAATAGTGGTGGGGCACTGGAGAAGGGAAAATACATGATGGCCGGATTGGGCCAGGACAAGCATCAAGCAGTCAGTGGCAACTCAGCGGAGGAAATGGAGAAACAATGTGCTATTTGGGTTCGGAGTGAAACAATCCGGAAGGAGAGGGCACAAACCGTGTGAGGAATTGTGCAGGGCACCTAAACTGAATCAATACACTCATGGCAAAGTACATTTATAAAGGTAGCTAAGAGGATGACTAGGTGCAGTGACGTGTGACAACGACGTGTTACATGAGATGCAGCATCCAATAAATGCAACATTTGGCAAACGATGGAATGCCGGGGTACTATTAAATGGGCCGCAAGTTCAACGTGGCATACTGAAATACTTTTTCTTTTATTATTTGAAATGTATATTGTAAGAAATACCAAGCACATTTCTGCTGAGAGCATCATTGAAAGAAACAGAAGACATAAAGTGGGTCACAAGACACCAGCCACACAAAAAGCCCCCACTAACATTATACTGTCATACATTTCAGATTCATAGGAAACCCTCTCAAAAGTCGCTTCAGTTCAGAAATCATTTTCCTAAATAGACTCCTCAAGTTTAATTTCTTTTACAATTCGTACTTCTCCACCAACCTCTTGAGCAAGAACTTTTACTTAAGTTTGCGCAGATTAAGTATGGGAGCAACAGCCATTCAGCTTGCCAAAGACTAAGTGCAAAATAAAACATTGGGCCTACTTTTAAAAGGGTCTGGCGGTAGCCGTGCCTGTAACACAGGCATGGCTGCCGCCGGACCAGTGATTTTATGGCAGCCGCAAATGGGCAATTACCGGGTCATGCCGAGGTCAGTGGGCCCGGTAATTGCCCATTCGTGGGTGCTGGCAATAAGGGACTCCCCATCCCCATTCAGCCCCATATGGCTGAATGGGAATGGGGAGCTTGGATGTACTGGCAAAGTTCATCCACGAGTTGTGCTCTCGGGTGCAGCAGTGCCCGCCAGGTCAGACCTGGCAGGCAGAGCAAGACCCACGAGCATATCTCGTAGTATGGCAGTACGGTAGCAACGCTGCCGGTAGCGATACCAGCACCATTGTTGCCTTACCGCCATACTTGTAATGAGGCCCATTGTGTAGGAATGTGAGAAAAACAAATGGGAATGGTCTGCAAGAGGCTAGTGGTAGGAGCATGGAGAGGACACAAGGATGGCATGCCTGTTCCATGTGGTTCTAGGACTTCTAATGCTTTGTGATGAATGCCATGCCTGGTTGAATGCCTCGCTGTCATGTTATGATCTGCTATATGTACACCACCCCCCTACAACCAGCTTGCATGCAACATCCGAGCCAATGCATCCTAGACACATGAGGCTGCTCTTCGGACACAAATGCTCCTATGCTCTTGAAACAGAACACCTAGAAAATGACCTGCACGCAGAGCTCAGGGTGCTATTGGTCTGAATGCATCAAGATCCACCAGAGCACCTGGAGGCCATGCAAATGGTAGCGGAGCGTGGTATAAATCCTAATATTATAACAAAACAGAACAGGTAGAGCATGGGCCACAGCGGGGCATGCTTCCACCGCAAGGAACTGAGCCTGTGTTACGCTAGGGCAAGTTTCCTCGCACAGAACAGACACTGCATGGGCCACACTTCACTCACATAAAACCTGGCACAGCAAGGGGCATCGTAGGGATAGCTTCCCTCCAACAGAACAGGTAGGGTAGAAGCTTCACTCATATGGCATTTAGTACAGCATGCAGCAAGGACCACAACAGGGAAAGCTTACCCCACACAGAACAAGTACTGTCTAGGCTCTGCAGGACAAGCACTTCCCTCATCATCACAGAACAGGTATTAAATGTGCTACAGCAAGGCAATGTTCACTGACAAAGAACAGGTGCAGCATGGGCCCCCGCAGTAGTGCAAGCTTCACTCATACAATGTAACAGCAGGGCAATCTTCCCTCAGACGGAATGGTGCAGCATGGGCCACAGTAATAAGGCAAGCTTCCCTCACACAACAGGCACAGCAGTGTAGGCAACACTCGCATGGAAAAGGTATGGCATGGGCCACAATAGGGCATGCTCCACCAACAGTGTTACAGCATGGATCACAAAAGGGCTAGCGTCCCTCAAACAGAATAGGTACAGCATGAGTCACAGCAGAGCAAGTGTCCCTCACACAGAATCTGCGCAGGAGTGCAAGCTTCAATCGGACAGAAGAGGTACAGCATGGACCACATCACTGTAGGTTTTACTCACACACTGTTACATCATGGACTTCAGCAGAGAAAATGCACCCTCACAACGAAGAGGTACATCGCTGGTCACAGCAGTAGAAGCCTCACTCACAAGATGTTATGGTATTGACCTCAGCAGGGCAAGCTTTCTTCCCACAGAACAGGTACAGCAGGGCAAGCCTCCCGCAAACAGAACATGTACAACATGAGGCACAGCGGTGGAAGCTTCACTCAAACAGGATCTGGCTTCGGACAGCAGAGGGATTCCCCATAATTGAACATACTGCAACCTACAGTGTCAAGCTTCAGACAGGAGAGCTATCCTGCTCAATTGGATTGGAGGGCTAGAATGTCACAAGAGAGAACATGCACAGACAAAAGGGAGAAATGGCATTGAGGATGCCTGGACAAAGATGGAGACCATGAGCAGCATGTGTGTCACTAGAATCCATGGCATGTACAAACAAACAAAAAATGTTGGAAAGGTAATGAAGAGGCGAGGTTAAAGCTGGAGACTACATTGGCGCTAATGTGTCAAGATAAGGCAGGAAATATGGAGATGGAATGGCCTAGCAATAGTCAGGTCAGGGAAGTGTGGGTTTCAAGCAGTCATAAGAAGGCAGAACATAACCAGGCAACCCACGGGAGGCCTCAAGGATAAAACATGTACCTTTGTAAAGCTTTGGGAACTAGCTACAAAAGTATGCAAGCTCAATCTTTGAGCCAAATCATACCAACTTGTGTAAAGTCGTAAATATGAGGCTACATACGAGTCAAAGCCACCTTGCTCCAGAAAGCCAGCCACCTTCCCCTTATTACCTTTTTGTAGTGCAAATAGCGGTTGAAAGTTGAGGTGGTTCCGTCCGGGCTGCAGGAGAACCCCTGTGTGGACAGATCACACCTTGTCCATATGATAATGTCTGAGCCCCTCCCCATCTCAGGAAGTACGTCTCCTAAAGAGAGATAATCAATGTGTACCTGTTCCTGCCCTGGTATCATGTGTGCGTTCTTGCACACAATGTTCCTAGGAGCTCATGCATAGAGCAGTACCTACAGGAGATACTGCAAACTCAAGACTGTCTTTCAATGTCAGCATGCTTCTCTATGACCCTCCTCCAGCTTCGGTACCCCTCTAGGACAAAGAGATGGTGCACCAGTGGAAACAGAGCACAGTATGAATCCTAATAACATAGCAACGTGGCCTAGTGGGCAACCTCTGTCCTTGCACTGTCACCGATTCAAAACTCTATTCAGAGTCCCACCATTTTGACACACACCATTGAGAAATGAATGTTGGAAAAAGTCTATTCTCATAAAAGAGCAATTCAAATGTATGGCATGTAACACATCTGTAGCAATGCCAGCACATGCTATTAGTCAAGCCTCGTTTCAAATCGTTTTTTTTTGTTGTTGCCACAAAATAAATGTATACTCACATGGACTACTAATGATATGTGAGGCCGGCAATCGTTTGTAGAGAAATGATGGTTTGAAAATGATGCATGTAATTGGTGGAAACACTGTGTAGATTGGTTGTACGGATTTCATAGATGTTGAACATCAACGATCTTTTTATTATAGTGTATTTTTAAATAATTGGTGTTGGATCAGCCCCCTCCACCCCTCTTGTCCCAGAATGGTGCTGAATGTGTTTGACTTCTGTTCTGGAGTATCAGCATGGTTTGAGTGTGTGCTCTCAATGATGGTGTATTAACGACGAGACTGAGCACTGAGATGCTGCAGCATTGGAAAGTACCTGTAGAATTGTATACATAGGCTACTTCTATATCCCTGATACAAAACACTGATGATGAAAGAGATGCTCAAAGACAGAAGTCAGTGCTTTCGGTTTAGTACTGCTATGTGGACATTTCTACAAGGAGTGCCAGATTACTGTGGGCCAGGGGTCAGCAATGCACAGGTGGTAACATGATTACTTGGATGCTTCTGTCCTTAAGGGAATTATCCTGAGCATGATACATGCACCCCACCCCCCACACCCAATAACCCTGATCCGGACAATGATAGCTTTAGCTGAGTCAAGCAGCACAAAAAGATGCAAAGCATTTTTAGGACATGGTGTAACACTTTGAATGTATATACCAGGGGAGATGATAGCAAACAAGTTTCCCAAAATGTACCAATTCTACACAGCGGGCAGCTCCGAGTCATGGTGGCATAGCTTTCAACATCTGCTCATTTTGAGGAGATTGTTGTGTTACACTGGTACTTTATCTACAGATTTTTCACTAAATTTCAAGGGTTTTGTTGTGCTAACTTTATTCACCTTAGATATATTGTATATATATATATATATATATGTACACATATATATAGTAAAGGTGCAGGTATAGACACGGGACACAGAGGTGGCATGCTTAGTGGCACAGACTATTATTTAACAGAAAATAAGAAAGAACCCTCCCTGTTTTCCTGCCTCAAACAAAACTAAGAATGGCATCAGAATGTCTGTCAAAAACAAACTGTCCACTGTCCTATGTCCCAAATCTATTTCCTTCCCTGACACTTCAAAAGAAATGTATAAAGTAGGCTGCATCCTGACTCCAACAGGATGACTCCCTCCTCTGGGATGACTTTAGGCAGTTCATGAATAATGGGGGAATATCCTTCTTCCGTTAGCCGTCACTTTGACTTTTCTGTATTGTTTCCCAGATCTTCTCAGGTGATTTGTGTATAGTTCTAAAACTATACACAAATAATAAGTCAGCCTTATCATTTGAGGTTGGAAGGTGTTTAAGGGAACTGAAGTTAGTTTTAGATTGAATTGTTATTAGTGATTCAAATTTCTGTTTTTTTTTGTTTTTTGCTTTTTTCTCTTTTTTTCTTTTATTTAGGATGTTTATTGCTTTTGTATTTAGAATATGTCCATTTTTGTTGGATTGTATATTGTTTTGTTTTCTCTCTCTTTCAGTACTGTTGAAATGTATTTAGAATATGTTAATTTTTGTTGGATTGTATATTGCTTTTTTTCTTTCTTTCATTACTGTTGAAATGTGTTAAAAGTCAAATTGGCTAGTGCACAATAAATAAAATAAAATTTAAAAATAAAGTATAGTTCTAAACCCAAGATTGGGAAGCTATCCCCCTTCCACAAGCCTTTTATTGGGCTATCATTCAATAGCATCAATAGTGTCTGCATTTCTCCCAAAGCATATATCTTCCTTCCTCTGGTCTTCTCATAACTTGTGCCAAAGGATCGCTTTCTCTTCCCCTGGTCTTTTCTTATCTTGTGTCAAAGGATCTATATATTTCTCTTCCCCAGGACTTCTCTTCTGTCTTTTGCCTAAGGAGATTCTTCTCATCCCTTGGCCTTCTCTTCTCCTTATGTGGGTCTCAGACGCCCTTCTCAGCTTTGTAATGCATCTTACTTAAGCCCAGTTCACTAACCTGCCAGGTGTTATCTCACATTATTTTCTCATTATTTGGGTACAAGACCCCTTTCTTAGTTTATAGTGCCTCTTAATTAGACCTGGCTCACTATCCTATCAGGCCTCTATTCTGGTCTCTCTGGGGTGCTCTCTCACCCAAAATATCATTATTTGATCTCTCTGTTTGGTCCCACTAGGACATGGAAGATGGTTATGCATGTCCACCCAAGTACCGGCTCTGGGGTCTCCCAGTGCCTTCCTGGACCCTCTCTGCATACCTTTCATCTTGGTCCGCAAGGGTTCCAGTTCTCTGCAACACTGGCAAGCTTCTCCGGCTTTCCCTGGGCTCTCGCAGTCTGCTCTTGGCTTTCACGGGCCACATAGGTTTCTCTGCACATCGGGTCCCACCTGGACCACTCGGATGGCTGCCTTCCTGCCACCAGATGTCGGGTTCCCCAGCCTTTGGGTAAGTCTTGACTCTTCTCTTCCTTCTTGGTCTCCCCCAGTAGGTCCTCACTGCGCAGCTTTGCTCCCCAGCTCGATGCTCCTCTAGGGCCAGAATGACACCAAGGAGAGTCCTTCGTCAGTTTTTATGGTAGCTTCACTCTCAAGCCTCGGATAGCTAGAATGTTTGTAATGGTTCCATGTATTGCACTTCATTGCCCTTCTGTTCCTCGTGTCAGTACTTTTGTAGTCATCCATACTCACTCTTCCTCGTCACAGTATCATCTACCTGGTATACAGGGTTGTTATGTATGAGGAGACAGAGAGGGTGGGGGTGATTGGACCCTATTCCTGATGTTTGAAGAACAGTGTCTTGAGGCATAGTGTTTAACATATTGTGTTCTCCCTCGATAGTCTTCACCTCTCCCACAGAGGGGGTCCCCTCCCATGGGATCCTCCTGCTGATTACCACCCCCTGATGGACTATTGGGTAGCGACCCCACGTCCCCCGGGAAGGCTCCCCCTCTTGGGGAGAAGCGACGGCATTGCAAGATTCATCTACATATATATATATATTCAATGAAAAATCTTTGTTAAAGGGACGTTATGGTTTCAAGTATAACTGAAAAACTCCAGAAATTCGCCAGTTATGGTAAGCTAAGCAACCATAACTCGCGCCACCACCGTGCACTGCTAAGACTAACACCCAGGACATCAAAGATGACATCACAAATGTGTCAAAAACTAAAATACTTTTCCAAGATGGCCACCATGGATGGCCACCGTATGGAGCCCCTCTTCCCTTTCCATGGCGACCTGCGGGAGGTAAAGAGAAGGAGCGAATGCAGCGGCGACACCCAAAGAAGTAAAATAGGGGTGAAAAACAAAATTGGGATGGAGGGTGGGGAGGAAGATGACGGTTGCGAGAGCCAGGCGGCTTGGAACGCGCGCTTGTACCGGTGGTTCAAGCCCATGTTTCTAGCCAGCTGATGGCTAGCTCCCCCACCCACAGTGCTAATGAACAATTCTATATTAAAGAAAAATATAAAATGACAGAAACTATTTTCTGTTCCAAATACTTTTCTCTAGCATACAATAAGGAACATAATTGATGGACCTTTATCACTACCCACAGTTTCAACAGTCCCCTTTCCACGCCATGGATCATTAAAAGACCCGGATGGCATGTGCACACCAGCGCACAGGGCAGCCCTTCTACCCTTTTTAATTTATATTTGTAACCCTCCCTCAATGCCTGCTTTCAAACAGTCTCAAAAGAATTGTACACAATGCTCCTATAAATGCTCATGTGTATTATGCAGTTACAGAAGTGCATAAATAGAATGGGCAGTACAGATGGGCAAATGCTCATGAGAACTCAGGAGGGAAATATCAAGGTATGCCAAGGTGGAAGGCCACTGGGTAACTACTGGAGCAGACAAGTCCCAAAGGTGGGATGCATCTTAACCATAGCATCCCATTAACAAAGTTTTTTCTGTCAATTTAATGGGTTTTTATAAGTGAAAATGTTTTATGGTGTTACATCACTATACATAAATTATTAATAATTCCTCTTTTCATATATATGAATGACCTATAAAACTCCTTTAAGATACAAATTCTTTGCAACACATACTTATGTCTGTTGTTATGAGCAGTGCATGCCGGGGATGGAAATCATTGTTCAATTGCCTACGGCATAAGGCTCCACCATGACCCCAACAAACTACCCCTATTATTCACTGCACCTACCCTGCATCCTAGCTCAGTGTCCACTATACCCTAATAATGTAACCAATGGCCAGTGCTCATGGCTTTCAACCATGTCCAGTCTCCAAATCCATGGGGCATGGGCTTTGGCCATGCTGAATTTCCCAAGGAGCAAATCACAGTACATATTTGCATAGTGTTTCTACTTACATTCTTACACTTTCGAAAAATAAAACAAAAGACATACTTCCAAAAACATGCTTTCAGGTCCTTGCTAATGCTTGTCGCACAAGTTTGTTGTGATCTAGTCCACCACTTCAGGCTGTAACCGCAAGCAGAATATTTTTTCCTTTTCAAACATACTGCTTCAGCCATGCCGCATGCCCCAAAGAGCAAATTAAAGAACACATTTCTCCTTTCTGACTGCCAGGCCCATTGACCAGGCACCAATGTTATATCACTGTGTTGTGTACTTACATTTTCACACTTTCAAAAAAATAAAGCACAGGACATATTTGCAAAACCATGCTTTCAAGTTCTTGCTGACCCTCCTAATGCATATTTGCTGAAATCCCATCAGCACTTTACCCTGTACCCACAACCAGATTTTCTTTTCCCATTCAAACCTATGCCAACTACGAAAACCTTTACCACATAGCCGGTCCTTGGTGGCCACGCCAACTTTAACTTTATTGCCAGTCCCTCATGGGCATGGCCAGTAGCCAGACCCTCCGGGTCAATCTGGGTCAAAGGTATATCACAATTTTTTGTACCTAAATTATGATAATTTTCAAAAAATAAAACAGACACATTTGCAAAACCATGCTTTCAGGTCCTTTCCAGTGCTCTTTACACATGTTTGCTGCAAATCCACACATGTTTTATTTTTTCAAACGTGTCAAAATGTACATATATACAATAGTCATATAACTTAGCCCCCATTTGATAAAATAATCCATTCAGACTTTGCACAAACATTCAAAGGCTATGTCATTATTCTTTCTGAAAACCTTTGTCCACATTATTGAAACAGCAAGAAAGTTATAAGCCATATAAGAATTTTAAGACTTCCCCTCTAATTCTGGCCGCTCTTGATTAAATCCCACCAAACTTTGCAAACCATTCCTATCTAGATCGAAAATCTTTTTGCAAACTTTTGTGCAGATTCGTCAAATGGCACTACATTTAAAAGCCTTTACAATATTTTGGGACCCCCCTTTAATTTTGTTCGCTCTTCACACAACAGCAACACACTTTGCAGAATCATTCAGAGTCAGGTCTAGAAGTAAATTCCAGAATGTCGTGCAGTTTCATTGAGTGGCACCAAAGTTATAAGCCATCCATAAACTTCTTTTCACCAACCCTGTAATGCTGAATTAAGCATACACACCCCGAACATCTCATATGTCCTTGAACATCACAGGACTACCCTAGACTGTTCTCGGGAATTGGAGAAGAAAAACGCCCTTTTGTTTGGCTTTTTAAGGCTATATTCCATCCCATCCTCATCATCCCTCACATCCCCAGAGATTGTTTGATTAGTTTCACAAATGCAATGTTATATATATAAATATTTTACAGGGTCTGCAGTCTGCAGTAGCGGTAGCGACCCTGTAGTTATGGTTAAGTTGCTCAACCCATAGGAAGATAACATTCTTTTAACAACATTTTTTTCAACAAATTTCATAGATTTTGATTAGTGCAACTTACCCATAATGTCCCTTTAGCAACCTTTTTCAGTGAATTTAATAACTTTTTAATAGACAGTAATATTATCCCTAGTGTGACGTCCACTGTACCCAAGATCCCTCACGCGTCTAGGATCCTCAGATTGTATTTTTTCTGACATGAGGTAGCATGAGGAGTAGCGTGAGTACAGATAATCCAAGCAGATAGATAGAAAGGTAAGACTACAAGCAACCATGCGCCTTCTCTCAGAGGGGAGGAAGGGTGGGTCGCATGTGAATCTAAGCAGATACAAGCATCAGAAATACGATTACGGTGAGTAATCTATCCCTTCTGAGGCTTGTGGAATCTGCTTAGATCACATGCTGTGCATAGATTAGCGAGCAGTACCTCAAGAAGGAGGTGGGATGTGAGAAGGGTCATGAGCAAATAAGTGTCTTAGAACCGCTTGTCCCACTTGTGTATCTGCCTTGGAATGGGTGTCAATGCAGTAATGCTGAGTAAAAGTGTGAATAGAGCTCCAAGTAGCTGCTTTGCAAATGGTGTCAAGGGGTACATTTGCGATGAAAGCCAGAGTGGCCCCAATGCCTCTAGTAGAGTGGGCTCTTGGCGTGAAAGGCAGAGTTCTTTCATAGAGTGAGTAACACAGCTGGATACAGTTAATAATCCACTTCGAGATGGCATCTTTAGAGACGTGATCCCCCTCTCTGCCTGTAGCTACGGAGACAAACAGTTGATCTGTTTTCCTTAGCGGTCTGGTTTTATTTACATAGTAGAGGACCGCCCTACGCACATCTAGGGTGTGTAGTTTCACCTCAGCAGAGCTTTGAGGGTCCTGGAAGAAAGCCGGAAGCTCGATGGACTGGTTTACGTGGAATTTAGATATAAACTTAGGTGAGAACCTAGGGTGTGTGTGTAAAACCAGTTTGTCTTTATGGACAGTAAAGAAGGGATCCTGCACTGACAGAGCCTGAATTTCACTAACCCTTCTTATAGAAGTAATAGCTACTAAGAAGGCCGTTATATAAGTCAGGTGTTTGAGACTGCTTTTATGCATGGGCTCGAAAGGGGGGCCCATGAGCTTAGATAGCACCACATTAAGGTCCCACCCTGGTGGTGGGTTTGAAATAGGAGGGTGAAGTCTCTTTACTCCTTCCATGAAGGCTTTAACTACTGGTACTTTCCACCACGAGACCTTGTTATGGGAAGTGGTGTATGCCGACAGGGCTGCCAGGTGTACTTTCAGTGAGTTAAAAACCAATCCTGCATCTAGCAGGTGGAGCATGTATGTAACAATAATGGAAGGAGTGCAATCAACTGGGTTGATTTGTCTACTCTGGCACCAGATAACAAATCTCTTCCACTTGTCAAAGTAACAGTGCCTTGTGTTTAGTTTCCTAGATTCCTTTAGGATGTCCATACACCTCTGTGGTAAATTGAGATGTCCAAACTCTATGACTTCAGGAGCCATGCTGCCAGGTTCATTGAGTTGGGTTGATGATGCACTGTTTGACCTTGGTGCTGGGACAGTAGGTTGTAGCAGGTCGGAAGTTTGATGGGCTCGCACACCGCCATCCTGCGTAGGTGTGGGAACCACGGTTGTCTTGCCCACATGGGAGCAACTAGGACGAGCGTCATCGACTCTCTGTTCATCTTGTTGACCACCTTCCTGATGAGAGGAGTTGGTGGAAAAGCGTACGCAAACATCCCTGACCAGTTCATCCACAGGCCGTTCCCCTGGGAGTCTGGTTGGGGGAACCTGGATGCAAATCCTGGGCATTGTCTGTTTTCGCTTGTGACGAATAAGTCTATATTGGGGAAACCCCACTGAGAGAAGATATCTTCTACGACCTCTCTGTGTAGAACCCATTCGTGTTCCTCTGGGAGGGAGTCTCTGCTCAGAGCATCCGCTAGGGAATTGAGCTCCCCTGGAACATGTTGTGATGACAGGAAGATGTTCCGTCTGAGTGCCCATATCCAGATTTTCTGGGCAAGCTTGGACAGATTTGGCGAACGAGTCCCTCCTTGCTTGTTCAGGTAGAACATGGCTGTCGTGCTGTCCGTCCGGATTTGCACTGACAGGTTTAGTAGGTGGGGCTCGAACACTTGAAGCGCTCTGAATACTGCCAGAAGCTCTAGCAGGTTGATGTGGTTCTTGGCCACTGAGGGAGACCAGAGACCCTGAGCTGTGTGGTGGAGATGGTGAGCTCCCCACCCCGTCAGACATGCATCGGTAGTGACTACTGCCTGTACTTCGGGATCGTAAAAGGGTTTCCCCTGTGCAAGATTCTCTCTTGTCCACCAGTGAAGGCTTTGTACTAGTGTTGGCGAAACGACCACTAGATCGTCCCACTGACCACTTGCCTGAGACCACTGTTTCGCCAACCATTCCTGCATGGGACGCATCCGCAGGCGCGCGTGGGGGACCAGGTAAATACATGACGCCATCATGCCCAGCAAACGCATTGCTTTGCATACCGTTATTTGGTGACCAGACTGATATTGCGGAATTTGCAGTAATATATCCCAAATTCTTTCCTCTGAAGGAAATGTCAACCCCTCTTGAGTATCTAGGATTGCTCCTAGGAACTGTTTGGAGGTGCTTGGCACCAGACTTGACTTTTTCTCGTTGATTGAGAAGCCTAATTCGTGGAGGAGGTCGATAGTCCTTTGAATGTTTGTTCTGCAAATTACTGGGGTTTCCCCCGTTATGAGCCAGTCGTCCAGATAAGGGTACACCGGGATTGCCTCCCTGCGTAGGTGTGCAGCCGCCACCGCCAGTACCTTGGTGAATACCCTTGGTGCCGAAGCTATCCCGAGGGGCAGTACCTTGAACTGGTAGTGCCGACTATCCACCTTGAAGCGCAAGTACCTTCTGTGCGCTGGGAACATGGAAATATGAAAATAGGCATCTTTCATATCCAAGGTTGCCATGTAATCCCCCTTTTTTAGGAGGGGATTACCTCTTGTAGCGTAGTCATTCGAAACTTTTGGGGCTTGACATACTTGTTGGCAGGCCGTAAGTCCAATACTAGGCGCATTGTCAAATCTTTTTTTGGCACAAGGAAGTAAGTTGAATAAATACCCTTGTTTACCTGGTGTCCCGGGACGAGTTCTATCGCGTCCTTTGCTAGCAGATTGGCGATCTCCTCGAGGAGAATATTCTGATGTTCTAAAGAGTGTACTCTTTGTCGTGGAGGATGGTTCCGGGGACGCTGCAGTAGTTCTATACAGTACCCTGCGGATACTGTTGACAGCACCCATCTGTCTGATGTGATCCCTTCCCAAGCCTGGGTGAAGTTGGAAATGCGTCCCCCTACTGGGGTTGCGTGAGAAGGGACCCTGAACTGAGCTTCACTGCTTTGGTGGAGGCGTGCCGTCTCCTTTACTGGGGCTGCCTCTGCCTTTACCACGCCCTCTCCTATTACCCCTGCCGTAACCCTGGGTAGACTGTTGGCTGTTGTTGTTCCACTGTGTACCCTGACCCTGGGAATAGTTTGATCCTCTCTGGGAATTGTGGCCGCGTGGGTGACGAAAATTACTATTCCCTCTCTGGTTAGGGGGTTTATTGGTTAACTGGCCAAGGGACTTGAGTGTTTCGTATTCGTCCATGGCATTCTTCAGTGCGTCCCCGACCGCCTTCCCAAACAACAGATCGGCTTCCACCGATTTGTCCAACAATGATGCCTGGGTTTCTGCCTTAAAACCAGACTGCCGTAACCACGCATGCCTCTTGATAACAGTACCTTCTGCTATCAATCTGCCTGCGTTGTCCGCGGCGTCAAAAGTTGCTTTTAAAATGCAACCAGACACGGCTCTACCCTCTGCGGAAATTCGTGCTAACTGGCCCTTTAAGGGTTCTGGTGCAGAGGCTACGAGTGCCGCGACTTCTTCCCACTGATGGCAGTTGTAGCTGGCCAACAGGGTGGTGGAGTTTGCAAACCTTGCCTGATAGGCGGACGTTGAGGCTACTTTCCTGCCGAAACCATATAGTTTTTTGCTCTCCTTGTCTAGAGGAGCTTCGGACGATGACAAGGGTGTTCCCGCCCTCTTACGAGTGTTAGTGACAACCAGGGAGTCTGGTTTCAGATGTCCTCTTATATAGAGAGGGTCAGACTGGGCTGCCCTGAAAAGTTTTTCAACTCTGGGATCGACTGCTCTGGTGAGGTTCGGGTTCACCAGGGACGGGTCTATTCTTCGCTGAATAGACTTAAGGATAGGGATGGTCTGGGCAACAAGCCTCCTTTCTCCCACTAACTCCTCGGCAAAGTCCCTCTCTTCCTAGACACCGTGGGTGTCAATATGGAAATGTTCTGCTGCTCGTGCTAGAACCTCGTTCAGGAGAGGTTGGTTATCGACAGGGGAGTCGGTAACCGGGGCTTCTTTCTCTACCGGAGAATCTACTCTATAGGTTTCAGGGTCTTCCTCTTCCTCTTCTTGGTCCTCATCATCCCCATAGTAGCCCGTCCCGGTTTGCTCTTCTACCATGCCAAAATCTTGGTCCTCACCAAAGGAAGTCTCTCCTTGATACAGTGAGTATGGCCGTGAGTATGGTTGTACCTCGAAGGAGTCTGCAGACCTCATCGGTGTCTCAAACCGGGGCTTCTTACTCGGGGGGATAGGATCATTAGAGCCTGAGGGTGTAGCCCCTTGTGGATTATATGAAAGGAAGTGGTCTGGATTTTTATCATAAAAGTCTGCCAAAGAAGACATCCTTGACATGACCCTATCTATGTCATCACTCGACCATTTTTTGGAACTGGGAATGACTCTCTCAGAAAGTCTAGGAGATTTATCTTGAGTAGATTTGCTGGTTTTAGAAATATCAGCAGACCTGGTCTTGTCTGTCTGTTTAGGATGAGTGGAGTGTTTCACAGGTGTGGAAGAGTGCAGTGGCTGCTTCTTCTGCTGTTTTCCCACCTCCCCGTGAGTGGAAAAGTGTTTTCCCTGTCCCTTTGTGGCTCTGGAGGTTTTCGACGCCTGGCGTTGAGGATCGGGGGTAGAGTCCCTGTCTTTCGAACGTGGGGCCGCGCTGATCTTGGCGGCCTGGAGGTGGAAGTCGTCTTCGTCCTCCGACGATCGAACTTCTGTTAGCCTAGGGAGCGAGGCACTCTTGGCAAGAGTGGATGATTGCCTGGAGTCATGCGGCGATCTCGATCGAGAACGCCCAGAGGACACCGATTCAGACCATTCTTTTTGTGCCTCTTTCCGAGAACTTGACGTCGTCGAGTCTCGGTTGGACTTCGTGTGTTTTGTGTGAGTGGTGTGTGAGGTGCTTGTGACGCCGTAATGCCCTCGCCGTCCGAAAGCACGGCATCGCTGCCATCGCTGAAGGCGCCCTCCACTGCCATGGCCGCCTGCCTGGCGTGGTGGGCCCAACGCTTCGTCGAACGGTCCTTAAGTGTCTTAGGTTTAAACCTACTACACGCTCTGCAGTTCGCTTCGGGGTGGTCCCTCGGCAAGCAGAGATTGCACGTGGCGTGCCTGTCGACCCAAGGGTATTTGCGATTGCACTTGGGGCAGAATTTAAAAGGGGTACCCTCCATACGCACCTTGAGGCAGCGGGCTGGTAAGTGTAGGAAATGTATAAGGTGTACCTATATACCAAGAGTGTAGAGTATGTCCAACCCCTCACTCTCCCTACTTGCAGGGCCGAGGCCAGAGGCCTTCCAAGGCCCGGGCCGATGCAAGAGGCCTTCCGAGGCCCAAATCCGTCGTGCAGCAGCCGACGGTCGATTTCTTCTCCAAGCCGGCGTCGAGTGTCGAAATTCGACGTTGGGATGGGGAAAGGATGTAAATTAATCAATATTTTAGCAAAAGTATGGCTAAGGCCAGGGGACTCCGCAAAATGCTTCTGACCAGTATGCCGGAAAAAAACAATCTGAGGATCCTAGACACGTGAGGGATCTTGGGTACAGTGGACGTCACACTAGGGATAGTATTACTGGCACGCCCTGTGTCGACGCCCATTTTTCGAGTTTCGAAAAACAAACTGTAATACTCTGCAGCTTCCACTAGATGTCGGCCTACGCACAGCATGTGATCCAAGCAGATTCCACAAGCCTCAGAAATATATGTATATATACATACACACACACACACACACACACACACACACACACACACTTTAAGTGATTTGTACCATGTGATTCAAGTGAATTATAGACCTTCAGATATGGAAATATCTATGCATTTTACTTAGTTATGCCCTTTTACAGTGTGGGTCCCATGCCACTCAACTGGATCCCCTCTGCCACACATGCCCTTCTCAAATATGTACGTCAGGTTTGAAGTACCTGCTGTCTAGTACATGTTTATTGATGATGACAAGGCATCATATGCGCAGAACTCCTTTCACCCTTGTTAAGGTCATGGTTGCCACCATGTCACAAAATGCATTTGTTGGATAGCACTCCCAGAAACAAAACATTGGGAACAAGAGCACTGATTGATCAAAGGTGGACGAACCGAGGCAATAAATATGAGTTTTGCCTCATTATGCAGCCCTTCTATGGTACAAATCACAAACACGCCCTCATGTTTTATGTGCCTACTGTCTAGTACATGTTTGTTGATGACAACATGACGACCTGAACCTGTCACTAGACCGGTCATTGTCAAGACATAAACATAAAGTAGGATTGCATCTCCGATATGTAGCTTTATCTTGGAAAAGATGACATGGTTCAGCCAGCATAAAGTGATGCCATCATGTGATCCTTGTGGACATTTGTTAAATGGCTAAAGTAAAAAAGAGAGCATCGGTGATGGGGCTTGGACGCAGCGCTTTTGGCAGCTTGCTTCTCCCCAAGTGAGAGTTCTAATGTTTTGCTCTGTGGCTGAGAATGGTGACACTGTGTGCACTGTGGAAAAGGCATGCATGATCAGGCGTCTTGATCACTTTTGAATGACACCTTGAGGCAAAATAATAGACAGCATGTTGCACAACTATCGGTCCTATATCATTGAAGACAAAGGGTGGAACGATGAGTTAATGAAATGGACGTTTTGGGTGCTCTCTTGTAAAATATTTACGTCGTGCAGTGCTTTCTATGTAGCTCAAGTAGTAAATATCTCATGTGTTTCAAACACATAATTAGACGGTACTTTATAAAATACCACATATTTTTACCCTTAACGTCATATTCCTAATGAGATCACACAAAAAAAGAGGTGATCTGATAGGATGAGTTTGAGCATAAGTCTTGGCATCTTTCTCAGATGGATAGTTGTAATTTTGGAGAGGCAAGGACAAGGAATAAGAACACCATTTAGAGGTTTGAAGAATCAAGTATGATCTCTCCGACTACACTTTCTGTAAATATGGTATGATATGGCATTTATAACGCGCCTATACACAAGTGTTTCAATATTAGAAATGCTTTTCCAGTTTTATTTTTCTGGCATATAACTCTACCACTGTAGCTCAGCAATACATTCATATTTAACAAATCAAGAAGAGGTCTTCATACAGTAATGTAATAATGTACCCATCATCTTATAAACGTGTTTGCATCTTGAGACAAACTTATTCTGTAATTGATTAACATCACAGTATTTTGCATAACATCAGAACACAGAGATGATCAGATGTGCAGTGTTCTCTTAGTGGGGAAATGTTCTACTAGTGCCCAAAGTATGTAGCATCATATGGACATGTTTATTTCCTCTACTGTTGGCGAAATGCATCAGGTTGCGAGCATATTTAGAGAAGATGTCTCACCAAGTGATAGGAATATTTATTGAGACGCTTTGCATGGAAACCGTGCTTACAACTCTGCAATGCATGCTTTTGGACAAGTGCACTGCATGTAAATATTTGCCATATACTGCTTCACCTACCATGGCATGCTATCTCCAACTAATACAGACATTCATTGCCACTGCTCAGTGGTTCTCAGCTAAAACTGTAAAATGAAAATAGGAGCCATACGTGCCTGTGTCCACAATGGTACAGTAAATACAAAGTACACTTAGACAGTTAAATGTTTTATTTACTCACTATCTTTAGAGTAAGAAAATCCCCTGTGTATGAATTTAGGAGCCACTTGGGGCACCCTAAAAAGGTGCAATAACCCATGAAGTACCTTACGAGGCTAATCCAAAGGGCCCAGAAGAGAGCCTTGGCCAATAGTAGAGGGGCAAACCTGAAGTGAAGAATGTCTGTGTGAAGGCCTCATACATGTTCTATGTTATTGCATCTCCATTTTAGTTTCGATTTTTTT
The DNA here is from genome assembly GCF_040938575.1 of Ambystoma mexicanum. Classification (NCBI taxonomy): domain Eukaryota; kingdom Metazoa; phylum Chordata; class Amphibia; order Caudata; family Ambystomatidae; genus Ambystoma; species Ambystoma mexicanum. The sequence continues at coordinate 480,596,628 of NC_090939.1, read as the reverse complement.
TCCCAAAAGGTTTTTAATGATAGAAAGCATCAATTTATATAAACATTATTTTTGGGGGGTTCCCTCCAAATCCCCATCTCCTATTGTTTGTTTTACCTAGTCCCGATCCCCTAACCTTTATAGGCCCTTTCCCACTCCCCATATTTTTCGATAAGGTTTTTGTAAAATCATGTTTGCAGAATAAAAACATCAGAATAAATGGCCGTCGATGTAACAACGTTGTACCTTCATACGACAGGTCCCCATGAATGCTTTGACAGTGTGCTGGGGTGTTGTCGGGGTGCTGGGGTGTTGTTGAGACAAGCTGTGCACAGATGTGCTTGTGTGATGGCATGTGTGTATATAACGCCTTGCAAGTTGGTACATATACGGGGTGTCTCATATTTGTATCTCTTCAGAGAATGTAGCTTGGGTCATTGAATTTTGTGAAATACCTGTTGGCGTTTTCTGTTCATCCCTGTAGACCCATTGCAATATGTTGTGCATGATGTTTGGAAGCATGCACACAGTTCTGTAGTCTACAGGTAGGTTCTGCATTTTTACTTACATCCTCTTTCAATGCTTGCATACAATGTACTATAGGATCATTCTGCATTGCTTTTATACCTTGAGTTAAAATGTCTTTTTGGTTGTATTCCATGTCTGTTTTATTGCTGGCATCAGCATGGCAGCCAACTGCGTCAAGGGCAGGCTAGTGGCAGTGGTAAGGGGATTCACAGGAGTTGGAGTTTCAGCAGCATCAATCATTGTCCGGTGGGTTGGTCCGTGTTGGTGGGCAGCTAGGCGAGCCATGCCCGACGTGCATGGGGGCAGCTTGTCAAATTTCGTGTGGTTCCACTTTTGAAGATATCTACCGATTTCTATGCATGTAGGCTAACTATTCTGGGAAACCTAGGAAGCTCCCCGAGCTGCTATGACTCCCTTGTTCCTTTCTTCGACTCAAGAGATTAAGTGACAATTACTACATTGCAACACTTCCTGTTGCTATGCTTGTATCCTTCCTGCCCAATGGTATCTCGTATGGACTCCGCTGGGTTGGTGCTTTGATTCTGAACCAAAGGCAAACACCAGTGCATGTTGGATCCCTTAGTAGTATTTTTGCGAGTTTCAATTCTTTCGGCAATCTGAGTTCAGGGAAGCTTTTCCCATTTCTTTAAATCAAGAAGGACCAATGAACCAGGTATTCCACTCAAAGAAAACCATCAGAAGCTACCACTGTTACAGTGTGTGGAAGTGGCAGTCTTTTCAGTTATGTTGCTGATGCTGTTACCATGTTATTGCAACTTTTATTTAACACTCTTACTGCTGTGTGAGTCCTGATTTTTTTTTTTGTGTTTCAGTTCAAAAGAACTTTTCACAAAACAGTATAAACATACAAATAGCAGATTACAATGAAAATCCAAACATTTCATACAAAGTCAGTATCATACAGCAAAAATAAAAGATAAGGATAAAAGTACCTACATTTACATCTGTCAGAGATCTAGGTACAATTCTTAAAATTAAAGCTAAGGGGCTTTCATATTTACTTGCACTAAATTGTTAAGTTGACATACCTATGTACATTTCTCCTGCAGGTAGCTAGATCCCATTCATTTCCTTTTCAGGAGTGGGTTTTCCCCCCCTCCCCCCGAGAAACTTTATAGCTCAGGTCAAGCCCTACTCTTATATAGAGCCAACCTATAGATCCACTAGTAATTTCACATTTGCTTCAAACTGCCTTAGACGGAAGTTTACCACCTTCCAGATTTGAGTGGTTGCAATTATAAGATTCTTATTCCACCCTGCTAAACATCTCAACCAAAACCTTTCACTAGCAATATGATTAAAATCATGTTCATATTCTGCTAGATATTGTAGATATTGAGTCCTAATTTTTACATTGGCTGCATCACAGGGACTGTTTTTGTTCTCTATATTAGTGCAACATTTTGTGATATGAATATTTGTTGGGGTTCAAACTGCTGCTCATCTTTGATGATAGGTGTGCTCAACATGCATTTTAAGTTCTATTTTTGAGGTAGTCTGAATAGGGTATAGCTTAAGCCTCCAAGGCTTTAACACTTGGTAAAGCCCCTGCTCCAAGCCTCCTCAGAGCTGGAGGCCACCATCTTTCCCTGCGGTTAAGGAGGAAAGTGCTCCCCCACACGCCTTGTCCCCATCCCCTTTCCCCACATATTTCACCCCTTCCCTCCCCCCCCCCAACTTGGCAACATGGAAAGGGAGAAGGGACTATGTTTAGTCCCCTTCTCCCTGATCCATGGTGGTCATCTTTTTTTTAATTTTATTTTTGTATTTGTTAAACGGCAGCACATCATTTTTCAACTTTCAAAAAACACAATATTAGTACCCTGGTACAACGTGTTGGGTAATAATAGCAATATTCCCCAAGCAGGTAATGCCCCGCCACCCCCCTGCTTGGGTAATAATGCTTAAGGAATTAATATTCAGTTCCTGCTCAATGAAGTTTTATAGGTTCTGGTGTAATTTTACAGGATGTGTACTTGCAGCCCTTTGTCCCTTATGGTTTAATGTTTAGTATGTTTGTGTCATGGTTAACTACTTCTTCCCTTGTACATGCCACCAGGAGGCAGGGCTTGTGGGCATTCGAGTTTTGGACTTTGCTCCTGGCCCTTGTGGCATGCCACTAAAATAATCTGCAAGCTATGGGGTATCAGGAGGATCAGAAGTCAATTATGAATCCATGTAAGGATTTATGGCAGCTAGCATGTTTTTCTATTCTAAATACTCAATTTGTCGGCTGCCCCGTGCACCCAGCTATGTTGCCATCTTGAGGGTACACTGAGGCTCGCAGTTGTCTGCCTTGATTGAACAAACCTGAGTGAGTTTTTAAAAGGTTACATTTACTGTATTCCTGTACCGATCATGGGTGGAATGGTTTGGCTCTTGATTGGTTCTCTCGGTTTCTAGGAATTCCACTTTCCTGAGTCGGCTATGCCCTGAAGTGGTTCCCTTGTCCTTCAGCTTAGAGCTCCCTGCAATCATGCTCAGCTGTCCTCTGTTGAGTGTTGTTTAATTGCCTTGCTCAGAGCTGTAGCTAAGTGGTTGGTTATCTTTTGCTGTAATACCATTCTTGTTAGAGCCTTCCAAGCGACTATGTGATTGTATTGATCAGAAGACCATCTAAACTCACAGGTGATGTTTCTGGTCCTGCAGCTTGTGAGCATTGCTATTACATTGCTTGTTTAGAATGCCACTGTTACCAGCAATACAGAGCCTGTCCTCACACCACCTCTCTATCATGGTCTTTTGAGGGAGTGCTGCCCTTTTGAAGGGAAGCTGAAGGCCACCCCGGGGTTGGCTGTAGCCAATAAATGCATCCATCATTATGGGCGTCTAGGACCCCTTGAATGTTTGGGGATGTTGTGCAAGCGCACATACCTATTGAGGAAACCGAGCTGCAGAGCCAGCAATAGCAGATATATTGCAATCATGTCTCCGGGTTGGTGGGTGCTCTCAGTCACTGCAGTCTTCCATGGACAAGTCCAACCAAGGGGTCCCTTGGACCCTCCTTTTCCCTTACAAAGGATCCTTGGATTTCTCAAAGCTTTCACCACCCCAAAAGAGCGATTCATTGCTTGCTCTTTCTCCAGTTTCCCTAATGGCACCATGGGGCGGAATTAATAGATTATTTCTGCTTTGTATGGATTGTAGCGCTGTTCAATGGAGGAAACTCTGCATTAGGAATGCCCCGGCACTTGCAAGTGAAAATGGAATTGCATCGATGTGGATGGTAATTATTTTAATGTGTGAAGGGTCTAACCCGGGTGCCTATGTAAGCTGCGATACTATAGCGCAGCAGCCCTCATACAACTGTCTGAAAGTACAGCATTGTCTAGAAGTATTGTTGCATGAAGCTCCTGCACATATACTGAGGGAGCAGGTCTGTGCAACTAAAGCCTTCACACTGCAAAGGTCGCATGCGTGCATCACTAGTCTCTACATTACATGTGATTCAGGAAGATCTGCAAAAGCCAGAGCTGCACAAATCCCAGTGAATCCGGCCCATTACTGTGACTCTGCCCCATTCCTGTGACTCTGCCCCATTACTGTGACTCCAACCATTACCGTGAATCCGCCCCATTACTGTGAATCCGCCCCATTACTGTGACTCCGCCCCATTACTGTGACTCTGTCCCATTTCTGTGACTCTACCCCATTACTGTGAATCTGCCCCATTACTGTGATTCTGCCCCATTACCGTGAATCTGCCCCATTACTGTGAATCTGCCCCATTACTGTGAATCTGCTCCATTACTGTGAATCCGCCCCATTACCGTGAATCCGTCCCATTACCGTGACTCTGCCCCATTACCGTGACTCCGCCCCATTACCGTGACTCCGCCCCATTACTGTGACTCTGCCCCATTACTGTGAATCCGCCCCATTACTGTGACTCTGCCCCATTACTGTGAATCCGCCCCATTACTGTGACTCTGCCCCATTACTGTGTCTCTACCCCATTATTGTGAATCCGCCCCATTACTGTGATTCTGCCCCATTACCATGAATCTGCCCCATTACTGTGAATCCGCCCCATTACTGTGAATCTGCTCATTACTGTGAATCCGCCCCATTACCGTGACTCCGCCCCATTACCGTGACTCCGCCCCATTACCGTGACTCCGCCCCATTACTGTGAATCCTCCACATTACTGTGAATCCGCCCCATTACCGTTCCCTAGCTGATTGCAGACACGCGGGCCAATTTACTGGGTCGTGTGCAAGCATTTGCAGTTTTACTATGGGACACATATATATTTGGCACATCTATAGAGTCCTTTGTGCAATTTCAAAGGACGAACTGAGTTACTGGTCAATGCTTAGGCAGCAGGTACAGAATATGCTGGAGGCCGGTCCATATGTAAATTTTGGATGCTTGGCCATCTACCATGCAGAGACAACAGAGTAAGTCCCTAGAATGGATCTTGTCATTGCTTCGCCAGATGCATGAACACAGATGAGCTTGGTATGGAGACTCCGTACTGACGCCTCTGTGGCTACGCAATGCAGCACGTGTGCAACATTCAAGGTGATTCACGGTGATGGTGTGACACAGATGGGCATGTGAGTAGGGAGGCCAACTGTCCCGGAATTCGCGGATTGTCCCGCAATTATAGACTCCATCCCGCCGTCTGCAGAGTGGCTGTGCGGGACGCAGGTTTTCCCGACTTTCGTCAGGACAACCTGCCTCCAGCACAGCCACTCTGCAAACTGAAATGGCCATGAACACAGCACGGCGCTGCCGCCTGCTGCTTTCTTTCTCCAGTGGCTCTGCAGCCCCAGCTTCTTTTTAGCCTAAGGGTCGAGCTGTAACGCTCTGACACCTGTTTAATTGAAATGCTAATGCTTTGTTCCTGGGGTTGTGATGGTCATGTTTGCAGTTAAGAAACGTGACCATCACCTCCCAAGGACAAACCAGTTGCTTTTCAATTAAGCCAGGTGTTAAGAGCCATTAAATGTGTTTTTATTTCAAATGGGGCTGGTTGAACGTGAATGACGTTGTGACGTCGTCACCGTCTTGTGGGCAAGTGTCCCGCGAAAGACTATCAAAGAGTTGGCCACCCTACATGTGAGTGGACAACGGCAGTGCAGAGATGCTTGAGTCAGGGATGCTCCTGCTCAAGTCAGCAATTGACAGGTCCAGTCCTCTTACACTTTCTGTGAGTGAGTGCGATTGCGCATCCGGTTCTGACAAATGTCATTAATGATCACTTCCTTGCTTCCTCACTTAGGTTGTACATGTGGGACACAAACTCGCACAAACATGGCATGCTTGCTGGTGTTGTGGGATGTATTTACCCATGCATCCGAGCCCTACCTCAAAACTGTGCAGTACTGACATGGAAAACATCATGATGGCCAGAGCTTCCCAGAAAATGCACAGGGAAATGCATGAAGAATAGGCTGCCACTCATTTTTGCCGATGTTATGGGCACAGAAGGACACTGCCTAAAACCACCATTGGACTACCCACACAGTAGTCTGAAACCATTGGGAATGGCAATGCTGATTGCCAAAAGCAAACCCATAACTGTTGGGAATTCATTTTCTTAAATCCCAAAAAGGGTGCAGTACCAGTACTCACCACTATCCAAAAGCCGGCATTTTAAAACAACACCAGATTTTACTTTTTGTAAAACTGAATAAATGAACCCAGAGCATGCCAAAGAAAGACTTACTGAGAGGTGGATCCAATGTAAAGTTATATTCTGAAGTGACTTGAAGGTTTATAACAAGACTGGCTGAGCTGTGGATTTCAGCAGTTTAAGTAAATTTGGACTGAAAGACATTAAAAATCTAAGTGTTTAAATTGACTGAGTGACCTACTTTGAGTGTCACATAGGTTGCAATTGTTTAAATGTCATAGTTTTAAACTTAGAATCAGCATTCTAGCTGCATATGTACACATTGTCTTGACTTAAACTGGGTAACAAAAAGTGACATTGTATCTGGAACCTGGCTTAAGGAACTGAATTCTGCCTGGCAACTACCCCCCATCAGGAGTGAAACTTGAGTCACAGCTGTGTTCCCAGGCCTAGCTGCCCTTTTGCTGCTCACACCAAAAGGGATATGACACTTCCCTGATTGAATTACCTGGGCTCTGCAGGAAATTGAACAAAGCCCTGTCTTGACTCAGGCAAATGTTTTATTGGCGGGAGTCGTAAATGGAGCTTCCTCTTGGCAGAAGCTGGGAGGGGCAGGGTCTCTGAGCTTGGCAGAAACTGGAAAGACTGGTTTCTGTACCATGTGACATGAAAAGACACACCTCTATAGCCAGAATATGGTTTTAGAAAAAGATGAATAACTCATAGTACGGACTTGTGAAAATTATTTAAATGACACCATAATTCTTGTGATTTTTCTGCCCACATTTTAAGAGGTTTTTAGAACCGGTGGCATGTTCAGGGGGGTTTTAGCGGAAAAGAGGATATTACTCAAAATGTGTGCATGTGAAAAATCTGACACTTCATCAACTAATGTCCATACTCCTTGCGCACATGTGTGTAAATTTGGGTTAATGTCCGAAATTGCAAAACCAGTTAAAAAGTGAAATATGTGCCATTTTTGAATGCAAGCCCCCAGGAAGAGCAGATTTGGACAGGGTATACCTCCTGTGATATGTGAAGGGTGCATGTAATTTTAAACAAATGTGTACCTGTGCAAATATGTTTTTTTGAGCAAATATAGATTGTGTGTAAAGTTGACAGGGGTGGGTTCTCTGTATCATAAACAGACCTCATCATGATGACACTTCATTTCATTCCCCCAATCAAGTGGAAGCAGATGAAGTGGCCAATGACAAGTGGAGAGGGGCTGGCTAGTGATGCTGCTCACACACACCCATTTTCAAAACACATAAAAGCAGAGAGACAGGACAGATAGGGACCTTCAAATCCATTTGCAGCTGGAAGCTCTGCCGGGAAAATCCATACTTTACCTCCATCAATCTCCAGAGAAAGCTGTGCAGAAAGATCCAGACTTTAAATCCCTCAATCTTCAGAATCCAGAGAGAGAGCAGACCCAGATCACTGTGAAGTGCAGAGACCAGAGTCCCGTCTAAAACCTGACCAGATCCATGGCGAGGCCCATTTCACTCAAGAATATAGTGTGAGTACCTAGAAAACTGTGCAGAACCAATCTCCTACTTAAAATAATATAATTCAATCTATTTTAATCTAAGTAGAACTGTCTCCTAACTGTCACCTGTCATTTGTAAAGCTGTCACTTGTGATTTGCTAGTTGCAAGCTGCACTTGTCTTTTTGAACTTTAAAATTTCAAATCTGAAAAACGACCTTTATTTAATCGCTCATATCTCCGTGACCGTTTGTGCTAGAGACTTGCAGTAACTTTCATCTGGAAGCTGAGATCCTAGGCTTTCGTAGGACCCCAGAACGATATTGCTAGCCCTTGGAGTTCCTCTGTAATCGCACCAGATGCATTCGCGAATTTTACCGCGATTTGCAAATTTCTCCACTTGCAAAAAGATAGCTGCTTTTGCTTTCCTCTGAAAGAAATTCGTTTGCCTCATAAAAACCATCCCTGCATCATTGCTAGTGTGAGCCTGGACTAATATTAACTTGATTTCACTCACCCTGAACCTCTAGAGGGAATTAAAAGCATTTTAGCATATTTTTTCTTCATTTCCAGCACATTTAAAAGCATTTGGGCCTGTGTTTTCAACTTCTGTAGTCTAAGTTGCTGGGGTGAACTGAATCACATTTGATTGCATTTCTGAGAACTGTGTGCTTCCCTCCATTTCCTTGCATTGCATAAAAAGGGGGGGTGAATTGTCCAAGAAAGTGATTACATTGTCTTTTGCTGAAATCCTATCAAGTTATTTTCTGTACTGCATTTCATTCCACATTGCATTCATTTGAAACCATAAAAGTATTGTTGCTATCTTATCCATTTCATGTCAACTCCTTAGTGATTATAAAGAAGTGTGCTAGTGCCAGATTCTCCGTTGTTAATCTTTATCATATCAGATTAAGTGTGCTATTCAATTATTAATTTATTATAAAGCGTGATATATATATATTGTTTAAATTATCAATTAAATCTTTTAACTTGCAAAACAGAACTACTTCTTGGCTCAGTGGGGTCAGGGTTATTCAAAGAGAGGGGTGTTATATAGGGGTAGTCATCCAGAACGCATGAACTGGACATAAAGATATATCAATAAGGGTTTTCATTCAGTATTATAGACTAGGCGTTGACTTAGCTGTAGTGTTGAATTGAATCCTCTTACAAATTGGGGGCTCGTGCCGGACGTTTGGGTTAGATCTACCATTTGTGCAGATTAATACAGCGTGCCAGCTGACCAGATACACATATCCGGTCGGATCACCACGCTGTGTTACGCTGTAAAGCACTTCTAAAAGGAACGCTCTAAGAAAAAGGTCTGTTTTGCAAAAATAAAATACAAACTTCTGTAAGTCAGGACAGAGACCAATCTCTAGAATGACGACCTTGGTAGATATGAAAATAGCCAGAGAGCACTTCTTGCATAAACTATTTGTGAGAGGTGAATGGGCTGAGCAGGGCCAGGATGCCTGGTTGCAGGCCATCATGCGACAGGCCACTGAAACAGGGTCAGACTTATGGAGAGATCAGGGTCCATTACATGTGGCCCTGAGTGAACTATATATGGCTCCTAAGGCCAAAGATGAACACGACAAGATTGTTAGGATAGCGGCATATTTATATTTATATATGGGAGCCATACAGAATAAATGTGCTGAAGGCCATGATCTGGCAAAAAGGCAACAGATGGCGTTAGAGAAGGCCCAATCTGATCTGGACTCTTCTGAGCAAAGGCTGCACAGAAGCCAGGAGTCGGAAAATGAGACCAGACAGTACATCACTAAAATAAAGGAGGATATGGATGTGCTGCAAAAGGAAAAGTCAGAACAGGATACTAGATTTCTGGCCCTGCAGAAGGAGCACCGAGACAGTTTGGACTCCTTACTGCAGAGCCAGAAAAAGCTGGAGCAACAATTAGACTTTAACAGGGCATGCACGGAGCAGGTAGCCACCCTGCAAAGTCATCTAGATAGAGTGAAGGTAGAGAGCAACAAGCTGATTTCGAAAGACCTGGATACCCAGGCAGAGTTTGATGAAGAACGCCAGAAAGCTGGTGCCTTTCAAAGGCAGAGGGACGACCTGGCGGCACAAATGCAGGCTCTTAGTCAGGAAAGAGACGCCTTAGGCCAGGAAGTCTGCCATTTAAAAAGAAAAATGGAAGAAAATCACCTGGCCCACCACGGACTGGGTGACCTCCAAAAAGAACACCAGAACTTGTTAGAGCACACCAGGAGGGTGGAGGATGCTCTAGCAAGAAAGGAGCAGGCCAATAGGGACACAGCTCAGGAGGTAACCCTCCTGCAGCAAAGACTGGCCCAGTTCTCCAGGACCAACCAGGAAGCACAGAGGGAAAATGAGGCCCTCTGTCAACACAATGATAGGCTCCAACAACAGGTAGCGATGCAGGAGAGACTGATAGAGTCCAGTAAGGCCTTAACTGAGGAACTGAAGGCACAAATGCAGGCTCTTGTATTGCAACAGGGAGCAGGGGCGGATAGAGATGAGGTTCGCTGGGAAAGGGAAACTCCGGAGCATAACCTCAGGAGCCCTAGTACCAGAGGCGCACATGAGCACCGGGCCACCGGGATGGCAGACTACTATCCAGACAAAAGTATGGGGCTCATAGGCCAGTACCACCCAGGTATGACGGGGCGGGCATCCGGGTATGGGCACCCAAGCGCAGTGCAATTTAGTGGGGAACCCCAGGAGAGTAGGCCCATTAAGGGCATCCTGAAAACCTCTGCCCAGTTAGGTCAGTGGAGGGGGGTACCCAGCAAATCCTGGCAGCAAGGAGGGATCTGAGGACTCCTCTGAGCACCACAGGAAACAGGAGACCAGGTCCCCACATTCTGCCAGCCATTCCCAGGCTCGCAGAATCCGGGAAAACCTGGAAGAACAGACAGGAACCTCTGGGAGCAGTGCCTCTGAGTCAGAGGATGAATGGACAAGGGTTACCCGAACCAAAAAGGCCAATAAGGCAAAAAGGGCCTTGCTTAAGGACCCCTTAAAGCAGATTAAGGCGATCAGGAGCGTCATCACGCCTTACCATAAGAACGCTAAGTATTCTGTTTGGGAGCACTTAGAGTTGTTTGAGCAAATGATGGAGACTTTCCATTTGAAGGACAGCCAAAGCTGTATTCAATATGTAAAGTGGACCTTCTCCCCGGAATACTCCAGTTTCTTTGCGGGGCTGGAGGACCAAAATCATTTAAGATGGTCCACCTATAAGGCGGCCATCTTGAAACATTTTTCCATTCATAGAAATCCTCAAGAGGCTCGCAAGGCAGCCTACAATTTGCAATGTGGGGAGGATCAGGCCCCACAAGAATTTGTGCAAGAACTGAAACGTGCTTTTGCGCAGACCACCAGAAGGGTGCGCACAGACAGTAGAGAATTCATTAATACATTTTTTCATGCCTTGCCCAAATACATAATGACCCAGCTTGTGAGGGATTTTCACGAGAAAAGATCTTTAGACTGGGTCATTGAACAGGCTACCCGGATCTATGAGGTGCAGAAACCGGTAGATAGCAAAAGTAATGCCCAGAAAAACCCCAAAGCCAACAGCACCCCTGCTGCTGCCAAGGTGGCAGAGGTAAAGGTCACCCCCGTTTTAGATTTGGAGATGGGGGGGCCTAAAAACCTACCTGCACCTAATAATGCTAGGCCCAGAAGGTCCTCGGGCCAGTCACAGACAGGGAGCCAGGGAGGCAGCCCCACAAATGGGGTCCCTCGCTCTTCTGATTATGTAAGTCCCCGTTACAAGGGAAACAGACCCATCCTGGGTTATGTGTGGACTCCTCCAGCCCAAGGGGGGGGATCCAGCCAAGCACCTAACCCAGGGAACTTCCCTCCTAACTTCCCACCGGAGGGCAGAAACTCTCCAAATCCTGGGCAGAACTTTTTCCCCAGATATCCACCCGACTTTCAGCCCCAAAACCATCCATCCTTCTTTCCCCAATTCCCTGAGCCCAGACCACTGAATCCGGGAGAGGGGAGGCCAAGGGTGGAGGGGTACCCAAATCTTCCCAACCCGGGGTATTACCAGAGGAGGGACAGCTACTCTTCCCGGGATCAGCCCAGGGGAGAAAACAGGGCCCCGTATCAGCCTGAGCGGGTTTCCCAGTTAGAGCGCCAGGTTCAAAACATGGCGCGGGATCTGGGTCACATACTGAGGGCTCAGCAGAACCCTCAGATCGGCATGCCGGTGCAGAACGCACCCAACTCTGGACCTGGTGCCCCAGAACAATGACGGGGGCAGCACCCCGATAACTCACCGGTTCCCAGGGAGGAGGCACAAGGGGAAGGGGGGTGTAAAGCCTTGGAGGAAGCTTCCTTCCTCACTTGTAAACAGCCCCTGGAAACCCAGGAACCGGAAACAAAATCTCTTGCCCCTGAAAGTCTGCCTCCTAAGGAGCAGAGGGGGGTAGGAGAAACAAAAGACCCAAACAGACTCAGTTTGAGGAGGAGGTACAGATCTTCCAATTTGAGGGAGAGGGATCCTCAGAGGATCCTGGGAAAAGGATCTTCTCCTTCAGAGAGGGGGGAACTCCTCCCAAAGAAAAATGGGTCCCTAGGGATGCAAATCCAGACTGGGGAGATGTGGAGACTGAGCTACTGCCGCCCACCATCTCATCCCAGAACCAACAGCAAGAAACTCCCCTGGTTCAAACCCATCCTGGTGACTGCCTCCAAAAAGGGGGGGGCGGCCCGGAACCGGAGCCAGGGGAACCCACAATGGCTCTGATCTCCAGTTGCCAACTTTTTCTTTCAGATTCCCAAGGCTCTCCACAGAATTCTGCCCAAATCTCTTCGCTAGCGATGTCCAAAACCAGAAAGTTAGCCCGCCAGTTGTCCAAAAATGTGCATTATCTGTGCCCCCTTGAGGAGAAGGAGGGAAGATACTATGCCCCGGTACAAGTACAGGGACAGGGTACGATTTTGGCACTGGTGGACACTGGATCTCAAGCTACCCTTCTGTCCAGAAGGGCCTTTGACGAACTGAATGCAGGAAGGGGAGAGAATTACCAAATTCCTCTCACCTCACTTCCTGGACAACTCCAGAACTTTGACGGGAAGGAAATTCCCGTTGAGGGGACTGCAGATTTGGACATTAAAATTGGGCGACACAAGTTGAAACACCCAGTCATAGTTGTGACTCCAGAGGGCACCCCTTGTTTACTAGGGAATGACCTCCTGAGAAGGTTGTCACCCCTAATAGATTGCGTAAACAAGCTCCTCTGGACCCAGACTAGCCGACCAATAAAATTAAAACGGAGTGTCAACCATGTTAGTTTAAACGGCACCTGCCACATGGTTGAACAAAAATCTGACCAAGTAGAATTTCACTTCCAGAATAGCCAAATTCCAGACGTGACAGTAATAGCAGTAGGACAACAGACTGGTGATGGGGGGTCCTCTCTATTTCTGAAAATCAACCTGCCTTCCAGTCTAAAGTGGTACTCCACGCTGGAAGGAAACACTCTGAGATTCTATACTAATCCACAATCAGAAACTCCCACTCCAATAGTCCAGAAAGATGTGAAATCAGCTCAGAGCCTGGCTGATATTCAGCAAATTGGAGAGCAGTTGTTCATCCCTGTTCAGTTAAATGATGGGAAGGACTCTGTTCTCGCTCGAGTGTGTGTGAACAACGGTAGGAGCTTCATCAGCGAAGCCATGTTCCGCCAACTCCCAAAAGATCCAGCCATTCCCACATTCAAACTGATAGACAAATGGGAAATGGACCTGGAAGCACCTAATTCCAAACATCTCCTGCCAAGCAGGTGTATGCTCAAAATCTCCATTGGCAACAAGAGCATAGTCCACAATTGTTGGGTCGTGCGAGACGTCCCTGCCGCCTTTTACTTAGGCAGTGACATTCTCAATCGCTTTGCCATTAGTTTGGACCTAATAAACTTCAAAGCTTGGTCCCGATTAGCGGATAATCCCATGGGCTTTGATGATCCAGAAAAAGCATTTAGGTCAGCTCAATTGCTACCTTATGCAGTTGAAATTCAGATTAAAGAGGAAGTCACCATCCCAGAAAGGACTCGACAATTCTCCCTGGAAGTGAAAGTTAAAAGAGGACAACATTTGAAAAACCATGATGCTTACATACATCTAAATGCTTCTCTCCAACAGCAAGGGTTAGGGGTAAACCCAACTCCATTAGTCAACATAGAACATGACACCATTCCAATAGAGGTGGATAACAGCGACTTAAAGAGTATTACTCTAGCCCCAGGCACCATTATTGGAATGGCGGTTGATGACCGACATTTTTCCATCGACTTAGTAAATGAACTGTTAGGACCAATCCCCAAGGACTGTTTTGACAGTGACAGTGATGACAATTCAACACCAGACAGGATTTTTACCCGGCATGGGGGGAACTTCCTGGTGTACACTTCCTGCCCCTATGGTAAGGAAGATGTGACTTGTGACTTCAGGAGGGATGAGGTGATTTTCCAGGTCCATGAGGGCTGCCTTTCCCACCTGAAGCCTCCAGTCCAAATCAGCACTCTTACCAGGGACTTCTCCACCCAGCTGGAGGAGGCCGCTGAGATAGCCAAACCAGAAGTCTTTCCAGGCTTCAGGCAGATGGTGGAAGAGAGAGTCAACCTAGCTGATGCCTGTGTGACTCTGGAACAGAAGCAAAAGTTGAAACAAGTTTTCTTGGATTTCCAAGATCTCTTTGCGGTAGACTCATATGACTGTGGTCGCACTGACATCCACACAACAACAATCCCCACGGACCCTGGCATGACTCCTGTGTTTGTGAAGCAATATCGCTTGCCTCTCGCATCAATGGAGTCCCTTACTGAAATAATTAAGAACCTTGGGTCCCGGGGAATAATCCGTCCAGTTCACAGCACTTTCAATAATCCGGTGCTGGGAATATTGAAGCCAAACGGCCAGTGGAGACTCTGCGCCGACCTCAGGGAGCTCAACAAACGGGTCCATACTTCCCGATGGCCACTGCCCTACATTGACCAAGGGCTGGCCCAGATCCAGGGGTCACAGGTATTCACTGCAATAGACCTGACCAATGGGTACTGGACCGTGCCTGTCAGTAGGGAGGACCAATACAAACTGGCTTTTACCTTTGGGGGCCAGCAGTACACATGGACCCGGACTCCCTTCGGATACCTTAACTTCGGTAATGAGTTCAATATTTTCCTACATAAGGCCATGCCCGACCTGGGTGCGAGGGGTAACCTGGCTTATGTAGATGATGTCCTCATCAAAAGTTCATCTGTGGAGGAACACATAGCAGAGATCCGTTATGTTCTGATGCAGTTGAGGGCCGCCGGAGCAAAACTTTCCTTTCAGAAAGCACAGTGGTGTAGAACCCGTGTTAATTTCTTGGGGCATGAGATTACTCCTCAGGGTCTCTGTCCCCAGGAAAAGAAAGTGGAAGCACTTCAGAAACTGAAAGACCCCACAACTCTGCGGGAACTAAGGAGCCTCCTTGGACTGACCAATTATAGCAGAAAGTTCATTGAGGGCTACGCAGAGATCACCAGACCCCTGATTCATCTCCTGAAGGGGGGATCAAGTGGGAATGGGGTCCAGAACAAGCCGAGGCAGTAAGACAACTCAAAAGAAGCCTCTCAAAAGCGCCTTGCCTAGCTTACCCTGTCAGAAACAAGGAGTTCTTCCTGGAGACGGGGTTCTCTAATACGTGCTTGACGGCAGTATTATACCAAAAGCATGACAAGGTCAATAAAGTAATCTCCTATGCGAGCAAAACTTTATCCTCTGTGGAGGAAAAATTCAACGATTGTGAGAAGGCACTCCTGGCAACGGTGTGGGCATTGAAGAATTACCGCCCGTTTATCCAGGGGGAACACATCATAGTGGAGACTCCACACCAGCCTCTGCAATATCTCCAAAGTGACAGAATCCGGGCCGGAAATGTGAGTAATTCCCGAATTACTTCCTGGATTCTGTCAATGCAAGGCTTTCCTGTGAAGGTCAGATATGGCCAAAACAAGAAGAGTCCCCTCGCGCAAGGTCTGGCTGACTTGCATGATTGTGCCAGAGAAAACTGTCTCGAGGACGAAAGTCTGAAAATCAAGGACAACATGGAGGCATACCTTAATTCCCCACACAAAGTCTTTGAAGAAGACAAGTGTGAGGGAATGCCCACTGTCTATGTGGATGGATGCTCTTACCATGTTGACAACAACGGGGAGAAAGAACTGGTGGCTGGCGTAGGGAATGCATGGGTGAATGAGTCCCCAGAACCCTCCGCTGGATACAAAATTGGTCCCCGAAGTAGTCAGGTGGCAGAATTGATGGCTGTGCATCAGGCCATCCTCACTGCTGTCCAGCATCAACTCCGCGAACTGGTCATAATCACAGATTCGGATTATGTACGGAACGGGTTCGTGGAGCACCTGGTTAATTGGAAAACCAGAGGCATGTTATGTGCTAACAACAAACCCTTGAAACATGGGAAGTTGATCCAAAACATTGATGATCTGGTCACCTCGAATGAGATGACCATCTATTGGAAAAAGATCAAGGGTCATTCCAAAGTAGAGGGACCAGACAAAACTGGAAATGACTTAGCTGATCAGCTGGCCAAAACCGGGGCCATCCAAGTGGATCTAATTGAGATTGAGTCCCTGTTGGGGGAAATCCAGGTCACTGCTATCACTAGGTCCCAGACAAATGCTCACAACGACCTTTCAATTGCACAATGGAGCAAGGAGACTCCTGATGCTGATTTGATTACAGCTCAGAAGGGGGATCCAATAATTGGTAAATTTTACCAACACCTTGAGGACCCTGAGAACTTTCCCCTGACGGATACCGATTACATTGGGAAAGAGGACCTAAGAGTGTTGATGAAATGTCCAAAAATGTTCCGAATCCAAGACGGTTTGCTGGTAAGGAAATCCAAAGCTGGCCACGATCAGTGGGTGGTTCCTACCTCATTCCGAAGCCTGATGTTAAGTCACGCCCATGATGCGGCCACCGCCGGTCATAGGGGGTTTCACACAACACTGGAAATCTTAAGAGAGGTTGCATACTGGCCACACATGGGGCAGGACCTCGACCAATACTTGAAGGGGTGTCTCGTGTGTGCACAATTTCAGCCATCATCCCTCACGCACCGCGCGCCTCTCCAAAAGCGGGGGATGACACTGCCATGGTCAGATTTACAAATCGACTTTGTAGGCCCCGTGATTCGCTCTGCTAGGGGGAATAAGTACATGTTGACTGTCACATGCTTGTTCACCAAGTGGGTGGAATGTCTCCCAGCCCCAAACTGCAAGGCAGAAACGGCAGCTGCCTTGATGATTAACCACATCTTTTCCCGTTTTGGTCTACCTCAAAGGATTGAGTCAGACAGAGGTAGCCACTTCGCCAGTGAAGTAATGACAAAGATGTGGGAGATACTGGGGGTCAAGAGAAAACTGCATATTGCTTACAGGCCAGCTTCTTCTGGGGCAGTAGAGAGATATAACCGGACAATTGTGAGCATATTAAAGAAGTTTGTGGCAGATTCTGGGCCAAGTTGGGATATCCGATTACCTCTGGTCCTAATGGCCATCAGATCTACCCCTTCATCTGCAACCAAAATGTCACCATTTGAGTTGATGACTGGGCGCAAGATGGTGCTTCCGCAGCATTTGCTCTACAGGACCCAAGAGCAGACACTGATAAATGCCTCCACTACTCATGAGTATGTGGAGAATTTAAGGAAACACCTTCAACATGCTTTTGCTTATGCTCAGCGGAATCTAGAAAGATCGGCTGATAGCATGAAGACCCATTATGACCTGAAAACCTCCAGGAAGGAATATCAGGTGGGAGACCGGGTCTATCTATACAACTTCCAAAGGAACCAGGCCAAGCAGCGCAAATTCTTGCCTACATGGAAGGGACCCTTTGAGATCATCGACAAGATCTCCCCTGTGGCCTACAAGATCCACATCCCCAAAGGTCCTTTGGCAGCAGGGGAAGACAAGTGGGTCCACATAAACCAGTTGAAATGTTGCCATCCCAGGCACACTCTGCAACAACTGGAGGAATACTCTGGAATCCTAGCGGGTACTGTCTCAGACTAATTCAGTTCCAACCATAAAACATACCACATCTAGTCTCTAAAATATTGTGATTTGCATGAAACTGTCTCTTAGTTATACTGTTCTTTTTTCAAAATAAGAATGTAATGTTTCGTTATGATGAAATGCATATGCTGCCCCACTATCTCAACAGTGGTGGAAATGTCCATGAATAGGTATTGCCGCTCTTCCTTTGTCGTCCTAGGAGAAAGAAAACCTGGAGACGGGCCAAGGAGGACGATCCGGAGACCGGGAGGATGACGCAAGGGGGCCCGGGGTACCGCCCAATATTCCCATCAGGACCGGCGAGGAGAACCGATAGACCAGTACCGGATGGAGGAAAAGATGCTGAACTGTGCCATCTACCGGAAGAAGATGAGAACTACATCCCAGATCTTGCGGGTCCCACCAGTGAAGGATCAGATGGTCATCGCAAGAGGGGGGGCTTGTGGGATGTATTTACCCATGCATCCGAGCCCTACCTCAAAACTGTGCAGTACTGACATGGAAAACATCATGATGGCCAGAGCTTCCCAGAAAATGCACAGGGAAATGCATGAAGAATAGGCTGCCACTCATTTTTGCCGATGTTATGGGCACAGAAGGACACTGCCTAAAACCACCATTGGACTACCCACACAGTAGTCTGAAACCATTGGGAATGGCAATGCTGATTGCCAAAAGCAAACCCATAACTGTTGGGAATTCATTTTCTTAAATCCCAAAAAGGGTGCAGTACCAGTACTCACCACTATCCAAAAGCCGGCATTTTAAAACAACACCAGATTTTACTTTTTGTAAAACTGAATAAATGAACCCAGAGCATGCCAAAGAAAGACTTACTGAGAGGTGGATCCAATGTAAAGTTATATTCTGAAGTGACTTGAAGGTTTATAACAAGACTGGCTGAGCTGTGGATTTCAGCAGTTTAAGTAAATTTGGACTGAAAGACATTAAAAATCTAAGTGTTTAAATTGACTGAGTGACCTACTTTGAGTGTCACATAGGTTGCAATTGTTTAAATGTCATAGTTTTAAACTTAGAATCAGCATTCTAGCTGCATATGTACACATTGTCTTGACTTAAACTGGGTAACAAAAAGTGACATTTTATCTGGAAC
Organism: Ambystoma mexicanum; assembly: GCF_040938575.1. Lineage (NCBI taxonomy): Eukaryota > Metazoa > Chordata > Amphibia > Caudata > Ambystomatidae > Ambystoma > Ambystoma mexicanum. Next base: position 480,577,817 of record NC_090939.1, on the reverse strand, counting down.
CTGGCTTAAGGAACTGAATTCTGCCTGGCAACTACCCCCCATCAGGAGTGAAACTTGAGTCACAGCTGTGTTCCCAGGCCTAGCTGCCCTTTTGCTGCTCACACCAAAAGGGATATGACACTTCCTTGATTGAATTACCTGGGCTCTGCAGGAAATTGAACAAAGCCCTGTCTTGACTCAGGCAAATGTTTTATTGGCGGGAGTCGTAAATGGAGCTTCCTCTTGGCAGAAGCTGGGAGGGGCAGGGTCTCTGAGCTTGGCAGAAACTGGAAAGACTGGTTTCTGTACCATGTGACATGAAAAGACACACCTCTATAGCCAGAATATGGTTTTAGAAAAAGATGAATAACTCATAGTACGGACTTGTGAAAATTATTTAAATGACACCATAATTCTTGTGATTTTTCTGCCCACATTTTAAGAGGTTTTTAGAACCGGTGGCATGTTCAGGGGGGTTTTAGCGGAAAAGAGGATATTACTCAAAATGTGTGCATGTGAAAAATCTGACACTTCATCAACTAATGTCCATACTCCTTGCGCACATGTGTGTAAATTTGGGTTAATGTCCGAAATTGCAAAACCAGCTAAAAAGTGAAATATGTGCCATTTTTGAATGCAAGCCCCCAGGAAGAGCAGATTTGGACAGGGTATACCTCCTGTGATATGTGAAGGGTGCATGTAATTTTAAACAAATGTGTACCTGTGCAAATATGTTTTTTTGAGCAAATATAGATTGTGTGTAAAGTTGACAGGGGTGGGTTCTCTGTATCATAAACAGACCTCATCATGATGACACTTCATTTCATTCCCCCAATCAAGTGGAAGCGGATGAAGTGGCCAATGACAAGTGGAGAGGGGCTGGCTAGTGATGCTGCTCACACACACCCATTTTCAAAACACATAAAAGCAGAGAGACAGGACAGATAGGGACCTTCAAATCCATTTGCAGCTGGAAGCTCTGCCGGGAAAATCCATACTTTACCTCCATCAATCTCCAGAGAAAGCTGTGCAGAAAGATCCAGACTTTAAATCCCTCAATCTTCAGAATCCAGAGAGAGAGCAGACCCAGATCACTGTGAAGTGCAGAGACCAGAGTCCCGTCTAAAACCTGACCAGATCCATGGCGAGGCCCATTTCACTCAAGAATATAGTGTGAGTACCTAGAAAACTGTGCAGAACCAATCTCCTAGTTAAAATAAAATAATTCAATCTATTTTAATCTAAGTAGAACTGTCTCCTAACTGTCACCTGTCATTTGTAAAGCTGTCACTTGTGATTTGCTAGTTGCAAGCTGCACTTGTCTTTTTGAACTTTAAAATTTCAAATCTGAAAAACGACCTTTATTTAATCGCTCATATCTCCGTGACCGTTTGTGCTAGAGACTTGCAGTAACTTTCATCTGGAAGCTGAGATCCTAGGCTTTCGTAGGACCCGAAAACGATATTGCTAGCCCTTGTAGTTCCTCTGTAATCGCACCAGACGCATTCGCGAATTTTACCGCGATTTGCAAATTTCTCCACTTGCAAAAAGATAGCTGCTTTTGCTTTCCTCTGAAAGAAATTCGTTTGCCTCATAAAAACCATCCCTGCATCATTGCTAGTGTGAGCCTGGACTAATATTAACTTGATTTCACTCACCCTGAACCTCTAGAGGGAATTAAAAGCATTTTAGCATATTTTTTCTTCATTTCCAGCACATTTAAAAGCATTTGGGCCTGTGTTTTCAACTTCTGTAGTCTAAGTTGCTGGGGTGAACTGAATCACATTTGATTGCATTTCTGAGAACTGTGTGCTTCCCTCCATTTCCTTGCATTGCATAAAAAGGGGGGGTGAATTGTCCAAGAAAGTGATTACATTGTCTTTTGCTGAAATCCTATCAAGTTATTTTCTGTACTGCATTTCATTCCACATTGCATTCATTTGAAACCATAAAAGTATTGTTGCTATCTTATCCATTTCATGTCAACTCCTTAGTGATTATAAAGAAGTGTGCTAGTGCCAGATTCTCCGTTGTTAATCTTTATCATATCAGATTAAGTGTGCTATTCAATTATTAATTTATTATAAAGCGTGATATATATATATTGTTTAAATTATCAATTAAACCTTTTAACTTGCAAAACAGAACTACTTCTTGGCTCAGTGGGGTCAGGGTTATTCAAAGAGAGGGGTGTTATATAGGGGTAGTCATCCAGAACGCATGAACTGGACAGGAAGATATATCAATAAGGGTTTTCATTCAGTATTATAGACTAGGCGTTGACTTAGCTGTAGTGTTGAATTGAATCCTCTTACAGTGTGCGAGATTATAGAGAAAATCGTCAATTCACCCATTAAACACCACGTAAGCACAATTTGCCAATTTAAAATGATTTTTCAATCCAATTTCAAAATCGTATTCATATGTATATTGTCACTTAACAGATTTATTTACTTTTGACATGGAGATGAAAGAAAAGTGTACATGTATCTTTTAGTCTTTACATAAAAATGAGAAAACACAATTCCGCATTCATGTGTATGCTGAGTACATGAACTTCCACAAAAGCCTGAAAACACACCGCTTTCCCTGCACCTCACCAGCCAGACCCCGTCACTCCTGATATCCTTTGTCTATCCTAATCTTCCTATCCTGTTCTGAAAACAATGTAACTTCTCCTTTCCCTCTTCCCTTTCAAATGTTGTAGGTGGTCCACAACCGCCTTGGTAGGGCCAGCACTGTATACAAGTTTAAATAAAATAAAATATGCTTCCTGTTGGGAAAAAGGAGTGTTCCCATATAGATCAATGAACATCAAAGATACATGACTGTTCGAGTTCTGCTTTAACTGGTGCCTGCTTTCTTCATGAAACAGATTCAAAGTGCACTGCAAAATAATTGCATCTAATTCAATCCACATAAAAGAGTATCAAGCATTTTTTGATCATCACAATGTCTCCTTCTACAACAGAACATTACTTTTCAATTGCACTTTCAATGGAATAGATGCAGCAATTTTCCTTTTACTTTCCCAATGTCTATGTCATGTTTTTGTGTCTCATTTGATATGGAAATTCTACTTTCGTCCACCCAGCTTCGCCTGAGGTTGTTGCTTCTCTCCCTTCATCTGTGCAGTGCCCTTAAAAGGCCTGAGATCCTTTCATCTGAAAATGCAGAGGGCAATCATACCTTGGTCCAGGCTGCTGCCACTATCCATTTCTTTTGAGTTCATCAAAATAATCCCCACTGTTTGATATTCGCAAGTGCTGAAAATGCTTCAAAGACAGCAATCCTGACATGGCACACAGATAAGAACATGTTGGAGGGTGTTGCATAGCAGTGTACTAATCTACCCTTCTATTAAGCCAATTGCAAATCACCCTAGGCTTATATGGCGGGATGCCCTAGAGCGGGCAGGCATGAATGTGGCCCTCGCGGCATTAGGGACATAATAATGTAAAGCTCTAATAGATCTGATCATGTTTAGTGACCTGTCGGTTATTTAGAAACATGAGTGGCTGAATACAAATCGGATCATCGAGGCATTATGATGGACACAAAAGCGACCCTGAGAAAATGGAAGCCAAAGAAAAACCTTGACATCGGTGGATGGATACAAATGAGTTTAGATTTTGCATCAATATAAAAGATCCGCAAAAGAGCTCCATGCAAAGAAGGCATTTTTAATGGAACCCGCAAAGACTTTCAAGCACAGGACTGCACATATCCCAGGAGGATAGCTCAGTAGCAATTTGCTTGCTTTGGACGCAAGATGACACGAAGCAACACAGGTTCGATCCGGGTCCGCGCTTAGAAACCTCTGGGTATTTAAGCGTGTTATAAATATGCAACTAAGACGACAACAACAAAAGTCTGTAACAGTGGCTCGATGCCCCTGGGCTGCGTGAATGCTTTAAAAATACAAATATCTATATGTGATTGTTTTTTTCCGTTTTTCTATTTCACCCATGCCTGCTTTGATGTTACCACTGGGAATCAATTCTTGGCTAATTACATTTTTGCACTTTTATTTAAAAAAAACAATAAGTATGAAATGAAAAAAAACCTGAACGGAGTGAGAACATAGACCAGCCACAGGTTAACACCAGCAGCGATCCTAGCACGGTGGCTCACTGTGGGCTCCATTTTTCACACTTGATCGAAACCTGTCCATCCGTATCAGCGAGGATCAAGGGGTGGGGGAAGAAGCAATAAGGATCAAAGACTCTGGTTGTTACTATGACGCTGGGCAGGGGAGTCTGGGGGAGGCCAAAGGGGGTCCTGATCCCCTCTTCATAATGTCTTGACCTACCTGCGGTCCCCAAGTGAGCAGGGCATGCCAATTCCACGCAAAATAACTAGTTTTTATATAGCGGCACAAACCTGCATGTCTCTAAGCGCTGCAATAACAATTGTTATTTTTATCCCACTGTGTGATGCTCAATTTATCACCCTCAGAAGGATGAAAGGCTGAGTTGTACTGCCAGGAATCAAACCTGTGTCAGCAGGCTCTGCACAGATGTCAAAACAAGCGCTCAACTCGCTGTGCTATCTGACCGGCATGTAGATATCAGCAGGGGAAGCTGAAGCAGACGCATCAAACAGAGCCTTGCTTTTTATTCGGACAGAGAACAGTCATTATACTTACAATTATAGGCAGAGGGGCACAGAAGGCTATGGTGGCATACACTTTACAGGGGGCGTACGTGGCCCCATCAGGGCGGTTTCATCGCCAATTGGCCTTGTGCTCTCCTCTGGCGCTGCTTGTTCCCACCTCGTAGTTGTTCCGCAACTGGCTTCGGCAGGAAACCTTGGCTCTGCGGCAGGGCTACCTTGGCTACCAAAGGAGCGTGTTTGCAGCTCCCATAATGATGTGTACCTCTCTCTGACTCTGCTGAGTTCCCGAAGATAGCAGAGTGCCCCTGTAGCCAAGATATTCTGCTGCTGCCTGGACACCGCTTGAACAAACACTGGGCGCCCAGTGGTACTGCCCATACATGATTTCCCCTGAAAGCTATTGTTGTGCCCACATCTGCTCTTTCAGCGAGTGTTCCTATTGTACGTCATTATTATATAGCACAGCAAGTTGTGCGACTGATACCGAGATCTGCAGGTAATCTGTGTACTGCTGAGGCTGGTTTCATCCTTTTGGGGTGAACACAGTCCCTCCTTTTTCTTCTGAAGAAGTGAATCATCCTCGTTTCTGCAAGCCTTTTTCCATTGCAATTTCTCACATATAAGATTGATTGATCATGCAAGGTGGTGCTTTGCAAGTCAGATGTATTGGTGACATTCCTAGTTTAGCCTGTGTAAGACATTTACGCAGCCTGGCATTTGGTTTTAAAGCTGGAGATGGAAGAGTCAGTAAGAGCAGATTCCCACATTATGGAATCCTTCGGTAACCACTGTGTCTCACTGTGCCAAAGCTGGGATCATCCAGCAGTGAATCAGCAGTGAATCCAGTCATTGTGCGGTGAGGTTTCACCCAGACATTGCTTGGTTAGAGTGGTCCCCCATACATCATTATCATATTAACCACGTGTACAGTGCACAGTGTTAATTGAATGGTCTCCGCTCACTCGTGACAACATCAGTTTAATGGTCCTCCCGCACAAAAAAAGGAATGATACATTACAATGGTTAATGAAACATGTGTTCTAAACGCATGTATATTTACAAAAGGACACAGCTTCTGCTCTTTGGCATTAGTGCATCCATGACAGTGTTTTCCTACAGACATCCCTCTTGCTAGGCCACTCCAGGATTGCTTGTTTCAACTCTAGTTAGCTATGTCACTCCCATACTTGCTATCTGAAATATCTCATTGCATTCATCTTCCCCTCCTTCATTAACAAACATGTTAACGTCAGAAATGGAATTGTCAGACCACAGCTCCTTTTGTTTTTACTTAACGGCCTTATTTTAGTGTACCTACCAGCAGGGGTGTTGCTAGGTCTGGAAAAGACCCGGGGCTACGCTAATGTTGGGACTGTTGGGACTGGGGGCTAGCTAGCCTTTCGGGTGTAGCTCCTGAGATTCTATCTGGGGCTACAACCAAAAGACCAGGGGCTATAGCCCCCTTAGCCCCCCCACTAGCAAGGCCTCTGCCTACCAGAATTAATGGAATTAGGTGTGCATGTGAGGAATAGGATGCACGTGTACTGGGCTTCTCAGGTTTAGGCAGTGGGCCATCCAGCAAGATTCGGAAGTCTGGACCGACTCACCTTCAGCCAGCCCTGGCTACCGCCTTAGAAATGCTGGGCTATCAACCTGCTGCAGTGCTGCTGTGCTGCCAGCATGCACTCATTTGTGAAAAGGCTGCGTGCCATGCTTCAACTGGTCATTCTAGCCTGGAATTTGCCTTGCAATCTGGGGCTTGTAGTCCTGGCCTTAAAATGGGAAAGGCAAAAATACAGGTTCCCGAAAACACAAATAATAAAATCAGGCACGCAAGCAAGATCTACCCATTCTCTTTACAAGGGTGACAGGAGAAGCACTGGCTCTAGTTTTCAGCTTTCAAATTACATGTTACAAACAAAGCTAAAAACAAAAAGGGCTAATTGATTTGGAATAAAAAGTTTGTCTAGTAATTCATTCAGTGTCACAATGGAATGTTACTATTTGTCAAAGTGGTCAATATAAAGCACTTAGTGCGTGTACACAATTACGACATATGTTGTCCCAATAGGTTTCATGATGGCTCTATCATCGCATTGCCCACCCATTCATAACCGTAACCATTCTTCAGACATGGCAGTATAAAGACCATATCTCACGCAGTTTCTTTGCTTCTATATGCTATGTTCCAATTTCATTTTCACGACTATAAATATTTTGTAAATATTATGTCTACAAGCAAAAACTCTGAGCTATGCCGTTGCTATTGCCCATTATGGGTGCCCTTGCCAGCTTTTTCCAATGTGCCCTCATCCACCCCCAGGAACACTGGAATACTGCATGTGGATGTGATATGGTGGAGGAATAGATATTATTGTTGTGTTCAATGATGCACGCAGTGATGACTTTCAGACAGTAACTTCAATGTAAGGCTTTTCTTATTTGTCACAGCAAACAGCAGTGGTCCTCTTAACAAGTATATATCAGTAGCCACCAGTCATCCATCACTTCCCTTGTCAGGGCTCTCTCTCTCAGCTGTTCTCTTGGAACACTCATCCAGTCAGCAGATGTGAGTTCTATGATGTCTTGAGCCTGCTTACTCAAGCAGGGAAGTTCAGGATATAACAATAAGATGGAGGACACAAAGAGGGGCAGACAAGTAAAAGGCTCTGGGCAGCTGCACACTAGAGCCCACAGTCCTGAATAAATCGGACAGTATAGTATCGGTACATGGTGTCGTCCTTCGGCTGGTCAATATGACACCCTCCAATCTTCTCAATTCAGAGCTATCTCATCTGTTAGTTGAATATCAGTTTCAACTCCAATACAATGCTTAAGGTGGCAATAACGTATCATGGGTAAATATTCCAAGTCTGGTCGTCTAGCCCTGTTTGACTCTGTTCGATCGGACACGCTAAAATGTTTGTTTGATAGGATCCACAAGCAATATTGTTGTTTAATACCTTTATTCGGCGTGAGCCATATCGGTAGTGGCTCAACAAAACATTTACAATAACCAATAAACAAAACACTGAATAGAAGAAAGACATCATTAAAACAATTCACAATCATCAGATTAAAATCCACAGAAAGCAAGATAAAAACTCATCGCACAAAACAAATCATATGCTATAAAAATACAGGTTGCAAAATATAATCTATTACAAACAACCCATATGCTAGAGGAGTGGTTCAGTTCCAGAGCGTCACAGTAATCACCCTAGGGCCTTGATCCTCCTTAGCCAGGCACTGTGAATGTATGTTGCAACAAAATGAGCCACCAATAAGATTCATATTTCTTACATAAATCAATAGCTCCACTACCACTTGAAACAGTTGTAGTCTGAATAGGAGTTTCAAGTAGGTAATTCTAAGATCTTTCAATTTGTCACAGAATAATAAAAAATGCCCCATCGTTTCCTCACTGTTCTCACACAACGGACATACAATGTTAGGTAAACCGGCCCAGTTTTTAGGAGTATCTCACACGGGCAGAGATCCTAGGCGCAGCCTCATGTACAATGCCCTGGCAAAGGCTGGTTTGATGATGTTCAAATAATTTTTGAAATCCCTGAGACTCTTTGATGGCTAGATAGGCTGGGCCTGTATCCAAGGCAACTGTCAGCACCCTATCTCTTACCTTTTTGTACCTACCAAAGGCTTTCTTCACTATGATTTTTGAATTACGTTCCATCGGGGGGGTTAGCCAGTAGCCAGAGAGACCCAACTGGGCCAGGCAGGTTTTTACATGAGCTAGCCAGGAAACCGTCTGCCATCCCCTCAAGAATAGAATGCACTCGAGTGTCAGGCGATATGGCTCTAAATCCCGACTTCCCCAAATCTTTACCCAATAAAAAACTGGTTTGATGTATATTTTCTCATCATTTGGGCGAAGATTGCACTCCATGCAGGAGGAACTAAATGTGTTCTGTGGCAGCAGCAGGATAGCCTTTAGAAATATATTTTCTGTTGTTCTCATAGGTGATACATCCACCTGCTCCCATACCTTTGCCCCATAAATGGCAGACGACGGGCTGGCTCACTCTTTGTACCTGCTGCCCACGTGCCCTGCATTTTTGTGCCTGCTCATCAGCCATTGCCAGTGATCCTGTCATTGTGATCACCTCTGTTGATCCTGAAAACTCCTGACTGCCATACCACCACTCTAAAGCCCAGCCCCAGGACCACCAGGACCACCTTGCCCACCCACACCTGCCTCTGGGGTTGCCATGTCTGACACAGCACCATCTAAAGCAAGTGTCAACCTGGTGGAGCAAGTCCTGGGGCATTATGATGCCCTCTTCCCCGGACCATATCAAGTCGGAAATGAAGGACGGAGAAAGATCTGGGCGGAAATCGTGGGTGCCATCAATGCGGAGTGGGTGGCACCCCGTGACTACACACATGTCCACAAGCACTGGGAAGACTTCAAGTCCAGGACCCACAACAAGGCCCGGTGCTTCCACAAAGCTGGGGATGACCGAAGAGGATGCCGAAGCCAGTTGACCACCGATGAGATGCGGGTGCTGGAGCGCTTCCACCCAGCACTGCCCGCCCAGGTCTTGGAGTTGGTGCTCTGTCTGGAATCGACTGGTAAGTGTCCATGTGTTCTTTTCCACCATAGAGCATGTGCATGTTGACGTTTGGCTGGGTGTGCACCTTGGCCTTATGTCTGGTATGCCTCCTGTACAGATGTCTGTGTGCATGTCCCAGACACTGCTGCATGTTAGTCCATTTAAGTGTGTGCAACATCAATGGTGTCTGTGTTGAAATGCGTGATGCGCGCCAGCATGTAATGACGTGCACATGTTTGCATCCCTGAGTCTGGACTGTGGCATGCCAGAGGTGTATATGTGCATGTGTTTGAGTAGTGAGTGTGTGACTGGACAACCCTCAGTGATGAATGTTACTTAGCTTTTGTTTGTGTGATTGCCTCACATTTCCAATTTGACCTTGAGTGCTCTCTGATGTGGTAGTTCCATGGCCTGCCTCATGACTGTCAGGTGAGGTGTGTGAATGAGATGTGTATTTCCCATGATGTGTGTGAGCTGAATGCACAATTCTGATTAGCTGCCAGTGCCTTGTCCAAGGATGTGAATGTCTGTTGTGAATGACAGACATGATTGTGCATGTGTGTGAATGGCACTTCCCTGTGTGTAGTGTACGGTGATGATGGTTGTGACCTTTGACAGTGCCACTGTTGTACATTTGCATTGTGACAAACACACATATGTTCAGTACCCTGATGTATGTGTTCTATGTTGTTTCCCTAACCACAGCGAAGATGGAAGGAGAGGGCGGAGAAGGCGCTGTGGAGCACAGCAGCAGGGATGCCTCCACCAGGCGTAGACGCAAGGCCCAGTCTGCCTCCCAGGTGCTGTCATCTTCCGGGAGCGAGGAGACAGGTGCAGCTTCCAAGTCAATGGCCGCAGCTGCTGAGGGTACGTCAAAGAGGGTGAAGGTGGTGGTGGGCTCCTCAGCAGTGGGAGGGACAGTTGAGCCTGCACAGGGGCAAGACACTGCGGAAGAAAGTGGGGAGGCATCCAGGTTGACGGGGAGGGAGAGGAGGAGGAGGCCACATCAGCCCATTCCATACGGCCCAGCGGGGGTGATGACGTAGGTGTGACTGGTGCAGTCCAGGGGCAGGGGACGGAGGTAGTGCAGGTCACCATGGAGGGGTCTGTGCCTAATCCTGTCCCTGGTACTGCGACTGCACCAGTATGCACCTGTGGACATGCCCCAGGTCACCATCCAGTACACGGTGGAACCTGTGCTAGCTGGAATCACGAGGCAGGCAGGCAGACTCCATCCATGATGATGTGCAGGCTTCCAATCGGGGGCTTGCACGTCAGCACGAGGAGATCTGCCATTTTGTGAACTGGCTAGCACATTTCCTTGTATTGCAATGGGTACATGGGCTGGCCACTTATGTGACCCCTTCCTCGTCTGCCTCCTCTGTGCACCAGTCGTCCTCCCTGCCGTCTTCCGGCCCAGATACCACCAGGGCCCCCTGTGTACCTGTCCTAACCCCGGCGGCCAGTCTGGTGAAGACCACATCCCTTCCAGGATCGGGAGTCGAAGGAGGATCAACAGAGGTGGTCACCACGGAGATCCATCCTGCGACATGACATGGTGGAAGAGCAGGCACCAAGCAGCAGGGCACATGCACGACAGCCCCCGGGGTTGTCATCATCCCGGAGGCTGTCCCTGAGGCGCAGGCACTGGATTATTCGGCGGCAGCAGGCTCGGCATAAGAGGGGACATGACTCGGGACTTCCAATGGAGGGGAGTCAGGTATCGGCCATCAGGCAGGAGGCACACTTGGACCTTTCAACAAGGATGTCTTCCATGTTGGAGCGATTTGGCCAGCAGATCGGAGCAGAGTGGTAGCGGGCACAAGGGGCACGGCTCACCATGGCCAGGGTGGAGAATACCCTGCATGGGGCAGAGAGGCGGGTCTAGTTACTCGAGGAATCTTGCAGGGAGTTTGAGAGGAGCACATTGGAGTCCCTGCAAGCCCTTGAGAGAGAGTACAGACCCGCCTATTGAAAATCGACGCAGAGGACTAGCCCGCTGCCATTATACATAGTTCTTTAGGAGTAGGTTTCATTTGTTGTTTCCCTTTTTTTCCTGGACTTTGCTCCACATCTTGTATATAATTCTTTTTGATGGTTTTGTTTGGAAGTTCATACATGTTTTGGGACCATGGACCCTGGATGTTTGTATATAGTTGACTTTGTATTGGAAATATTTATTTTGCACCATGGAGGAATGGTTTTGTTCTAATTTGTGTTTTTATTTGGATATACATTAATGGGCATGGACCACTTTTTGGAGTTTTTTATTTTTTCCATCCTATTTATTTCCGTTTTCACTTTCTTTTGTTTTTTTATTTGATTCATGCTGGTTTCATTGCTTTTTTTCATGAGTATGACTTTCATGCATGTTTTTTAATATATTTTTATCCCTTGACATCAAAGTGGTGTCTGGTCTCAATGGTTTAGTGCATGTTTCACTCTTCCTTGACTCTGTTGCGTGTCCCTGCTATTGACCAATGTTGTTCATGTGTGTGCACACATGCATGCATGTGTGATTTTAGGAATCCCATGCCATTGGGCATTTACTTGGGAGCATGACCAATGGATGGGTGTTGAGGTGCACCGGGAGTGTGCAGCGTGTGGTGGTATTTTGGTTGACATGTGATGTATGATTGTATGTTGGTCCAATGTGTTTTGGGTGGGCAGTGTCCCATGAGACGGGGCCTGCCTGCAGGTTGCCATCACTGGTGGTGGTGGGGGACATGAGGCGTGGCCTGCCTGCAGGTTGCCGTAACTGGTGGTGGGGGGACATGAGGCAGGGCCTGCCTGCAGGTTGCCGTCACTGGTGGGGTGGGGGCACATGAGGCAGGGCCTGCCTGCAGGTTGCCATCACTGGTGGGGTGGGGGGACATGAGTTGGGGCCTGCCTGCAGATTGCCATCACTGGTGGTGGTGGGGGTACATGAGGCGGGGCCTGCCTGCAGGTTGCCGTCACTGGTGGGGTGGGGGGACATGAAGCAGGGCCTGCCTGTTGGTTGCCGTCACTGGTGGTGGTGGGGAGACATGAGGCGGGGCCTGCCTGCAGGTTGCCGTCACTGGTGGAGTGGGGGGACATGAGGCGGGGCCTGCCTGCAGGTTGCCGTCACTGGTGGTGGTGGGGGGACACGAGTCGGGGCCTGCCTGAGGGGTATGGTCACAGGTGATGGGGGACCCATGTGGTGTAGGCTGCTTACGAGGCATGGTCATGGTTGTTGGGGGGCCCATGTGGTGTGGGCTGATGCAGGGCATGGTCACAAGTGATGGGGTGCCCATGTAGTGTGGTCTGCCTGCAGGGTATGGTCACGGGTGTTTGGGGGCCCGTGTGGGCTGCCTGCGGGGTATGGTCATGGGTGATGAGACTCCCATGTGGTGTGGGCTGCCTGAGGAGTATGGTCACGGGTGATGGGGGACCCATGTGGTGTGGGCAGCCTGCGGGCATGTGGTGTGGGATGCCTGTGTGGTGTGTTTGTGGCTGATGGCTGCATGCGCGGCCTTTCCACGCGATTTGACTGGTACGACCGGGGTACGCATTTACGTTGGGGTGTGGATGGGGTACGCGCAGGCCTTTCCATGCAATTTGGCTGGTGCGAATGGGGTACGTGTTTATGCTGTGGTGCGGAAGGGGTATGCACAGGCCTTTCCATGTGATTTGGCTGGTGGGACTGGGCTACGCATTTACGCTGGGATGCAGATGGGGTACGTGTGGCCCTTTCCACATGATTTGTCACGTTCGACCGGGGTATGCGTTTACGCTAGGGTGCAGAAGGGGTATGCGCGGGCCTTTCCACGTGATTTGGCTGGTGCGACCGGCGTACGTGTGTATGCTGAGGTGCGGAAGGGGTACGCGCAGCCCTTTCCATGTGATTTGGCTGGTGAGACCGGGGTACACATTTGCGCTGGGGTGCGGATGGGGTATGCATGAGCCTTTCTGCATGATTTGGCTGGTGCAACTGGGGTACGCGTTTATGCTGGGGTGCGGATTGGGGTATGCGTGGGCCTTTCCGCATGATTTGGCTGGTGCAACTGGGTTACGTGTTTATGCTGGGGTGCGGATGGGGTATGCACGGGTTTTTCACGCGATTATGATGGGGGGTCTGTGTGCTTGCCCATGGATGGCACGGGGCCTTGCGCCGTATTAGGCAGTTCACTGGCTTTTTCCTGTGCACAGGGGCGTGTTGGGGGCGTTACTGGCACTGCTTGATGTTCATTGTGCCACCGCTACTGGTGCCTCTGGAAATCCATGAATACGCATGTCGCGCAATTGCTGGTTTGTGCTATGGCTGGCGCACGCCTGGCGCTTGCTCCTTCTCGGCTCACGGAGCTTGCACTACTTCTCCGCTGGATTCTATGAATCAGGCCTATAATGCTTAAGGTGGCAATAATGTATCATGGGTAAATATTCCAAGTCCGGATGTCTAGCCATGTTTGACTCTATTAGATCAGACAAGCTAAAATGTTTGTTTGATAGCATCCAAAGACAATATTGAGCTTACCTGATTTGTATGAATATGCCATCAAATTAAAACTTCTCCTATTCGCAATAATTGAACCCAGTCTTTTATTCATTTTGGCCCTATTTAAACACTGCAAAACCATGTCTGCTTCATCAAAATTTAGTGTTTATGTTAGTGGTGTGGGGTGGGGAGATCTGGAGATCTGATTATCCCAACCATATTTACATCTCAGGCTAAAATGTTTCTGTTTTTTCACAAGAAACCTTTTGCGTTACTTTGTTATACAACAAGTATGCACTTGAAATAATACACAACAGTCCTCAATTTTGAGAGAATTCAGTATCTTTGTAAATATGTAGTTCCTTTGCTTCCTTCCCATTATATTTCCACTCGTGTTCCCATCTGATAGGGCCACTTACAGATTTTAACACAAAATGTGATTTGGAAGATTCAGCAATTGTTATTTCCTTCCTTATCAGTAACCTATTTGTTCATATTTATGAATAAGTGAGTTAGTAATACCATGACATTCAATTTACAAATACTGTAACAGAAATTATCCCTAAACACTGATATTCACAATCTTTTTCTGCTATGTTTACATTGGTGACATCATTACACAATGATTTTGCTTGCTTGAGTGATGATGCCATCACTTTCATGTATAAATAAACAAAATGGCAACCACTAACCATGTGGCACGCTTAAAATGGCTGATCACAGTAGGGTTGAATAACACCCACCAATTCTTGGTAACATTTTTGAGGATCAACTATCATCTATATTAATTTGTAGACCTATATTTGCAAAACTTTACAAAAGTTATTACATCTTCCTATCAGGATACATGTGAATCAATCACCAGCACAAGATCCATTCTCTTAATTTCACTCTAGGGACTCTAACTCTTGAACAACCCTTCAGTATGAACTTAATTAGGGTGAGTTCACTTATAATACCACAAACATTTCTCGATAAGTTACTTGGTTAATATACCTTGTTTAATGAATACATAATCATATATATCTTTCATGATTTCAGATACTTGCTTTGCATTGCAACAAAATATCACAACTTGTTTTATCACAAACAATTCTAAGTAGATTCAAAATGTACAATCAGGATGTGAGCACCTTCATTTTAAGTAAAAACACGTTATTGCACTGGCATTTTAGAAATACTAATCTTATTTTCTTTCTCTCTCTTTGTCAACCCTCGTTTCTTTTTCTTCTTTTACTTCTTACATGGTGACTCATATTGTTTTGTTTTGTGATGATGTTCACATTTTCTATTTGTTCAAACATTTTTGACGCTAACATTTGTGTTGCAAAATAAGCTTATTGATTGTTACTTAACCACATTAATGTTAAACATAACCTACACTGGAATGTAGAATGTATGCCTTGAGAAAGACCTTTGTTAAGTTGAATGACGTGTTGGCAGGAGAAGCAGATAACTTCCTTTTCACACTTGTTACATGTGTTGATAGCATACATAGTTGATATTACATATCATGATTTCAACCCTGACTAATGACAAATAAGTCCCATCTTGAATTGTCCTTTTCTAATAAATATCAAATACAGTTTATAGTTGTTAGCTATATTCCTATGTTTTTCAAAAGTCAGAATTTAGGGTGGTTCTTGCAGCTTTACTACTTTATGAACCATAATAGGTGGTGCTAAGAAAAGGATTCATCATTCCAGACATACACTAAAGAACATACACACAAAGTTGTCACATATATTATACTTCCATGTACTTGTCCCGTTGCCCCTCTTATCTTTTATTAAAACAATCCTGGTAGGGTTGGGTGTGTTCATAGAAAAACAAAGAGGTGATGGCCGGAAGGTTTACAATTAATCTTAACATTAATCTTAACCACTGGCATTGCACTGGCCAACCCTCCAGACCATCCTTCTTCACCTGCCAAGCCATTACAAAAGGGGAAAGACCATATGCAAAGCAGGCTTAGCCCCAACCCAAAAGGGGTAGTCCAACTCGTACTGCTTGGTCACATCCCTTCTGCACAAGACCAGAGGCAACCCCAGACAGGTGTAGCTTGGGTATCTAAGACAAGCAAGCATGCGGCCCACGTAGGTTGAGCGCATCAAGACTGTCAACCAGCAGATGAGTCATGGGGTTGTTGGGCATATGAAACCAGATATTGATATCTCCCAGGAGTGTAAGAGAAGGGTGATTTACCTGAATGGTATCTATTGAGTCACAGAGATTGTTGGCAAAATGTCTGTTGTATTCAGGAGGTCTATAGATGAGAAGGAAGCTGTGGGTGAAAGCCGATGGTAGCGAGAGTTTTACCAGAAGGGATTCACAGGAGGCTTTGCATGTCTGAGATTCGACAAGTGAGACGGATAAATGGGGTTTGAAAAGGATTGCCACTCCGCTACCTCTGGAGGGTCTATTGTGGGAAATGAGTGAGTAGCCAGGGGGGAAGGCTTTGTGCGCTATTGCGGCAAAGTCATCGGAGAATCAGGTTTCAGTGATAAAACTGAGGTTGGGATTGACAGAGGATAGGAGGTCAAAGATGCTGTGTCTGTTTTTTGCTACGGATCGGACATTAAAAAGTAAATTAAGGATAAATTCCAAGTCTGAGGATATCCTGTAATATGAGGGAATCCACACATCTTGCTTTCATTAGTATTTTCTGTTTCCAAAGGCAGACGGGGGCTTTTAAAGGTTAATATTACAGATTGTTTTCTGTTGAAGGCAGCATATATTTGTGATTCAAAAAGCGCAATACTAAAATGTGCTACAGCTGCATAGATGATTGATTTCAAACTATGTGTAATGAAAATCTTACAATCACTATGCCCTTTAGGGAAGATTTTCTTGAATTGTGCAAGAATGTAGTTATGATTCTATAACATTTAGCACACAGTGATTAATGTATATCAGATGTCTCACAACTTTCTCCAATAATATAACTTTCAGGCCCCGCCACCGGGGCAGACATGGTGTTTAACAGTCCACCAGCCCGAGCTTTGGTCAGCCTGAGTCAAGCGAGCGTCTCAGCTCGGGCGGCAGGCTGTTTAACGCCATGCCTGCCTCAGCGGTAGGGTGTGAAAGTTATTCACAACCCTGGATATCCCAGGTTCCAGATCATTTTCTTTTTTGTGTGATTCCGATTGAAGATGTGTTTAGAGCGAGCACATCTCCAGTTGCAATGAAAACAAAAGTCCAGAAAATGGCAGCCATAAACATATAAAAGGGACTAGGCCCCTTTTCAGAAGACGGCGGCCATTGAAAGCATGTTCAAAATTGGCTGTCCTCATCCAAAAAGGGACCTAGTCCCTTTTTGATTTTCATGGCAGCTGGCAATTTTGTTGATGTTTTTTTATTTTCAATACAGTGGGCGGTGAATGCAGAATCACCCCGGGAAAGGCGGATTCTGATGGGTCAGACCGCCTTTCCAGGTGTGAATGGCTACTTCTGAGCAATGACAATTATCCAGAGCTATGAACTTAATCTGACCATCCTCATTGCACCATAACACAACTACTGTGCTTTAGAGAGGATCCTAAATTGTTTCATAGGGTGAGCCTTTTTGGAGTTACAGGACAACCAACAAATAATACATGTATAATTCTCAAAGAATGATTTTGCATGATTGGGCATGCGCAGAGTCCTTCTAAAATTCTGCCATACTCACCAACACTGCAAGGCTGTCCATATATGTAAGATAAATAATTATCTCTGGAAACAAGAAGCAAGATGGACCCTATATTGTGATAGATGGCACAGCCATTTTATCTTCTGTGCCAAATTTAATTGCCTAACACTGGGGACTGTTGGGATGCAAGTGCAACGTCCCAACCATGGGAGGTGGTTCAGATTGCATAAATTATATTAGCAAGAAGGGCTGATCATTTAGTGTTGACATTGTTGTTATTTAGTTTAACATTTATAGTTTAGAATTTCTGCACCCGGGCTATGTGTAGCCAGCATTAGCACACTTTAGCGAGCATTATGAAAGAGGAGCAGCAAAAGTATTGCTCGTTGTATTTAAAGTTTAGGCCCAGGATATCTTAAGGTCATTTGTAGCCACCCATTAGTGAATAAAGTTGTGTTTTGGCTGTATTTAGGAGAACACAGAGAATGCTGTTTTTGTATTAGGGAAAGATTTTCCTGATTGCTGAATGGGTGGCTGGAGTGCGACATAGCATAAGCATTTAATAGGATATATGTTGATGTTTAGTCAAATAAAGGCTGTCGGCTGTGTTAGTAGGAGTTCCTCCATTTTGGATTAGGACTGTTAGAGGTTGCAGGTTCTGTTAGCTAGACCATTAGGCCCCATTTTGGAGCTTCTGTTTTGCTTATTTAATTCGATTTTATTTTTGCCTCCCCCCAGCGAGCGTTCAGAATGCCAAGGTCCGTGGCGGGCGGGTTGTTACGCCTAGCAGCCGACAGGCGCTGGTCGGCGCTGGTACTGAAACTCATTATAACATTCCTGCTCCAGACAATAATATCTTACCAGGAACTAGGGTACAGGCATTGCCAAGGCATGACAATAGGTTGAGATTATACTGCCCATTCCGAATAGAGCAGACATGCATCAGACATGCCAAACAGAGTAAATAAGTATAGATAAGTGTTGCAACTATGTAGGACAAATCTTACTAAGAACTAGGGCGTAGGCATGGCCAAGGCATGGAAAAAAGTTAAGACTATGCAACCCCCATTGCGAAGAGCAGAAGTGCAGCAGACACGCCAAATAGAGCAAATAGGTCTGAGAAATTAATCCCCCAAGAGCAGTGCCTCGGCTGCATTTTTTTTATAAGACACCTTGTTCCCAAGAGAGATAGAGAAGGATGTGGCTAGGCAAGTAACATGTTTCAAGATGGGAGTCGCGGAATGTGGTGCCAAAAGTTACAGCTGTAAGGTCGAAAGCACCGTTCGGGTTTGCCAAGTTGTCTGGTTTCATGGGAAAGAAGTATTGTGCCCATTGTATTGCCATGAGGTGTTGACTTCATGTTTCACATTCGCTCCATGACTGGGTCCTGTCGGGGGTATGCACATCACGAGTTGGCCGAAGTTGTGTTGACCAATAAGAACAATCCATTGTTGCAACAAGTTACCTGAATGTAAATGGGCCAATTAGAACAAACAGTTCTTTTTGCCAACTACACAATTAGGTCATTTGCAGGGGGTTGTATTCATTAGGTTATTGACTAATGGGGTAGTAAAATATAGGTGATGTTTAGATTTCTGTATAGGGTATTGCCAATAGGAAATGTGGGGTTGCCTTGTATTTGATAAACGTTGCATATGTAGATTTTGTGGTTTTCTGCTATTAAACCTGTAACTGATATGGACATGTCCAGTGTTTCCAGTTTTCCAATTCTACAGAGCTGGCTGACCCTCCCGGACATATTTGCATGTAATAAAACTTTTTTCTTGCACATTGTAGACTCCTTATTGACCCTGTTGATTATTATTTTTTTCGCAATCCGTTTTTGAGCCAACCTTACAAGACCAACAGTGAGGTGGTGAAAGTGGTGGGGGCTTCCCTAAATAAGTGGCTGATGGACATAGAGGAATTATACGGGGGATCCACTGAATATCCCAAATGGGTCCCTGCACTAAAAAGGAGGGCAGTCATAAGAGCACTCATGCCCAAACCACTTCCACAAAATCCAGTGACCACCAGAGCAAAGTGGAAGTCAAAAACCCTTAAAGATACTCCTTATAAGGATGACAATGGTAGATCAGATCTCTAGCTAGACCCAAACACACATCATAGGAAACAAAGATTTCCCCCTTTAAGGAAACACAGTTGCAACTGCATTAAATCACCAGTGAGTAGGAACAACACATTTCTTTCTTTGGCACAAATTCCAAATGAAACACTTCTAAACATGACTCATAATTGTCAGACCGCACAAGCCCCATGGATATACAGTTGCATGTTAGCAATCTAACACTTGCAATGTACATGAAAGAAAGAAAACAATGAAACACTATTCTCCTGCACCTCTCAAAATTGCAAGGGTTACAAAGTTTCAAATTCCCCCTGGCAAACGAGGTACCATTACACCAAGAAGCTTCACTGTTTTACCAGAGGGTTTTCTGACTTTAGACTTACACAGTGGGAAAGCAGAAGGATAGAGTGACTCAGGTTGAAGTAAGCAATGGGGCATAGGTTTGGGGGTGCGAGACCACATACTTATCCAGGGCATGTTTGGAATCTAACATTATGACTGAGGTAATCAGGAAGGGAGTGTCCGAGGAAACAAGACCCTAGAAAAGGAAGGGGTCAATAGAGACTCCCAGAGCCTGAACCTGAGTTCATGGTGGATTGAACCATTATTGAGAAGGATCAACCATCGCCTCAAACTCCTAGATAAGACCTACAGACTGTGTACCTCACACTCAGCCAAAGTGGTTTCGGGAACCCCACAATCCTGCAACCTGACAATAAAGGAAAGGGCTTCTTATTGAAATTTGAGTGGGCCCATGACAAGACCAATCCAAGACCTTTGTAAAATACTTTGATTACAAATTACTAGAGGACAATCATGCTACCATTTTAATTTTTTGTGTGAATAAAACAGTATTTCTTTAAGAAGCATATCTTTGAGTTAGCCTCTGTATGCTTCCCACTCATACGACACATGACACATTAATTCCATTTCCCAAGGTTGCCTACATGATAATGCATGATTCATGGTTACCTATGCTTTAATATTAGGGTATGTTTTGTGAAACAAGAAATGAACACCAAGACTAGTGTGCATTATGTACGAAGTGTTTCAGGATAATCTCCCTTTTCACAGCCATAGTTGTCAAATCTAATGATCTGAATTAATTCTTAAGTTCCCAAATGCATTTTGATTTAATGAAATCAGCCAGCAATGCACATTGGTGCAATGTATTCCCTTCTGTTTTCTCATAGAAGTATTCTGAAAGAGTAAAATAGCATAATACCAGAATATCCATCTTGGAATTATTTTTGGCCACAGGAGTGGTGTGCCGCCAACGATCTCTGCCTTAATGCGAGTAAGACTGAGATTCTCCTCATCGACACACCTGCACCCTCCTTTCCTGTCACTCTCTGGCTGGTCTCCCTTGGCCCTCTTCCTGCTCCCACCTGTGAGGCTAAGAAACTCAGGTCATCTTCGACTCCACACTCTCCTTTTCTCCTCACATCTCTGACGTCTCTAAGAAGTCAAACTACCAACCGCACCTCCTCAGAGGTATTCTTCCTTTCCCCTCCTTCATCCAGAAGTTCACTGTCTTTAGAGCTCTGGTTCTCTCTAGGCTGGACCACTGCAACAGCCTCTGTCTAAATTTGCCTGCTTCTACTCTCCGCCCTCTGTAACTCATCCAGAACAGGACTGCAAGACTTGTCCTTGGCCTCAACCCCAGGGATCGTATCTCTCCAGTACTGAAATCTCTACATTGGCTCCCAGTGGCTGATAGAATTAAGTTCAAGACCCTCTGCATTGTCCACAAGGCCTTGTGGGGTCTGGGTCTTCAATACCTCCAACTTTCTCTTCATAAATACCTTCCTACTTGAGGTCTCTGCTCCTCCACCTCTAACTCCCTCAGGGACAGTCCCTTCTCCAAGCAACGAGTTGGTGGTAGATCTCTTTTTTTGGCTGGGGCCTCCCTCTGGAACAGCCTCCCTGCCTCTCTGAAACTTGAGGAGATCCATCTCCGGTTCCGGAAGCACATCAAGACCTTCCTCTTTGCTTCTGCCTTCTCTCTTCCTCTCCACTGCTGATTTCCTGCCTGATACTGCACTGGTCACCTGGCTACCCTCTGATTTCAGGCCCAGGTCCCTGCCCACCCAGTTGCACACCCGCACTGCCTCCCGGCAACCCTTGTACTTGGGTCTTTATCTGTAACCCTACAGTCTCCCTACCTGCACTTTTGGACACCTGCTGTCTGCACTTACACTTTCATCTGCCACCTGCTGGCCGCATTTTTGTTATTGTTTAGATCCCATGTACAGCACTGCCCCCTCCCCTTTCCCCTGACATTTTCCCCTCCCCCTCCTCTTCACTTGCACGATCTCAATGTCACTTGGCCTAGTAAGATCGTTGTCTCTGTCCTCCCTCTTTTCACCGTTCCTTGCCTCGTCGTGCCTTGAAACACTTGTGTATAGGCGCGTTACCAATGCCATATCATATACCTATCCTGAAATTATTTTTGGTTATTCTATGGTTTGATAATGTGCTTTGCTCCGTAAGACAAGTGTAATGGTCTTATTATGAGTACAATATATACTGGAATGGTTCATTAAAAATGAACATTGTGTCATTTTAAAAATAACCAATTTATAATGTATACATTTATATTGTTAGTATAATTAAAATATTTCCTTTTTAATTTTTTTTGCTTCTATTTTTTTAATTGCTTATTTTGCCTACAGCACACACCATTTTGTCTTTCAGAATGTCCTTCCTTCAGGGAAAGGTTCATGCCTAGACTAAAACCAGTGATCTGTTCCTTCTGTGATCATCAAAGCAATGTTAACTTTGAATCCTGACCACTGATTGGTTGGTACCTGTAGATTTGTTCATTATGCAAAAATGCTAGTAATTGACAAAAAATAGACAATAACAAATGCAATTATAGACCCTGCATCCTGATCCTCTGGTTCCCTAAAGGGTCGGTCAGATTCCTATCACCCTCTCCACGGCCCTTCTCCTCCCCTATACAAACAAAGCACCCTCACTGTGACGGTGATATGTCTGCAGGACACAAGCAATGACAATGTTTGTCTCTAAACAACAGGCCAGCCCCCACATTGGGCAATGCCTCAGTCACTGCTGCTTTCATTTTGATTTTAATAACAAAAACCAAACACCGTACCCTCCCCTGTAAGACATCTGCTTTTTTCACTGGTCGCACTGCTGTTGGCAACAGGTGGGCATGGCTCTAATCAACTTTCATGTGACAAAGCGACTCTCGCCTACAGAGCGAGAGACATACACAGTTAGACAGAGCAAGAGAGAGAGAGTGCCATGGGAGTGAGAGTGTTAGATCAGTGCATGATGCACTGCGTGGAACTAGTGTTCCATATAAACCTATGGTAAATACAGCTGTGCGCTGGGATCTTTGTGTGACCTCATTATCACATGTTGGAACTCATCCAGGTAGACTCAGCCCTCATCCATTTGAGGTCGATTCAATGGATAGCATTGAGTTCAATAAGAATCGTGTGTCAGTACATCTTAAAAAGACACAGATGGAACGTAAATGGAGAAATTCTTATAGTGAGTCTGTCCATTCCGTGTTTAGCCAAGCAATGCTTTTTTCCACAAAGCAGTGGTTGATAACAAAAATAAATACTCTTCTGAGAAAGTGGAGGCTGCCTTGATTCAACCTAAAGAGATGTTTGGGCTGGTGTGGTCACTGTCTTCTCCTGACGCTGCACATGCTGATGCTGCATCATCTCAGGAGTTGTGTGACTCCCTCACCAAATACTTTGTGGCAAAGATTGCAACTGTTTGCAATTCCATTTCACTTTCAGCTTTGGGTAATGGTGGGGTGTCTCCCACGTTACGGTTTCTCCTAGGGAAAGTGGTCTCTTTTTCCCCTCCGTTCTATTGAGGGCATTAGTAAAGCTACTCTTAGGCTGAAGTCGGCCTCAGCGTTAGATCCTATTCCTCTCTCTGCAAGGAGATTCTACCTGTGATTGCCCCTTTCTTGACTCAGTCCATTAATTTTTCGTGCTAGTCTGGTAGCATTTCTTCTCATCTAAAGCACGGTATGGTGACTCTCCTGTTAAAAAAAAAACTTATTTGGACCGATCTTGTCTGTCCACCTTTTGGCCTATCACACTTCTTCCTTACTTTATGAAACTTCTGGAGTCCCTGGTATCACCTTTGCTTGGTTCTTTTTTGGAAAACTCTTCAGTTTGGTTTCTGCCCCAGCCATGGCACCGAGAGCCTACTGGTCTCTGTGGTTGATGACCTGGCTTGACTCTCGGATCAGAGTGGGTCGGGAGCTCTGGTGCTTTTAGATCTCTCAGCAGCTTTCGATACAGTTGATCATCCCACGCTGTTGGCCCGGCTTGCTGGAGCAGGGATCACTGGTCAGGTGTTATCTTGGTTCTCTTCTTTTCTTGATGGACGTTCACAGACTCTTTCTCTTCCACGTTTTTGCTTGGTTTCTGTGTCTCTCACTTGTGAGGTGCCTCAGGGCTCGGCTCTCTTCCCAATTATGTTTAATGTTTACATCCAGCCCCTAGTCAAGCTCATTCACTCTCACAGCTCCAGTGCTACTCCTATGTTGATGATACCCAAATTATTGTGGGACTCGATCAGCTACATCACGTTCCCTCTACTCAGCTTAGGAGTTGCCTCGAGGACGTGGGCGGGTGGATGGGCCGAAACTGCCTTAAACTGAATGGTGATAAGACCGCGATCTTGGTGGGTGGTTCGTCTTCTGCTCCATCTCTATGGACTTCTTTTTGGCCTGGCTCCTTTGGGGCCTGTCCTAGTCCAGCTTTGGTTGTTAAGAATTGTGGGGGGGGGGGGGGAAATATCCTCTTCTCTGTCACTGGATGCACAAGTGGCATCAGTCTGTCAAACTGGTCATTTTAAATTGAGGATCCTGTGGAAAGCTCTAGCCTTTATTCCCTCCCAGTTCCATGTGCGGTTGTGGTGGCACTGGTTTTGAGTGCAATTGATTATTGCAATTCCCTCTATTTAGCAAAACCTCTTCATCGGATTCACTGTTTGCAAGCTCTGCAAAATTCTGCAGCAAGGCTGGTGGATTGTACTCCATATCGTACACCTATGTCCCCTGTGTTTTGCCAGCTTTACTGGCTACCAGTGATCAAAAGGGTTCAGTTCAAATCCCTGTGTATTGTTCACCGGGCCTTCTATGGGCTCGGTCCTGAATACTTAAGGGATATGTTCTGCCCCTAGATCCCCAAGTGGTCTTTAAGGTCTCTGATGTCATGGCGGATCCCGGTACCATGGGTGCACTTCTCTCGTGTTGGAGGGAGAGCTTTTTCAGTGGCTACTGCAGAATTGTGGAATTTGTTTTTGCTCCATCTTCAGGATACCTCTGATCACCTTTCTTTTTGTAGATATTTGAAACCATATCTCTTCCAATAAAGATCTTGATTTGGGTTTGTACTCTGTTGGTGGGTGGTCTTGCATTAGCGCCATGATGCCTTTCGGTGAATGAGCGCAAGATTCTCCTGGTAGTAAACGTTTGTGCAACTCCCCCCGTTAGATACTGCTAGTCCATGAACATGATCTGGAACATGATTGGTGTTTCAATGTAGACACACCACATCCATGTGTGCTGGGCTGTCTTGGATAGCTGTGGAGAATGTGTATTTACTTAAATGTTTATAAAATATATTGCTGCTGTTTTGTCCCTCCTGATATTCAGATGCTGATGGAGTGCTTGTTTTTGATACTCTAACTGTTAGAAGTACCAGAACATTGATGTGCAACTTTTTTTAGAGATTATTCCCACACACAGTGGACTAACTCCATGTGCATTTGCTCTCCAGCTCAACATATATGAATCTGTGATTATGGCTACTTGAGGGGGATGACTGAGCATTCTTGCCTCTTTTTTAAGGTTTTGTGCATTCCACAATTTCAGGGAATTGACATCTTTTAAGTTAAAAAATGCTTTATATTCGCAATCCACTACGGCTTGTGAATTGAGCCACTGGGTGCCAAATAAATATCTGAATATAGCACGGGCAGCACTTTCTTCACCCAACTCACTTTCTGACAGTGATACCTTTGGTAAAGGACAATAGTGCCATGTAAGATATACTTCTTTCTGCTAATTCCTATGCAAGGGCCCAGACTCTACCATCTGTCCACCTACGAGCTCCTTTCCTCAACTCTGCATATATTCAGAATTATTCTAAATTCCAAATCGTGAAGAGGTTGTACTGGTTCTTTTGTGTGTGTTACCCTTTATCAGCCAATTGACTACATATGGACACTTATGTACTGCAGAGATGTCCATCTATCAACGATAAACATTTTGGGCGCACACTTGCAACATTTTATATCCCTCATGGTACAACCAGAAACTGATAGTGATTTGCACCTAGCTGAAAAATGAGACGTTTCCGATGCATGAAATTATGAATGCTTGCATCCTGGAGATCACTGCTGGTTATGTAATGTTCTGCCTGCGTCATTGGAATTACTTCATAGACAGCTGTCACTTTGAACCTTTCCATTTTACCAATCTGTGCAATAGTCTCAAATCTCGAATGGGCCCCATTGTGCTGTTTTCCTTTGGAAAAGAAAGTATGTGGAACAACTATACTCCTTCCCCTATTGGGTACAGGCACTTCCTGTATGGCTCCATTTTCCAGTGGTGCTTTGACCACTTCTAGTACAATGGGACCATGTTCTGATTACATTCTTCTGTTGTTGTGTGACCGCGTCTAGTACAATGGGACAATGTTCCGATTAGATCCTTCTGTTGTTGTGTGACCGCGTCTAGTGCAATGGGACCATGTTCCAATTAGATCCTTCTGTTGTTGTGTGACCGCGTCTAGTACAATGGGACCATGTTCCGATTAGATCCTTCTGTTGTTGTGTGACCGCGTCTAGTACAATGGGACCATGTTCCGATTAGATCCTTCTGTTGTTGTGTTACCGCGTCTAGTACAATGGGACAATGTTCCGATTACATTCTTCTGTTGTGCAGAGTAATTTCCCTTGCTGTTTTTCCCTGCTATATTAGTTTGGAATTGCAGCACTGTTAGCTGTGATTCATTCTCATTGTTGTGTCTCCCACTCTGCTTGTACGGAGGGGCCGGAGGGCATACACAGACACCGTTTGGTTGGAGCGTAAGCTTTTCCTGAATCACCTCTGCCTCTTGTTTGCCTCGATCTAAAGAATCCCCTGTACTGATGCCGGGTCTGTTGTCATGATGAAAGGAGGGTTGACTTGAAATGATGTCACTTTGCGAGGGTTGCCTTTGTCTTTGTTACTGAAATCCCACCTTAGATGAACTGACCCACATAGATTTGGCAGTGCCCATCTCCTGCGTCACTTTTTCGAGTGTCTGATACACTGGTTTTCCAAACCATGTCTGACGATCAAAATGCATCAATAAAATTAGCCTGAACCTCTCGTAGTAATAGGAGACACCTTCACCAACACTGACTAATCACTCAGTTGTAGTCTACCTGGCTGCTGTTTGCGGTACTGTCTTTCAGCGTAATCGTTGTGTTGCAGTTGATCTCGCCTTCTTGCTCTATACACTATGCTTTCTTCCTCGCTTCTTTGGGAAGATGTTTTGTGAGCTCCTATGTTTTGTTTCACTTACTACAATTATAGAGTTCTGCGAATGCTGTTCGATTTGCCATTCAAAATGTTAAAGGCGGCTATAAATAGCAACCTATAGCCCATAGCATTAAGGCTTTTGCTCTGCCTTTCTGTTGGTGCCGCCCCCCACGGCCCGATGAGGAAGTTCGAAACAAAGATCCTCTTCTGGTGGTGGCAATAATGGGGTCCAGGCAAGGGGTTGGATGCACTCTTGCAAAAATCAGAGCATAAGGTACAGGCTTATATTTTCTGCTACCCATCAGTTCAGTGATCTTGTAGTATGAAAATAAATGTAAGGAAATGATGTTGACCCACATTTATGTTCATTACTTTACCATAATGTGGAGTGTTTTTATCTGTTTGAAAGCTGTTTTCAGTTTCAAACAATCAGTGTCCGCATCCTCCTGCAGTGTAATGTTAAGCTTATTTGCATCCTTCTTAATGAGAACCATACAAGGTTTGAATTCATCATCATTTTAGGATGGCAACACAATTATGACGTTTTACTTCATGGGAAACTACCACAAAGTTTTCCCAAATGCCTTGTTCCTCATCTGAAATCTTTACCTCGTGTTCTGAATAACACTCTGGTGCTTCATCAGTCCCAGCCACACGCCACCACCGTCCTCGGCTCCTTTGCCATGTCTAGATGATAACATTAAAACCAACAAACCTTCCTTCTCCTTCTCCCCTTGTACTGTTTTCGAGGAGAAGAAGATTATTGTAAAGACTGGTAGGGGGTGTCTGTACTTCCGCTTTCTATATGGTAGAGGAGAGGCACAGAAGACCCCAGCGAAGATTCTCTATAAGGTAGCAATGGACGAGCAATCAAGGCCTAGCTTCTCAGGAGGTGATGCAGGCTGGTTCTTAAGTACAGTGTAGTCCCCGAACCCCCACAAAGGAATGTCCACACACTGTATTACTGAAATCACAGTCTTTATATAATTAATATTCAAAGGTATGTACACCATCACAGTAACGCACTTTGTACTCAGAAGTCAATAATGATGAATATATACAATTCTAAAGTGGTACCACTAATGTTATCAAATCTCATTAAAGTGCATCAACTGTACGGTTAAAATGTCACACAGATTAATAACGAGGAAACCAGCAATAGAGATAGGAAGGAATGCAAGATGGTTGAAACAATAGGCAGAATACTGACCCCTACCACTAGGCAGAGTTCTGTGTGGAGATCCCCCCACCTGGGCAACCTGTAAATAAAGATATATAGCACAAGCCCAGTCCATGTAATGTTCGATAATCTTACTCCTTCCTATTAAGGTTTTACCCCCCCAATGTACCTGGTGGAGTAGAGTTCTCCGACGATGCGTCGACCGATCCTTCTTGAGTGCCTCCCTTTCAGGCGGGAGCCACGGATCGTCGAGAGGTGTCGGGGAACTTGGCGCTCGGTGTCGGGGAATCAACGGCCCTTCTTGAGTGCCCTCCCTTTAAGGCAGGAGTCACGGGTCGTCGAATGTCTGACGGTGAACAGGGTGAACTACGGCAGGGAAGTGGCAGCTTCGTTCCTGCCGGTGCTCGTCGACGACAGAGCGTTGGCGTCCTGCAAGGAAGAGGCGTGCAGGGCACCTCGGTGACGATAGTTCTGAACCGCAAACAGATGATGAAGAACTGTGGCCCAGCAAGGGTGTCGAGTCGTCGGCGTCTCTGTGGTCTTTAGGTGGCGGGAAACCCACCGGTGGATGCTCCTCTGCGCGTCGACGGTCGGGCCTTCTCCAGCGGGAGACAAGCGGGTGACGATGCAGATGAGAGCGTCCAATGATCAATTGAAGTTCTTAGGCAAACGGGAGCACGGCAGCTCCGGTCGGCGAAGGCGGTCGTTGGCAGTGGCGGACAACAGTCCGAGTGCTTCTCCTTGGAGTTCCGCAGCAGTCCCCGTATCGGGTCGGCAGCCTGTCGAAGGGAGCGTCGGCAAAGATCAGCTGTGCACGATGGTCCCTTGTAGCTCAGGAAGAGGGCGCCTTACCAGGTCCTCTCTGGGTCAGTCCTTGGAAACACAGCAGCCTTCAGATTGCGAGGGAGAGCCACAGCACTCCTTCTCGTCCAGCGGGAGTTTCAAGGTCCAGTGTCAGTTACTCCAGTTACTCGTCGTAGTGGACTTCAGCTTCTGAACACAATTCCTAGCAGTGAGAGGTCCCCAGATATACTGTTGATCTCCCATTCATTCCGCTGGGTCACACTCAAGCATCCAATCACGACTACGGGCATTCATGCAGGCAGGCAGCCAATCAGGCACACGAGGTATTCAGGCCATTCACTTCTCTCCAGACACTCACAACAAGTTATGTGTATTGGGACAAGTACCAAGACATTCAACACTCCAAGCTGCATTCATACCGGTTTCGGGCAGGGTTGTCTCAGTCATTGTGTCAACCACCAGATACTAGACACCCACAACACAGAATGCATATTCGTCACACACTCTATTCACCCAGGTCCCACCCACAGGAGGTACCCACAGCATACATCACCGGGAAGGCTCCAGCTAGTCTGGCCGGGCCTTCACAACAACACCATATATGATATTTCCACCCAACAGCCAGTCAGGGGGAAGGGACAGAGTCAGGGCTCCCCAGGACTTTGGGAAAACAAGGTAATGGGTAATAGAAAGCAAGAGGCCACCCGGGCCATCTTGTTTTCCATCAGGAATCAACTGACCCCAATGGCAGGGCCGGGGTATCCCAAATTGGAGGATACTCCGCGCACCTGTCAAATTCAGCACAGAGCTGCCACCAGCCCATACCCTGCTCTGTGGGCCACCCACAGGTGCCCAAAAACATACACTAGGGGCAAAAGGGTTGTACCCCCACCTATGGGTGCCATAAGGGTATCCCACGGGTCCGTTCACCAAAATAAAAGAAAGAGAGCTGCACCGCCAGGAGTCCCCCATGAACTCCTGCGCGGAAAACACAACAGAACACACTATAAAAAGCAGTAAAGGACAAGGATACGGAGGCCCTGTCCCTCCGATGCATTTCCAGCATCACAGTCGCCCCCCCCCAGACTGAGGTGGAGGGTGCCTAATCTCCCACGGAATAGACACCCTCATCCAGACGGTCAACATACCTTCTGGAAAGGCCATCTGCATTAAAGTGACTCTTCCTTGGTCAGTGCTCTATGGTGAAGTCTAGCCCTTGCAGGCTAATGGACCACCAGAGCAGTTTCGGGTTCTCACCCTTCATCTGCATAAGCCACTTCTGGGGCTTATGATCTGTTTGGACCTTGAAGGTAGACCCCGTAAGGTAGGGCCTAAAACGCCTTAGGCTCCAAACTATACTAAAACATTCCTTTTCAACAGTAGCCCACCTAAGTTCTCTACCCTTGAGTTGTCTACTGATGAATATGATAGGATGTTCTCTCCCTTTGTCATCTAACTGGGACAAGACAGCTCCGATTCCAGTGTCGCAGGCATCCGTCTGGACGATAAAGGGTCGGCTGTAGTCAGACGCACACAACACGGGTGCCCGACACAGACTTTCATTCAAGCCATCAAAGGCCCTCTGACAGTCTTCAGTCCAATTGACCTTCCTAGGTTGCTTGGGTGAAGTCAGAGCTGTCAGTGGTGCAGCTATGGTTCCATAGTCCGCCATGAAATTGCGATAGTACCCAGTGAGGCCCAAAAAGGCTCTCACCTGGGTTTGAATAGTGGGAGTCTCCCAGTCCTGTACATCCTGTACCTTACTGGGGAGAGGTTGGATTCGACCCCCCCCTACCTCATGACCAAGATACGTGACTTTCCCCTGAGCTATCTGGCATTTGGTGGCCTTGATAGTGAGGTTAGCCCTTTTTAAGGCCTGCAACTCTCTACCCAGATGTGTCAAATGCTCTTCCCAAGTGGAACTGTAGACGGCAATGTCGTCCAAATAAGCCACACAAAAGGCTTCCAGCCCACTGATTGACCAATCTCTGGAAGGTGGCAGGGGCATTCTTCAACCCAAAAGGCATGACCCTAAACTGGTAGAGTCCTTCTGGTGTTGAGAACGCCGTCTTTTCCTTGGCATGGTCCGTCAGAGCTATTTGCCAATAGCCTGAGGTGAGGTCAAAGGTGCTCACAAATTTGGCAGCACCTATGGTGTCCACGAGCTCATCAGCCCTGGGCAATTGGTGTGCGTCAGTTTTGGTGATGGCATTGACTCCTCGGTAGTCCTCACAGAACCTCCAATCCTTGGTACCGGCCTGGGAACTTGCCTTGGGGACAAAGTCCACTGGACTGGACCAGGGACTGGTTGATGGTTCAATAACACCCAGATCCAACATCTTGGTGACCTCAGCCTGGATGTGGTTCTTAACCGTATCTGACATTCGGTAGCTCCTGCTCTTGACAGGCACGCTGTCACCAGTGTCAATCTCGTTCTTACACCACGGTGTAAGGCCTGGCATCAGCGAAAACAGAGAGGCATACTGCTGGAGCAAAGTCCGGCAGGCCCTCTGCTGCTCGGTTGTCAAATCTGGAGAGAGCTGCACTCCCTCCACTGAGCCATCCTGAGGGTTGCTATGCAGCAAATCTGGAAGGGGCTCACCCTCATCCTCTTCTTGCTCTGAAGCCAGCAAGAGACATGAGACTTCTGCTCGCCTGTGGAAAGGCTTGAGCCTATTAACATCGAATACCTGAGGGGCTACCCGTGGGATTCCCATGTCAACCAGATAATTGACCTCGCCCATCTTGGAGATTATCCGGAAGGGTCCAGTCCATTAATCTGCCAATGCCCGAGGCTTGGTAGGCTCCATCACAAGGACCTCCTGTCCCAGAGTCCAAACCACTTGCGATGCTTTAAGGTCATGCCAATATTTGTTCAATTCCTGGCTGGTCTTGAGATTCGCCGTTGCTTGATCCATCATCTGTGTCATCCTCCGTCTGAGGCCTAACACATAGTCCCCCACTTGCTTGGCAGGACCGGGAGGGGTGGCTTCCAAGCCTTCTCTGATCAAGGCAAGGGGCCCCCTCACGGGATGTCCAAAGAGCAACTCAAAGGGGCTGAACCCAACACCCTCTTGAGGTACCTCTCTGTAAGCAAACAGCAGGCATGGCAGGAGGAGATCCCATTTCCTCCTTAGGGGCTCTTCCAAAGAGCCTAGCATGCCCTTGAGAGTTTTATTAAATCTCACAACCAGACCATTGGTCTGGGGGTGGTAAGAAGTGGAGAACTTGTAGGTTACCCCGCACTCCTTCCACATGGTTTTCATGTAACTAGACATGAATTTGGATACTCGATCAGAGACAACCTCCTTGGGGAATCCAACACAGGTGAAAATGCCCAGGAGGGCCCGGGCAACCACCTTGGCAGTAACAGTCCGAAGGGGTATAGCCTCAGGGTACCTGGTGGCATGATCTACCAAAACCAGGATGAACCGATGTCCACCTGACGTGGGAGGGTCAAGGGGACCGACGATGTCGATGCCCACCCTCTCAAACAGTGTGCCAACCACTGGCAATGGCTGCAGTGGGGCAATGACACTGCCTCCAGTCTTGCCAGACAACTGACAAGTTGGGCAGGTCCTGCAGTGGGACTCCACTACTACTCCCATCCGAGGCCAGTAGAAATGGGCAGAGAGCCTCCGCTCAGCCTTCTTGGTACCAAGATGACCAGCCAAGGGCGCCTCATGCGCCAACTGCAGTAGGAAGGGCCGGTAAACCTGGGGTACCACCAACCTCTTGAGGGCACCAGGTTCAGGCTTAGTGGGCTCACTAACAAGGAGCTCACCCTCCCAATAAATCCAGAAAGTGTTAGGCACTTCTCCTCGTGCCTGGGACAGGGGCTGTTTCCTCAGACCCTCGAGAGAGGGACACTCTCTCTGTGTCCTTTACAGAAGTCTGCCCGGGAGGGTCCCCCTTAGCTAACAAGCATTGAAGATCGGGATGATCCTCTGGGTTGAGAACCTCTCCCACAGGAGAGTCTTCTGGCTCTTCTCCCACAGGAGTTGAGACGGGGTTTACCACTGGACCCAGCCCGTCCAGAGCATGGATCCCAATGGGTGCTGTAGGAGCAGTAGGAAGAGAAGGAGCTCCCTCCACAGAGGTGGCCTTCTTGCTCTTCCTTCGTCGTGCCTTAGGCCGCGCGTTCGGCTCGGGTACCTGACTCACAGCCAGACCCAGTGTCACCTGTGACCTAGTGACCGCAGCAGCAGTCATGGGAAGACCATCCCAGATCAATCCCAACTCGACTAGATCGTTACCTAACAGAATGTTAGCAGGGACGTTGTCCTGAACCAGGACAGGAAGCTTTGCTGTCTTGTCTCCAATTACGAGTGTGACTCGGGCTACAGGCGATAATTTGGGAGGCCCACCAGCTAACCTGGTGGTTCTCAGAGGGGCATCTACATAGTCCTCTGGCTTGAGCAGGGTCCTGTCCACCACTGTCATGCTTACCCCAGTGTCTCTCAAACCAGTAGAAGGCTGGCCATTCAGGAGGACACTTCTCAAAAATCTACGGGTGTTCTGTGGGATAGTCACCAGTACTTCCGCATACTGGTCCCAGGCCCCAAGGGACACTAAAGCAATCTCTACGGGAGCACCAAAAGTGATTCCTGTAGAGCAGGGGAGAACAGTGGCCTCCACCTCAGACATGGGGTAAGGGTAGGTCAGGCTGACAGCCTGTACTCCGAGTGCCTTACCTTTACACTTGGAGTCACTCCTTTTGTGATCCAGAGCCCCACAGTCCCAACAAGTGCCGGGAGTGCGGGGTACGGTACTGGAACCACCGGGAGCCTGCTTTGCAGCAGGTGGACCACTACTCTTATTCCGACCCACAGATGACTTATCCCCACTAGATTTTTGGGTCTTAGGAGAGGAGGGTTTAGGTTTATTCGACTGTGACTGCTTTTGGGACTCCTCAGCTTTCTGAGAGGCCCCATTTTCTTTGTTCTTGTCCTTCCCACTAGAGTCCTTTGGGGACACCCGGTGGGAGACCCACTTGTCAGCCAACCTAGCCAGCTTAAAGGGATCCAAAATGTTCTGGTCAGCAACATACTGACGCAGCTCTGGTGAACAGGCTTCAGAAAAATGCTCAAAAAACAACAAGTGGGACAATTCAACAAAGGTTTTCACCTTGTAATTATCAATCCACCCCATCATATTCATGTGTGCAGCACTCACCTAGTCGACCCAAGACACATTCTCTCTTTTCTTAAAATCCCTGAACCTTTTAAGGTATTGGGTAGGTGTATTGTCAAACTCGGCAATCAAAGCAGATTTCATTCACTCATACTGACCACTTTCTTCCACACTCAGCTTCAGAATACAGTCATATCCAGTTTGGGGCACTCTACTTAGCAAACACTTAGCCCAATCTCTTTTGTCAACATCATGAATTGCACAAGCCAGTTCAAACGCTTCAATCCATTGGAGGATATCAGAACCCTCCGAAAACACACCAACCAAATCCTTCATAAATGTAGTTGCTGGGGACATGACACTCTCACTGGGTTTCGCTGAAGTCTCCACTCGAGCTTTCTCTAGCTGGATTCTCTGACATTCAGTGTCCTTGCCTTTGAGTTCAAGATCCCTATTCTTGAGTTCAACTTGTTGAGCCAGCTCCTCTTTCTTAAGCTCAGCATCTATTTCCAACGTGTATTTAAAGGCCAATTTCATCTTTAATAACTCAAGTTCCAAGGAATTGCTGGGGTTCGGAACAGAGGCAGCAGGAATGGCGGCATTCCCAGAAACAGATTCAGTAGAAACCCCAGGGGCAGAGTCCTCATTGGTTGCATTCCCCCCCTCATCAAGAGTTTCACCATCGGTCTGGTAGTCCATCAGGGCAGTTATCAGCTCTGCCCTAGACTTATCCACAAAGTCTAACTCCCTGGCTTTACAAGCACCCTGGAGAGCCTCTAAGCTCATCCGAGTCAATTTACCATTCGCAATAGACTCCATTGCTTGTAATGCAGTTATTTTGTACACACCCAAACCTTAATCTAATAAAGTGCGGATATTTTGTAAGTGGCACGGTTATATACTGAGTCTTAAAACCATAAGTACCCCACCGCTGCCACCAGTGTAAAGACTGGTAGGGGGTGTCTGTACTTCCGCTCTCTATATGGTAGAGGAGAGGCACAGAAGACCCCAGCCAAGATTCTCTATAAGGTAGCAATGGACGAGCAATCAAGGCCTAGCTTCTCAGGAGGTGATGCAGGCTGGTTCTTAAGTACAGTATAGTCCCCGAACCCCCACAAAGGAATGTCCACACACTGTATTATTGAAAACACAGTCTTTATAAAATTAATATTCAAAGGTATGTACACGATCACAATAACGCACTTTGTACTCGGAAGTCAATAATGATAAATATATACAATTCTAAAGTGGTACCACTAATGTTATCAAATCTCGTTAAAGTGCATCAACTGTACGGTTAAAATGTCACACAGATTAATAACGAGGAAACCAGCAATAGAGATAGGAAGGAACGCAAGATGGTTGAAACAATAGGCAGAATACTGACCCCTACCACTAGGCACAGTTCTGTGTGGAGATCCCCCCACCTGGGCAACCTGTAAATAAAGATATATAGCACAAGCCCAGTCCATATAATGTTCGATAGTCTTACTTCTTCCTATTATGGTTTTACCCCCCCAATGTACCTGGTGGAGTAGAGTTCTCCGACGATGCATCGACCGATCCTTCGTGAGCGACTCCCTTTAAGGCGGGAGCCACGAATCGTCGAGAGGTGTCGGGAACTTGGCGTTCGGTGTCGGGGAATCGACTGCACTTCTTGAGTGTCCTCCTTTAAGGCAGGAGTCACGTGTCGTCGAACGTCCGACGGTGAACAGGGTGAACTACGGCAGGGAAGTGGCAGCTTTGTTCCTAGCGGTGCTCGTCGACGACAGAGCGTTGGCGTCCTGCAAGGAAGAGGCGTGCGGGGCACCTCGGTGACGATAGTTCTGAACCGCAAAGAGATGATGAACTGTGGCCCAGCAAGGGCATCGAGTCGTCGGCGTCTCTGTGGTCTTTAGGTGGCGGGAAACCCACCGGTGGATAATCCTCGGCTTATCAACGGTCAGGCCTTCTCCAGTGGGAGACAAGCGGATGACGATGCAGACGAGAGCGTCCGATGATCAATTGAAGTTGTTAGGCAAACGGGAGCACGGCGGCTCCGGTCGGCGACGGCGGTCGTCGACAGTGGCGGACAACAGTCCGAGTGCTTCTCCTTAGAGTTCCGCAGCAGTACCCGTAACGGGTCGGCAGCCTGTCGAAGGTCTGTCTACCAGGGAGCATTGGCAAAGATCAGCTGTGCACGATGGTCCCCAGTAGCTCGGGAAGATGGTGCCTTACCAGGTCCTCTCTGGGTCAGTCCTTGGAAACACAGCAGCCTTCAGATTGCGAGGGAGAGCCACAGCGCTCCTTCTCGTCCAGCGGGGGTTTCAAGGTCAAGCGTCAGTTACTCCAGTTACTCGTCGTAGTGGACTTCAGCTTCTGAACACGATTCCTAGCAGTGAGAGGTCCCCAGATATACTGTTGATCTCCCATTCATTCCGCGGGGTCACACTCAAGCATCCAATCATGACTACGGGCATTCATGCAGGCAGGCAGCCAATCAGGCACACAAGGTATTCAGGTCGTTCACTTCTCTCCAGACACTCCCAACAAGTTATGTGTATTGGGACAAGTACCGAGCCATTCAACACTCCAAGCTGCATTCATACCGGTTTCGGGCAGCGTTGTCTCAGTCATTGTGCCAACCACCAGATACTGGACACCCACAACACAGAATGCATATTCGTCACACACTGTATTCATCCAGGTCCCACCCACAGGAGGTACCCACAACATACATCACCGGGAAGGCTCCAGCTAGTCTGGCCGGGCTTTCACAACAACACCATATATGGTATTTCCACCCAACAGCCAGTCAGGGGGAAGGGACAGAGTCAGGGCTCCCCAGGACTTTGGGCAAACAAGGAAATTGGTAATAGAAAACAAGAGGCCACCGGGGCCATCTTGTTTTCCATCAGGAATCAAATGACCCCAATGGCAGGGCCAGGGGATCCCAAAATGGAGGATATTCCGCGCACCTGTCAAATTCAGCATGGAGCTGCCACCAGCCCATACCCTGCTCTGTGGGCCACCCACAGGTGCCCAAAAACATACACTAGGGGTACAGGGTTGTATCCCCACCCATGGGTTCCATAAGGGTATCCCACGGGTCTGTTCACCAAACCAAAAGAAAGTGAGCTGCACTGCCAGGAGTCCCCCATGAACTCCTGCGCGGAAAACACAACAGAACACACGATAAAACACCAATTGTTACTGGCAGGGAGGCAATACCGTGTCCAAGTAGCACTGATGCCGCTAAACGGCAGCAGATTACGAGAATGCAGGGTCATGCGTAGCGGCAGGCCGGTAACCTCTAATGACTCTAAAACACCCGTTAGTGGCATTATGTAAAGAGCTGACACCTCCTCCGCCTCCATCCACCCCTAAATAACGGGCATCAGCAAAATTGGTTCCGGCAATACCTGGCCCGGTAATACCGGAACCGGAAGTAACATCATTGCGCCGGAACGGAAAATGCAACGGTGGCCATCTTGAAAAACACAATCCATTGTAATCCTCCACACACAGGACCTGGATCCACAAACCACCACAGAGATCTCCACCAGAATGCCAAAGGCGATCAAGAAAGGTGGCTCCCGTCAGCACAAGGTGCGCTTTTCCGAGGATGAATTGAATACGCTAGCCGACACTTTGACCCAGAATGCTGATGTGGTTTTTGCAGCAGACCTCAGGCGACCGGCACAAATCAAGAAAAAGGAGATCTGGGAGGAAGTGGCCAGAAAGGTCAGTGCAGTCAGCAGCACCGGCCGCACGGTTAAAGACGTGAAAAAGCGGTGGGATGACCTACGCCTCCCTGTGAGGAACATACCACACGCCAGTCGGAGCGAGGGTCTAGCTCACCAGATGGGAGGAGACATGTGCCAGTACCATCAGCATTAGGGCATAGAGGGAGTCGGAGATATGGAGCGTGGAGTACCATCATCGGCAGATGGAGGTGAGTATCCACACAAACCATAGGAAACCAAAGCATGATGATGGCCTACAATTGGGATAGTGACATAAGACAATGCATGGCCCATCACACACACATGGACACATCCCTGTCCAGATGCTGACCCCAGGGCTGTCACATCAACATGCATGCAGCATGCCAATGCCATACCTGAAACACACCCCACAAACAGCTAAATAGCATGTATCACACTTCACACAGTCCACAACACAAAGGCATGTCACACAGCATACACCACCTTACACATGTGAGAACCTGACGTATGCCTGAATAACCTCTCCATAAAGCAAGCAACCTGTATGCCTCAACCCCAAGATAGCAATTCATTACATGCGTACAACTACACCAATACCAATGTATGCATGATGCATGTACAACCATCACTGATGCCGTGCCTCTCTTGGTTCCCCACAGGCACAGATGCCGAAGCGATGGTGAGGATACTGCGGCACAGGCCAGGACACCAGCAAAGAAGGCCAGGGCCAGGGATGACGGCACCAGGCCATCCACATCAAAGGCCACTAGCAAGCAACAACTGCCACCCAAACCAAAGCCAATCCAACATGCCAAGGCACAGGGGCAGCAAACAACTGCCGCAACACCACTAGAGGGAACACAGGAGGCATCCACTGATCCGGAGGCAGGGCAGACAGGAGCCTGTCAGACGCAAACAGCTCCATAGGGGAGGCAGCTGCCTCAGCACCCCAGAGTGGAGAAGAAGCACAGGGCCAGGTTGAGGAATGCTTACCTGAGAACGACAACCTGTCCAGGGATGGTGCATGCACACCGAGCCCCCAGCACACCCCACTTAGCACCCCACTGAGCACCCCAGATAGCACCCCTCTGCACCAGTCAGGAGGAGAGGTGATCCAAGAGGCCTGGAGCCCCCCAGAGGACAGACCTCCATTTGGCCCCTCAGCAGTTGTCCCGTCTACCTCGACAGCCATCCAGGACGGACAGGGCGGCATGGCCCGCATGGGGGGGAGGTGGCAGTAAGAGCTCACTGAGCTTGTAAATTTATATGTTGCCTATGGTGCCTTGACAAGGCAAGAGACACGTGACAACACTGCGGCCATGACAGGGGCCATGGAGACAAACACCAGGCTGATATTTGCGAGAAGCTGTCAGAGATGACGCAGGTCCTGGCCAGGATTGCAGAGGCCTTGGAGGTGCAGCGTCCTGCCCCAACAGTGGAACATGCGGGCACAGCGTCATCTACCAGCTCAACCCAAACGAGCCCCTTGCGTAGATCTGCACGCACCATTCGGCGCTCTGATGTGCAGCCCCCAGAAGCCGACAGAGGCTGCCAGTAGCATGGGCAGCCTGCATGTGTGGACTCATATTGCATTGAATGACTTGCATTGCACATCATGTGTGGGATGTTGTGGAGGGAGTCGGAGGGGGGTAAGGGGTGTGTGGGGGAGTTGTGGGGGGAGGGGGTGCCTGGGGGAGTTGTGGGGGGAGGGAAGAGGGGGTGTGTGGGGAGAGGTGGTGGTGGAGGGACAATTCACTATGCCGAAATGTAATGTTCAATACAACCGTTGTGTTTAAAAAAGAAATCAGGAGGGACATTGGTTATTTGGCATGTGTTCATTCAATGCATTAGAGTGTACAGTGTCCATCTACCACCACACCCTGTGTCCATATGCACGCGATCTCAGTGCACAGATGACAGCCACCATTCCACCCTCTGCATCCCTGTCTCTCATTATGAAATTATCAAGCACTGATTGGCGCACCACACGTCCATCTGGTGCATGGCACCCTGGCCGTCGTGCGACATGTACTCCCTCCTCATCCTCATCCACACCCGGTGCTTGCTGGTCAATGTCAGGTGACAGACGTACATTCTGCCAGATGCACATGTTGTGCAGCATGGCACAGACGATGAGGATCTCATCCAGCCTCTTAGGCCTGTAGAGGAGTGCGCCAACAGGCCTGCTGAGGCAGCGGAGCCGTGCCTTCAACAGGCCAATGGTCAGCTCGATCACAACACAGGTACAGGAATGAGCCCAATTGTAGTCCTCTTCGTGCCTGTCCTGCGGATTCCTGACAGGGGTGAGGACCCACGGAATCAGAGGATAGCCAGCATCACCTGCATGGCAGCACAATAGTGTATGAGTGGGGGTATGTCCTCCATGACATCTGTACTAAGGCTGTACATTGTTTATGTTGGTATGGAGGATGTCACAGTTGTCAGTCACTGGCTACACATAGGCACAACTATCTGGCCTGTTCACTACTTGGTGATGACATGGTGTAGGGCAAGTATGACTAACAGGACTGAGGGGCCTTCATATCGGACTCACCACGCAACCAGATGGAGTGAGAGGGACCATGACGTGGTCACATGTGAGGGGTGTGGGCTGCTTGCAAGTTTAACATATTGGGATTGTTGTGCTGCAAGGGTGAGTGGGTTGACATTTTCAGTGTCATGTTTAGGTTGGGATGTTTAGGGGAGAGTGTTTTGCAGTTGGCCAGTCTCCAGTCACCATCCCATTCTCACCCAGGTGGAGTATGCATCTCACCCCCCCACACACTGCCATGGGCCTGTGTGCAGACTCACCCAGCAGCCAGGCACCTCGTGCAGCCTGTTGCTCCATGTGGCGGGGTGGCGAGTAGTTCCACATCACCTTGACATCAGGTGTTCACCCCCGAAATCGTGCACAGCAAACTGCGATGAAATTGCTGCAGTCACATGCCATCTGCACATTTATGGGGTGGTATGGGTTGCGAATGCGGTACACCACCTCCATGGCATGTCCTTGGTAGGCCATTTTTGTGTCATTTACCTCCTGGCCAGTGCGTGCTAGGGATATGTAGTCCCTTGCGTGCTTCGGGAGGGCATCCAGAACTTGGTTCAGCATGCGTGTTATACAGGGTTGTGATATGCCATGCAGCTGACCCACTGTGTGCTGGTAGGTGCCTGTGGCCAGAAAATGGAGCATAGTTACTTCCATCAGTGGAGAGTGGCTGGCATTACGGATTTCAATCAGGCTGACCATGTAGTTGTGTTTCATGTCCACAATGGTGGTGATGGTGTCACGGTCCTGGTGGTACTGGGTGTGGATCTGCACAGGGGTTTGGTTGCAAGGACTGGCCCTGATGCGAGGAATTGGTGGATGCCTACATGGGACCGGTGGCTGCTCTGGTGGTACTTGCTGGGCCTGTGTCACCCTCCTTCTCCTCCTGTGTCTCCTCTGCTGTGTTGGTTGTAGTTGTTGGTTATGGAGTGGCAATGCAGGCATGTCCTCCAGCCATGAATTTGCACCAGCAAGTGTGCTCATTTTGGTGTAGGAAGGGGTGTGGTGTGTGGATGTGCTCCTTTTGTGCTTGGCCAGGCTCCATTGCCTCCACCTGTCCTGATTATGTGCACCTGTGGCATTTGGATACACAGCAGTTGGCTTTTAATGAGTGCTCCACGATGCCGGTGCTGCAGGCATCACGGTATCCCTAATTACCGCCTTCGAGATGCCGGAAGGTGCATGTCCGCGTGACTTGTGATGTCCTCCTGTTAGCGGCATCCCGGTTTTGTCGGCTCAAAGGGGCGTGTGCCCACGTACATGCCGGTACGGAGGGGCACAGTCTCAGCGGTGGCGCTGATACCGGGATGTCTACTCGTAATAGGCCAGAGCGGTAAGCTGTGTCGGTATTCCCTTACAAGCATCGTTTTTCCATTACGGCAAATCTTGTAATGAAGCCCAACTAGCTATAAATGCAGACAGGAACGAGCTTCTTATTGCTGCCTCCATTTACATGATAAAAAACCTTCCTGCCGATTATGCTTAATTTTATATAGCCAATATCTGTATTCCTGTTGTCCAAAGCGTCAAGACGCTCGGGGTCACTATCGATACCAAACTCTCCACGCGTCCACATGTGGCCAAAAATCAAGCCACATATGGCTAGATCAACAAACAGCTCTGTTCACTTTGCCCTGTTCTACCTGTCAACTGCATGTCCCTTCTAGCCTCGGCCCTTATCCACTCAAGGCTGGACTACTGCAATAGCCTTCTGGCCGGCTAACATCACAGCTCTTCAGACCACTCCAAACGGTGCGGTATGTGCTGTCCTTGGCCTACCCAGACGACATTCCATTACTGAAGCTCGGAAAAAACTACACTGGCTTCCTATCCGGCACAGGGTTTCTTTCAAGATACTCACACTCACATATAAATGCCTGAATGACATTGCACCCAGTTACATTTCAGCACGGATTCATCGTTACACTCCAGGTGGTCCTCTCAGGTCAATGGAACAGGCCAGACTCTCTCAGCCTCGTTTCCATCTTGCCAAATTCGGCAAAACAAACTTTGCTGTTCTTGCCCCAGCCTGGTGGAACCTGATTCCACTTCACCTCAAGTCCTCCACCTCCTTATCTGACTTCAAAAAGAACCTGCAGACCTTCCTTTTCTCTGCTGCTTAGTTCTGTGCTCCTTTCGCTGACCCTGATTCTGATCTCTGTTACTCTCACTGTTTGTCGCATTTTTTGTGCGCCGTGAGGCTTGCGGGTGAGTTGGCGCTCTATCAAGAATTCAAATAAATATAAATAAATAAATAAATCTACACTGTTACTTGTATTATATGCACTTGTTCCATGCACCCACTCTGCCTGTGCAGACTTGTATCGTTCAGAAAATCAAGGTCTCTTAATGACTGTTGTTTGTTTCCCCTTGTTCCCTCCCTCCTTGAGCGCTTTGAAACACTTGCTTTGTGTAAAGGCGTTTTACAAATAAACAATACCATACCATATCAATACCAACCAGGATGTTCACTTAGCACCATATTGTTCCTTTGAAAATGGCAACACTAACATGGAATAATCTGAAAGCAGATGTTATGTTATGCTGATTTATACCACGCACCGCTGCCATTTGCATGGTCTCCATGTGTTCTGATGCTGTTTAACTTAAGAACTAATTAAGAACTAAGGCAGTTAATTTATTTTGAGTTCAGAAAATAAAACTCAAACAGAAATTCACAAAAAAAGATGTCTCCTATCTCTTCTGGATGCTACTCCCGTCAGCTGTCCATAATGCCGTAGAGTTTCATCAGTCCCTGTATTTGTTCATGTATTAATTCTGCTATGTGTGTCACCCCAAATCAATATATATCTATCGTTAGCTGTTAGCGGA
Source organism: Ambystoma mexicanum (assembly GCF_040938575.1). NCBI lineage: Eukaryota > Metazoa > Chordata > Amphibia > Caudata > Ambystomatidae > Ambystoma > Ambystoma mexicanum. The sequence goes on along the minus strand of NC_090939.1, from coordinate 480,534,736 downwards.
CTGTTTAAATCGCGTTCTTTCTTTCAAAGTGCAGGAAACATTGAGAGAGTTAATGTTACTTTATATATGAAGGGAGGAATGATGTGTCACAGGTGCACAATGTGCAAAATATTCATTCTAGTGCTACCTGACATAAAGTGCCTCACTGCTTCCGCCTACACACTTGGGGCCATCTCTGCTAAATTCGTCATGATTGACCACATGGGGCAGTGTCAGGCCTAGGAATCTAGGCAGTCCCTGGGCTCCTGTGCCTGCTATTGCTTCCTGTGGTGGATCCAAATGCATGCACACATGGCGTAGATCAGTAATGGCAGCCACCATGGAACACGTAGCCGCTGTCATTAGCATGGAGCACCTGGGCACTCCTCTGTGGCAGCTGTTTTGTGACTGCCAATCATCAGGCGATTAAGCTGCTCCATGGGAGCCAGAATGGTGATTCTGAGGAAAGGGAGGAGAATTTCCAGCATGGTGTAGTAAAACCCACAGGAAAACTCTGACTCAGGGATTCTTCAGAGGGCTCCCACACTGTGTGGGACCTTCATAGTTGATTGGCCGGATGCAGAAAAAGGTGCAACCGCAACATGCCTATATCAGTGAGTCTTCCCCACCCTAATAGGATGAGGCTCTTAGCATTTAAACAGAGACTAGGACCAGCACCCTCCTTATGAATTCAAATCAAGCAGATGACCCAATGTGCAAAAAAAGTATAGCCACTTCTTAATACAGCACCAAGACAGGGTTGCACAGCCCAATCTCTCTCTATATAAAAGGGAAATCCAATGAGAGAGCACGTCAGATGTCCGCGGACATCACGCAAGCTGCTTGCCCAATCACCGTCCTGTCCGCAGAGCGAACAGGGAAGTGTGTCCGTGAACCGAACACAGATATCACTAATTTTTTTCACTTACATTTTTGTCATTTTTTTAAAAACTACTGGACGGATTTACACCAAATAAAGCAAAGCACGCTTTCGGGACCAAGCCGCCGCTCCTGCCGCAAATTTGGTGGAAATCCGTCCAGCGGTTTGGGCTGTAGGCGTGAGAAAAGTTTTTTCCCATTATGTCTATGGGAAAAAAACAAACTTTTTGGGACCCCCCTGTAACTTTTCCCCCCCTGGACGAATCCTCGCCAAACTTTGCAAAAAAAACCTCAGAGTGGGCCATATACTGTTTTGCAAAGTTTGGTGAGGATTCGTCCAGGGGGAGCGAAGTTATAAGTCGCCCAAAAAGTGCTCTTCCTGTGGAAACACCAACTTAACCTACCGTGGCCATGTAATATATATATATATATATATATATATATATATATATATATATATATATATATATATATATATATATATATATATATATATAGCAAGATCAGGCTTCAGATACTTTTATAATACACCCCCAATCCAAATGTCAGTCTTTGGATCTGCTTAATTGCTTCTTGGATTTCCAGGTTAAACATCAGTGATCCATTTTCCACATCTTCATTCCCCAGACTCGATTTGCTATCTGCATCCTGTATGTTGGGCACCTTGCTCAGTTGCAAATGTTTTCACGTCATCAAAAATACTCTTGTGTTCTTCTACTCAACCAGAATATCTATCTACATTTTCATCCAAAGATTTGGTCTTACTGTATAGATAAAACCCACAGTAAAGAGCCTTTTACTTCTGCTAGGTGTTAACATCCAACCCACATTAGCAGATCTTAATTAATGGTAGAAGGTTGGTACGAGGTTGGTACACAAACAGAAGGAAGACTTAATTTGAGGATGTAGCTTGGGAAAAACGTCTTTCAACATCAGTAGCTAATAATAGAAGGAGCTCCTGGATACTTTTTGTATGAACTTATTTGTCCAGTCCTAGAGTCCACAAAAAGATGTTTTACAAAGCCTTATGACCTCTCAGACTTGGATAGCTCACTTTTCAAATGTGTTTGTAAATAGTGCGCAAAATATAAAAGAACACTCAATCTTCAAAGCCGTAGAAGTGAGGGTTCCCTAAAAAGGGTAAAGGACGAGGCTTTTAGAATGGAAAAGAAATGTACTGCACTGGAATGGCAAGCTTTCAATAAATGTCCAAGGCTGGGTGATGCCTCTTTGTTTTTCTTAAACTGTATTTATTGATTTTCAAGATACAACCAACAAACAACTTTACTGCCACGCAAAAAGACAGGCAAAAAGACAAGAAAAAACCTTAATACAACTGTTTTCGTCTCGCAGCAGCACATATACCTTACCCAGGTTCTCATAAAAGTACAAATGGCATCATCACTGTCTCTTAACAAAGAATAGGCCACTGTTGGCTTTATGTCGTGTGTGCAGGGGTTATGAACCTCTTCACCTACAATGTGCATGCATCATCCTAGGCTCCCCGCCGGTCAAAGTGTCCGGTAGGTGGTATTAGCTTGATATTGTTGAAATTCAGGCCAATAGTTAATTGGGCAGTTCGTGGCTGGCATGGTTGCAGCATATCTGGATTGCCTAAGTTCACACCGTCTCATGCACTCTAGCCAGGATTGAAATGTTGGAGGGTTCCTCTTGCCCCACATCATAGCCACTAAATGCCTAGCCACCCCTGATGCCATTCCCAACAGTTTCTTTTCAGTGCAGGAGCCATTCTCAATCAGGGCCAGAAGCCATAGTGCAGACGAAAAATGCTGTGCTGTAGAAAGCATTTCAGACATGGCACCCTTGGTGATGCCTCTTTGGACATCTTGCATCATTACCCTGTGGCCTGGATCCCTCATGTGACTCTTATTTTTCACTTCTATCAGATCTACTTGTGTTTTGACTGCAGATGGAAGCTGTCATCACTGTCATATGAAAGAAGGGATAGTCTGTCCTGATTCTTTACAGCCAGCTTTGTTGATGAACCGCTTAGTAAAGTTGTTTGACATGATCATCAGTGACCAGATAATGAATTCTCTTGTTCAAAGTAATGGTTTGTGTAATAACCACTATATTTACAGGTAGTTTCTAAGCAGAGGTGTACAGGGACACAACCTCAATTTTAGAGTCTCAAATGATACATACTGTTATGGGTACTCATTACATTTAGTTTGCATAAAATCATTTTTATTCGTGGACTATGTTGATGACAGAAATTCTTGGGCCATATTGACTGACATGGGCTTCCCCTGGGTATGTTGTCGATATTGTTGGAATTGCATCCTAGTAATACTGCTGAAGTTAGATATGAGTTGTTGGCTGAACTCTCCTCTTCTACTAGTTCAAGAAAGGCTGTGAGTTAGGGATGTGTACTGCCCCCTTTTGGTCTCCGCACATAACAACTCTTTGACTAGGATTCGAACTGAGGTTACATCGGACATCCTCCACTTAGGTAACAGAAGATGGCTCATTATGATGATGAGACTGGTGCAATTACAAGAACGGCAACTAATGAAATTAATGACTGTCTATACTTTAATAATGCCAGAGAGGGTACAGTACGTAATTCCTATCAGGTCAAAAGTTATGCTTTTGGGCAGGAATTATGGGCAAGTATAAACAACTGCACTCAGGCAAATTGGCCCTTGACAAATGTAGTTACTATCAATATTTGGTCAATATGATTTTTCAAAAGTCAATCATGAGTTAGACACATTTCAAGACAAGTCACAAAGGTGAGACAGGTGACTAGGGCTATGTGACGGTTCATGTATAAAATCAGCGTAAATCCAATAGGGATTTAAAAAACAAATATTCTGCAAAATCTTGTTTTTGCATCATCATATCTTACTGATATCTGATGGGGATAGTTTCAGCAAACTCTTGTCAGATAATGGAAGATGATTTGCCAGCACCCCGCCTACAGATAGGTAACATTATACATTATTTTCAAATGTAAGTGCAATAATACCTCCAAATATTTAGACCGATCTAATTGCAAACAACGTCAATGGATTACTCATAACAAAAATGATCTTGATAGATTACATCGATCTGAGTGATTTCAGTCTCCTTAGAGGATACCCAAGAATGCAAAACTGTCAAATAATTAGCCTAAGCTCGTGACCAAGGCATATTTGCCATTTTCTCCAATCGAGTGTGTTCACACTTTTTTGAACTGGAGCATATGTCTTAAGTGCAGATTTATGCCAAGGCGATTTTGTTTTGGCCTTTTAAACACTGATGCAGTTATTGTCAGATGGAAAGGAGGCTCAGATGTTCTTCTGTCTCTATTATAAGACTATGCTTCCACTACTGAAAAGGGTAGGCTACACTGCACAGATCAGCAGCCCTGTTTTTTCCAACTGGTTCTCTTCAACTCTGTGCGAGCAAAGATTCAAGACTCATATCACTACTAGGATCGGGTTCTGATATTTAGAGATATCCCTTAGAGACTAGTCTCAATTTCTTTTAAAGCCCCGCTACAGCCCAAGAACACGTTGAGTGCTTGTCAAAAGGCTGCTTTGCCTGTGGCTCACACAATTCCCAAGCCATATTACTGGCACTATCCTTTCCTGGCATATTGCCTATAGCTGCTCTCCTAATGCCAGCAGTGGTGCTCTGCAAGTCAAGCCATGAGTAGATAAATGGTTGGATTTTAAATCTTGCATTGTGGTTTCTTATAGGTTTGTAAATTGGTCAAACCTTATTTTCATCCAAAATAGAAAGATATTAGTCACTACTTTCCCTCTCCTTACAATAGTTTGAGGTAATTTGTTTTACAATCTTACAATGCATTAATGTGTGTAAAATAAAGTTCTTAATAAAGTGATTGGTAAATCAATAAGGACAGGCTTAGTGCTGGTTAAAGTGACCATTTCAATTGGTTTTCTCTTATCCCTCCCTTTCTTTAACTATCCATTGTATGTCTTACATTCTTCAGATCATTATTCTTGGATTTGTATGGGACTATTATGTGAGACAGCCCACTGTACCAGCCCAAAGCCTCCTCACTCCCCACAGGTGGAGTTCTACCACCCACACTCTAGCAACGGTCTCTCTAAGACCTCAGCCACCGGTATGAACAGGGTTCATTGCTTGAAACATGGAAGATGACTGCCACTCTGTCCTAGGAATGTGGTTCTAAAACAGCTCCTCTGGTAACAACACTGCCTCATTACGACCCTGGTGGAACGGGTTAAACGGCGCCGTAAAAGGCTGCGGCGCCGTTCAACCCGTTCCACCACATTACGAGGTCCCTGGGAAAACCAGGCGTGCATACCGGGTCCCGCGAGGGGAAGAGGGAGCAGACAACGGGCCATCTCGTAATGGCCCGTTGTTTACTCCCTCTCCCATTCCCATTCAGCCCTATGGGAGCTGAAATGGGAATGGGGATGAACCGTGTCCATGTCCTCGAGTGAGGAATTACCGGGCCATCCGAACTCGGAATGGTCCGGTAAGTCCTCATTCCGAGGACACGGACACGGATGCGGTTTTGCCGGCAGCCATGCCGCCAATAGCAGCATGGCTACCGGCATACCTCGTAATGAGGCCCAATGACAGCACTGGAAATAGTATCCTGGACCCACTTGTTCCAGTCCTGGTTGCACATAATTTGGCATTTATATAGCGCTACGAACCCTCAGGTATCTGAGTGCTGCTTATTATTACCCACGGTGTGTGGTGCTCATTTATTGACCTCGGAAGGATGAAAGGCTGAGGATTGGAACCTGCGTTAGCAAGCTCTGCACGGATGTCAAAGTCGAGCGCTCTACTCGCTGTGCCACTTGATCATTGGGATGTCTCCTCTTTCAACCCCTGCCACCCTTCCCATTGCCGTGCTTGCTCTCATCAGCACTGATCGACCACAGGCAAGCTACATTGCTGGTAGTCAACCACCACTTTTGAAGGCTTCACATCCCTGCAGCTTTCAGGTACAGCTCTGGACACAAGTATTGCCCAGCTCAAGTACCCCCATCAACGCAACCTCACAATGATCTGTCCCTTGTTTTTGTATACTAGCATCAGAGAACACAGATGAGGTGTTACACAGAATCTGCAGGTAACAGAAAGATTGATCAATCAAACAACTGATGCCTGAAATAGGGTGAAAATGGAGCAAGTGTTTTCTCTGACCCCATGTCTTGGTGTTAGCCAGAGAGATTACAGCAATCGGAGAGCTGAAGCCGAGTTCTGGTTCCTGTGAAGCCTCCCAGGACATCTTCTCGAAATGGTCCACAAACAAAAGGCCTCATTATGGAGTGATTATTGTGGACTCTAGAATTAAATGTATAGTGCCTGGAAGGCCAGGGTCATGCAATAGCATTTTTAATGCTGCTCTGTCTTTTTATATACGTGGTATTGCAATTAATCTTCAAGTCATTTTGCGCCATGGAGTATGCAACTACAAAAAATTGAACGAAGGCAAAGAAAGTATCAAGGATTCACTGTAACTATAGGGGGCAATTTACTTTGTGTTATTAGTAAATTGCACTTACCCTGGTAGTAAATGTCCTTCCTCCAACCCTATCCCGAGCCTCCAGCACCACAACATTCAGCCCAGACTCCACGAGCAATTTAGCTGCTGACAAGCCTAAAAAGGATAAAACACAAACATGTTATTAAGAATGTCAAACTCTCAATCATTTTCTAAAAGGTTCTGGGGACACCTAAGGATCTGAATCATGGAACATGCTACAGTGTAGATCACACGGATTGTATCCTATGATATGTCTTGTATTTCTACATGATGGCATTTTCTCACATGCCCCTTGTTTATATATGGCTATATTGAGACATAACAGAAACTTGTAATATATCATGCAGAATTACGTCTTTGATAGAGAAGATTTTTGACTAATGTGCGAATTGATCTCAGCCCTTCTCCAAGTTTCCTTACATTAAGGATCTCTTTGCAACAATACTATTTCTATTACTTTTGATTGGAGCTTACACATGTACTCAACCCTCTGCAAAGCATGAACAGAACACATGGTACAGTGAGCAAAAAGAGTGTGCTGCAAACTCTCATCTCAGAACAGGTTATCATCTTGTGTTCTTTCTGGAGAGCATCGCCTGCTACCTTTTTTGAAACATAAACAGAACACAGCATGTAATAATGTGTGAAAAAGAAAAATGGGTGATGATTTACAAAAAGTATTCCAATATAAAACTTAAAAAAGGCAAAGTTGGTGAATACCAGGTTCACAGAGCTCAACTGTGTTTAAACAATCTAGCTGTGCACGCGTAGAATTTTCACTATGCAAGTGCAGTCAGGATGTCTTCCATTTGCACAGGAAGAGGTCCGGCCACAGTGGGATTGTGCTTCTCTGATTTGCACAGGGATTCACATGCATATGCAACACATTATGCGCAGCCTTCCGATACGACTCGTAGGACGAGGAGGACCCAGGAAGGAGCAATGTGAACAAGGCTCATTTCTGACCCCTGGCTGCACTGCAGGAGACCAGTAGATCAACACTCATGAGGTTCATGGGCGCATTGTATATTGTTTCACTTGTACCCTCTTAGTAGAAATGATATCTGTGACATTGTCGAGGGTGGACCATCTAAGGCCTGTACTCTGCAATGTATTGCCCCTGATCAGGTGGCGTTAGACTGTCGGACTGCTTACATCAGCAGATTCCAGACCACGTGCCCTGCTCTCTTGATCTTTCTACATAATGAAGGCCCTGTTTATGTTTTAAGGACCCGCATTGTGTTCTGGTCAGGTCCTAAATATGTGGTGCATATATTGAACATCTCTGGATTGTTATCAGTGGCACACAGATCAGCCCTTAACCTCATTTGGAGGACTCCAGCTTAGCCCACTCAGAGGTCAGAGAAGGTGAGGAGTGGGAGTAAGAGGGCCAGTGACTGTGCCCACTGCCTAATGCCTCTTGTCATCCAGATTCTGCAGTCCTATTGTACTGCACGTATGTTCTTATTCTTACTTAGAATGCTTTTAAAATCTTTATTTACTGTTTTAGCAACACTAAGCAATCTATGAGATTCACAATTCCACCCTCAAAACCGCACCTAGTGCCCTCTGATTGAGTAGATTTCTCAGTTATCATAGCAAATACCAGAACAAACTCAGAAGACTTCAGCGTAATCAAAGTCTGCTATAATTATAATAAAACAATATGCAGTCATACAGTTCAAAAGTGTTTGCCCAAATGACTTGGAAAGCACTTTCGTGTTGATAGGTTTGGTGTGACATGTACCACTGCTTTTCTCCTCATTTTCATAATTCACCCTCTGTATATGTTGACATATTTTTATGTTTTTATTTATTTTCTAATTGTTATACTCTTTGATGAATTGATCGTATAATATTTACTGAATTGTCTTTGTTCTTAATGGCTTTGCACCGAGGAAAGAAATAAAGTATAATTCACCCTCCAAACTTAAGAGCTTTAGTTATTTTCCATGTGATATGTGTCACTTTCAATTGCTAGGACTTCCTTAATTCACTGTTCTCATTTTAATAATATATTTTGACAAATCTCTTACGATACTAATAATAATTCTTTAATGTGATACAGGTTGAAAATAAATTCAAACTTTACACATATTACAAATTGCACATATAAAATCAAATCATGAAATCATGAAATCAAGAATAAAACAATAAATCATCAGCATATATAAAAATAGTAATAAAAAAGAATTAAACATTTCCCTTTGGGATTTATGTGAAATATTTCTTTTCTCATGATACTAAACAATTAGCAGCACAAATAATACATCATCATCTTAACCCGAAACCGCTTAAGTCTTCAACAAAAAAGAAATAAGAGGAATGAGTGATGCAAGCCCTCTTCCTAAACCAAATGACCTAATCTTTTCTTGCCTTCCCCAGTACTGAGAAAATTCAAATCAAAGTGCCAGGCTTGATTCAATTTGCTGCCAGACGTTAAACAAAGCAATGAGTAAGTGCATGTTGCGGGTGTTGGTGCAATAGAGCCAAAAGGCGGTTTCACAAATGCTAAGAGGATCATGCACAAATTCACCCAAATAGTGCAAGATTGTCTCCTTAACAGACTGGCATTGCGTTAAAAGGTGTCTGGCTGTCTCTAGACATTCTGGGGATTTACATAAACGGCATACACGTTCTTTAATTGGGATATTCTCCCTGGGACCCACATTATACATGGTTGGCAATTGTTCCAATCTGAACAGAATAATAAAACGCCTAAGCCTTCTAGTGGGACAGAGATGGATATAGGGTTGAGGTTTCATGAAATCATACAATCTGTATTTCACAAAATGGTAGCTATTAAGGCTGCTCAAATGAGAGAAGTTTTCCAACCAATCCCAGAGGTCCACTTTTTTTCCGATTGCATTTAGTATTTCCTTGGTAACAATTCCCCCTCTGTGAGTCCAGCCAATATCTATAAAGAATTTTGTCATGGCTTTCTGTAAGGGTGAGGTGGTATGTTTTTTAATCACCTCCTGGTGGATCACAGTCAATAGGGGATTAGCAAAGCCGCCAATCATCTTAAGATATAACCCTGGTCTCCTTTTTAATACCATCGCTTTCAGGGATGGCAGGCCCAATTTGAGCCTAATCAGGGCCATCGGGACACCCGGTGATAACCCCAGAATACGTCGCCAGAACTTGCCCTCCATCACTTGTAGCCATGCCAGATCGAATGAGAGCAAAGACTCAAGGCCGTAGATGATCATGGGGGCAAGCACTTGAATGTATAAATGGGGAGTCCCCCAGAGGGTAAAACCACCCTGCTTATTAGTGAAGGAAGAAATTAATGCGGTGACTTGCGTTGCCCTAGTAATGCGTCCCTGTCTACACAGAGGGTAATCGCCAAGGGGGTCTATTTCAACTCCTAAATAACGATATGATGGAGCATAAAGTATGTTTTTATTGTGTACCATCAATTTCACTCGAGATGCTCTTTTCCTAGTAAATCTAAGCACCTGTGTCTTCTCTCCATTAATTGTCAGTCCATTTATCCTTGCAGAGTTCCATAGTCTAGATGCAGAACGCCTAAGTCCCCCTATGGTATTATCAAAAACAACCAGATCATCCGCATATGCGAGTACAGCACAGGGAGCTTCAGCGATTTTAGGAGGGCAGTTGTCGGCCTCTGCCAGCACTTCAGGGATATCGTACACATACAGGTTGTAAATGAGGGGTGCTGTAACACAGCCCTGCTTTACCCCCCTGTTCTGGGTCACCTTTCTCGTCATATTGCCTTCATGATTTAGTCTAAGGCATACAGAAGTCTTTTGGTGTAGCAGCCTTAGGTAGTATAAGAGGCCTGATGGGCATCCCAATTTTTCGAGCTTGTTCCAAAGTCTAGCTCGAGGGATGGAATCAAAGGCAGCCTTGAAGTCTATATAAAGGGCATAGAGCGGGGGCTGCCCCTTACTAAGTGCCCGTGTTCGTAGGATATCCATGACCAAAAGATTATGCGAGGTGGAAAAATCCTGCCTGAAGCCACATTGGAATTTGCTGAGTATTTTATTCTTATCTACCCATTTCTGCATCTCACTAAGAAGTAACAATGCAAAAAGTTTGCCTGTAATATCCAACATGGATAAAAGCCTATAGTTGGAGGGGTCAGTCCGGCAACCCTTTTTAAAGACCGGAATCAGAATAGCTGTTTGCCAAGTTCTAGGGATAATACCCTGTGCTAAAATCTTATTGAACAGTAGAGAAAACAAGTCTGCCCAGAATACTGGGTGATTCCTGATCACTACATTAGCCAGCCCGTTAGGCTGGAAGAATTAAGGGCAATTATTTTATTCAAAATTGCCTCCACTGAAACGTCAAAAGGCGGATGTATAGGGGCCTTCTGTGCAAAACTATGAGCAGGTTCCTCGTCCCCTGAGTTACGACCCAATAGGAATTGTCCCCAAGCCTCCTCACCGATGGGGTTGACTAAGGAGCTTTTTACCTTGTCTCTGTTCTCATTCAGGAGTAACCAAATACTACGAGAATTTCTAGAGCAGATTGTCTGTATGAGCCTTTGGTTTCTATTATTCCTCTCGGCTGCCTGAATGCTCTTTATAGTAGATCTATATCTGTTTTTAGCCTTTCTTACTTTCTCGCAGTACAGGGCTCCAAGAGAGTACAAAGACTTCAGGCCTCGAATTTCAGATCTTAACCCTCTCTTGGCATCCCTAATTTCCCTATTAAAGGGGAGTATAGTACCCCCCGTTTTTACCATATGTCCCTTTTTAACCGTAGCATGATGGCCAGAGAATCTTAATATCCAATCTTCTATGTCATTCACTGACATATGATTGAAGTCAAAGAAGCCATCAAAAGCATCACTTTTAAGAGCTTCCGTGGCTGCTCATATGTTCGTCTCGGACCACACAATTCTTGAGCCTGTGGGATTGCTTTGGATGTTACCAATATTCAAAATACAGGGGGGCGGGGGAGGGAAGCAAAGTGTGCAATGCAGGGACGCATGGTCGCTCCACTTATTGGGTGTCACTCTCATATCAACCACTCTAGTCAACATCTCGGGGGACATGAATATATAGTCTAGGGTGCTAAATGAGGGTCCGTTGGACCAAGTGTGTTTCCCAGGTCGATCTCCCAGTGTACGGCCATTTATCATCATAAGATCCCAGGAATCAAACAATTGCAACCATCCTAACCCCTCGCTATCTCTCTTTCTGTGGGTCATTAGGCATCTTGCATTTAGATCGGGAAAGAGGGATATTAATACCTCGTCAGTCATATGACAATTAAAATCCCCCAAGACTGCCACAGCTAAAATGCCAGGTCTCGATGACCAAGATGACAACAAATCCTGTATTGCCTCTTGTAACTTGTCTCTTGCTACCGCTCCCGGGGGGTTGTAAAGATTAATCAGAAGGAACCTCCCTGGGCCACTTTCATCATTGTAATCCACCTCAACCGCTATAAGGTTTTCCTCAGCTTTACACTGGATCTTTCTGGACATAACCGTGTTCACTACCACCGTGAGTAATCCTCCATAGGGGCGGCCCTTGTTACCCCGGTTAGCCAGTGATAGATGTATGACAAAACCATCTAGCAGCAGAGGATCTAGTGACCATGTTTCTTGGAGGCATATGCAGCTATGTTGTGACAATAAGGCTACAGAACCCTGTGATCTCAAGAGGTGTGCAAAGCTTTTTATAGTGAAAAAGTCGAAATTCAAAATCTCGAAAGTCAAAATCTAGAAAAAAAAGGTCGCATTTTTTTTTATGCCGTTTTTTATTCGAAATGGGGGGGTTCCCCCCCAACTCCTCCCCAACTCCCCCCTTTTTTTTACCCATTTTTTTTAATCCCGGACCCCAAAATTAATATATAATTAAAAAAGAGTAATTCGACTTTTTTTTTCGAGATTTTTTTTTTGACATTTTTGGCATTCGAAAATTTTTTGGGGAGATTTTGACTGACCACCGTGCAAAGCCACGGCAGTTCCATGTGACTAATGAAAAGCTTCAATGGTTCTGTATCAGTTGCGGCAGAAATTCCAACAATGACTTAAGTACCTGCTGTATTTCAGCCAGGACAGGGTTAACCCCTCCCCCGGACTTAAGCTCATTTACCGCAGGGACTGGTGTGTCCATGTCCTCAGTTTCAGCACAAGGATCTTTCTCCTGCAGGTCCACGTCTATTTCAATGTCTGCTGCTCTCAGTTCTTCTTTATATTTTCTAATCAGTTGGGTTGTACACAAGAAAGTACAATGTACAGCAGAGACATGGGAGTTAGGGACCTTCAGGGGGTTCAATGAACAAGAAGTCCGTAGATTTTAAGACACAAAGTAACTTACGATACTGTTTTTTGGATCTATCTTTCTTACCTGACCCAGAAGAACCTTGTAGAATTTCCTTTCACCAGTTGTTAAGACCCTTGTAACATTAATCAGAGTCAAAAAAGTCCAGTTGCGTAGAACAATGGCTCTGATCAGTGAGGCTTGGGGGTTGGAAAGGGAATTGAGGTGAGATGCATACTAAGGTTAAGATGAGAATTGTGGTATATGACAGGATGGTTTACATAATGACTGGTGAGTAAGCAAGACCCGGGGAATCTAGCAACTGCAACGGTAGAGCGGGAAATTGGGAGTGCAGATAAAGAGAATGGTGGATATTTCCATCCATTAATCCAATGACCAATGACCAATCCCCTGGACAGTTTGGCTTTATAAGGGAGGGGTCTCCCACAGATGGCATGCAAGGTAGCTCTGCTCCCTAGCCATCCCCAGGGCACAATCGGGTGACCTGCAGTGGACCAAGTCCGGGCACTCTGCCAGCTGCACTAAAACTAGGCCTCCACACTGAATTTGAATGAACCCCTTCTGATGCCAGCCAATCTCTGACTGGGAGTGCAGCGCAAGTATTCGTCACCTTAGGCCTGGAGCCCCTAGATTCAATCTCCCAGCAACCTAAATGTCCATATTTCGACACTGGATACCGTTTCAACCACTCTCAAAGCATTTGAGCTGCCACAGGGGCAACAGTGATGCTTTTGCCACTCCAAGGCATCTTTGAACCGCTTGCTGCTCTTCAAGCTATCCAGATGGCAGCTCAACCCATCACTGCAGGATGTATGGAGCGACCTAAACCACAGGCTCAACCTTCGAGGCAGAAACCACCTCGAACACTGACTTGATCTGCTGGACATCACTGAACTCGCCATTGCAAACACTGACTTGAACCAGAAGAACCCATCTGACCTTTACTTGAAACATTGGAAGACATTGACTCGCTGACTCGAACACTGTCTCGACCTAAACATCTGATTCGATGTTGATCACCAGTGTGATCGCATCACCTTGCACTGTCTCAACATTGGCTTGACTACAGCCAAAACACCAAGAAGCCGGTATCGTTCCTGTCAAGCCTCCTAAAGGCTGTGAGGTACTGTTAAGAAGCCCTGTCTCTCAGGTTCACTTTCTGGGACTCTAGTGGCTTGTAAGCTCCCTTTTCCACGTTCTTATTCAAGCATATCTTTTTTAACAGGGACATTGCTGAGATAAAGTAACCAGTACCTCTGGGTTGTTGTACGCTTTATAAATGAAATAAATAAATATATATATATTACTAGCTGCATGTTTTTTATTCTCTCTTACATTCGTGTTTTTATTTACCAGTGTTTATATAGTTTTTTAAACATGTTGTTTCTTCAATTAGTAGTCTGTAGTTTTATAGGGACCTTGATTGGGCATTCCCTTTATTTTGGAGTCTTTGTACTGTTGCTACTTGAGTTGTCACTGTTATCACCTCTCACCCCTTCTGAGAGCATAGTGTGCCCCTAGACCCACATTATCAAACAAGGTGAAGGGTATGATATGATATGGCATTTATAAAGCGCCTATACCCAAGTGCTTCACAGCGCGAAAAGGTGTACCTGTCCGCCTGTTCCTGTTTTACATCACTGCTGGTTTAGTATTCGTGCAGGGCTAAGTAGACGGTTAGGCCACTAAACATCCCTGTATACAAGTAGTCATTGTGTTACAGAGAAAGAGAAAGGGAGTGGGAGGAAGAGGAGAGGGAGAAAGAAAGAAAGAAAGAAAGAAAGAAAGAAAGAAAGAAAGAAAGAAAGAAAGAAAGAAAGAAAGAGAGAAAGAGAGAGAGAGAGAGAGAGTGTGTGTGTGTGTGTGTGTGCGCGCGCGCGCACGCGCGTGCCTTGTGCCCATAGCCAGTCCGCCCCCCTGCAAATCCCCCTTTTGCATCCGGGGACCTCATGCAGGATGATGAAGTCACAGATTCCCATGGGCACTTTTCCCAACCCATCGTGCACCAGAAAAATTGGCTCAAATGTGTATGGTTGCCAACTGGCCCCATGCCATCAGGATCACTTTTACCCAGTCCTATATTTTTAGCCAACTGCATTTGACCATGTTACGACTTTAAAATCTATAATGATAATGGAAAGGTGAAAACTACATGCCCAGCATTGGTGAGTGCTGTTACCCGAAGGAGTGCACAAATGTGATTCGGGTGGCATGTGCTCAATTGACAACTATGCACTCCGTATCTTTTGATATTGTGAGCGCTGTCTTTCCGCCCTTATGTTGTCTCCACCGAGAAAGAATAGTAATGGATTCTGGGCAACTGTGCATACACGCTCTGTTCGGAGTAGCGCCATCCTCGCGCTGGGATGCAGAGGAACTGACGTATCCCTTCATATGACCAGTGGGGGACGGTGCGGGGAGGGTGATTGGAAAAGACGCTGTGGACTGCCATTTGGAAAGTTTAGCAGACACTGGGGAATGAAAATGTCCCTTTGGACTGACGCCGTCTGGTACAGGAAGGCTGCTTACTCCACCCCACCTGCTTTCCTCCCTCGGGTCTGTCATGACGCCGAGACTTTGTTTACCTGGGAGTATCCACCTGAGGCCGTGAGAATAAGCACCACAAACAATGACAATGTGAACTATGGAAGGCCGCCTTCTGATTTAGTCTCAGCTGCTGGTTTTGCAGTGCGTTCTTTTCCCTGCATCTGCTTATGCAACTTCGCTTCAGAAGGAAATAGGGAACTGTTTCCACTGCCCACTGCATTAGTTTGTGTCGTGCAATGTTGCTTTATTGTGTGCTGCTTCTTCTTTCATCCTGTCCTGGATGGGCGGGTTCAGAGGTCGTGAATTCCTCTAATTAGATCCACGGACCTCACAAGGGGCCATTCTCTGAGCGCATGACTGATTCTTTCCTCCCAAGCAGCACCTGTGTTGGTCTGGTGGTCTATAAGGAAATGCTTCTTGACGCACCGCAATTGTGTGTAGTAACAATGAGCAACCATGAGTGTTAATCCATAGTGGCATTCCTCGGCTCGGTAGTCAAAGGTCTGTACCTTGTATTCGTTTATTCATGAATTAATGTATAGATATATATGGAAAGGTTGCTGGCCTCCAGCACTCCACACAGTTAGGGTGGTTTTGATATTACTCAAGCTTCATGCAAATGACAATTGCTGATTTATGGATATATGGAAACGAAATCTATCCTTATTAATGTGGATTAACTCTCTGAAGATTCTGTTTTAGTCGCTTTTCAACAGAGATATATTTGTGTTATATTGCACATGCATCACTAGGAACACTAAGCACAGTGCACTTTGCATAAAGCGCGATGTATCAGTTTACTCATTTCACTAAATTACTTAATATGATTTAAAATTGTCAGTGAAGGGCCTACAAAAGAGAGACTCTGAGGTGTCCACGTACATATATACTTACATATATACCTACACCACACAGAGCCCTACACAACAGCACACGACGGAATCCGACCAGATACCACACCAAAAAGCGCAGCGAACGGTGTTAACCGAACTGAAGCTGCCAACAGCACATCACTGCTCTCTTGCTCTTTCTCCAAACTTTGTCCTGCTAACGCCCCCTAACCTTTCCCCCCTTTCTTTCAGATCCACCAGGGGACCACTACGGTGGTGATAGTGCGCAGTATAAATAACACAAATCTATCCTGTCCTGATTCAATTCACCTATACTCTTACTAGCATACAGAACATGGGTGCTACTGATCTGCCCGCATCAGGCATCAACAAGGCAAGTTTTCCAGCTTGCCTCTCTCCCCAATAACCCTAGCACCAAGAGGCCAGACTAATGGCAGAATGTGCGGTATTGAAGAAACAGTTACATGGCTTAGCACAAGCATGCCATAGAGATCTTGGATACATAACATTTTCATTGACCGTTCCTTCAGGCTAACTAAGCCGATGGGATGTGTCCAATAGTTTTGGGCTGGATTCTGCCCGCGACTCATGTGCTTATGGTTCGTCCACTTTAATGATGGCACATTCCAGAAATAAATGATTGAACAGAATGCTATCTAGGGAAATTCCCAGTGGGTATGATATGATATGATATGATATGGCATTTGTAACGCGCCTATACACAAGTGTTTCAAGGCGCGATGAGGCGGGGGGGACAAGGGGAGACAGACAAGGATCCTACTAGGCCAGGTGTCATTCAGATCGTGCAAGGGTAGGGGGACTGGGAAAAGTGCAAGGGGAAGGCGAGAGGGGAAAGTGCAGTACATGGTTAGTAGAATACAAGATAAATAATAGGGCCAGCTGGTGGCAAGTGCAAGGTAAGTGCTGGGAGAAGGGGCTGTAGGATACAGAGACAGTCCCGTAGCAGTGCAGGGAAGAGTGGCTGGGCCAAGGACCGAGATCGGTGAGTGGCCCAGTTGCAGATTCAGTGCAGGTTTCAGTGATTTTAGCAGGGGAGAGAGGGAGAGAAAGCGGAGACAAAGAGGAAGGTTTTGAGGTGCTTCCGGAACCGGAGATGGTTCTCCTCAATTTTCAGGGAGGCAGGAAGGCTGCTCCAGAGGGAGGCCCCTGCTGCGGAGAGAGATCTACCCCCAACTTGTTGCTTGGAGAAGCGGCTGACCCTGACAACATTAGCATTAGTTGAAGCATTAACAACCAGTAAATGTTCACTTCTTTTTGTTGACTCTCTATAAGAGGGATAGGTACTGTATACCAAGACGCGAGACCTGAGTCTATTGACACAAGCAGTTCCCGACAGTGGAGACTTGATACATCTGAGACAGGTCTGGGATTGATCATAGTGAAGCCCAGTGTGAATGTGGTCTAGTAGTTTGAGAAGGTCGTTCACCTCCGGGGTGAGGACAAAACTGATTTGCATATGTGAGATCACTAATGTAACGGAAGAGGCAGGTACATAGTTATGGAACGCACTGCTGAAGAGAGGAAATCTAAAAGGAAGCAACGCACTGCTGAAGAGAGGAAATCTAAAAGGAAGCAACAATCTGATCATTTATGAAGCAGCACAACAGTCTACTAAACAACGCACAAGTGATGCTTTTTCCATGATGCACCCTGAACTGAATCCCTTCACGGTGCTCTCATTTTTAGGCAGTTAAGGAACATACGGCGCAGTGATGTGAAGTGGTTTGAACAGGCTCACATGATTTGGCCAAGTGGTGAAGTCATGCATTGACCCCAGGTTACCTGGTTCCACATGCAGTTTAACATGTGACCAATACACTGCATCACCCAACTCATGTTTTGTTTTGCACCAACATACAATGTTTTCTGCATAGTCATCTTTCAAGAAGTTTGTACTCTCTGCCTAATAATTCTGACTTAAGCATCAAATGAACTGACCAGTCAACCTGACAATGCATAAGAAGTCTTTATAGAAACATGATAGGCAAATATGCATAAATCATCAGAAAACAGAGTAAACTCAAAACACATGTATGGTGTTTTCTACAGTATAATGTCAAATTTAAGGGAAAGAAAAGACTATCGAAGGGTCGCACTAATTTACAATGAATACCATTAAGGAAGTTGATCAACTTTGTTAAGTGGGAAACGAAATCAACATATAAATATAGTTGATCCACTAAGATATTAGGAATGCAACACAAGTGAGTATGAAGGGAGCCTAGTAACCGGCTACACGGAGGAGACGTGTAAATTCTCCCGGGATGGACAGGCTTCATAACCATTTTCACACTGATGTGTTCATCAGGCAGCTGTGCAGACTTCCAGATGTATAACACTCATTTTCAGCAGGGGCCAGATTTAGAGGGGAAAAGAGGTCATAGGGACCCGGCAGGCGGGCTCAACTGGGACAGCCTCATGTCATCAATCGCCGACACTGTCACTGCATCAGCCAACAGCTACTACATGACATTTCACTCGCAAGGAGTTTGCCAGTTTTGGTGATGCCCTTTGCTATTTAGCTGTATCCTTCTATCATGTATTTGGGGTGCCACAAGGATCTTAGAACATCACCGCAAAGAAGCCATCAAAGTCAACTGCAACAGTCTTCTAATTAGGGTAGGGGCTTTTCAGTTCAATGTCATAAGTTTGAATTTCTACCTTTGAGGAATTGGCCGATATGGCAATTTTTTGCCAAACTGCTTTTTTTTTAATAGCCTGCTTTATATAAGTGGATCCCCCAAACTCCACCACGCATCCAGTCCCACTTTTCTTTGCACCATTTCTCCCTCTGTCTTCCCGTATTCACATTTGTCACCCTTTAATGATGTTTTCGTGACCACAATATATGCCCTGGGGCAGCAGGAAATTCATCAGAAATGTGGTAATTACATTTGTTCTACATTTATTCCTCAAAAGTGACTGAACATGGGCTATTTGATACCCTTGATGAAGTGATGAACTGTAAAACAGTCTGTTGTTTGCTTGTAGTCTTATCCTATGTCTTTGCATAGACCTATCTACCAGTCTAAGAGCATATCTGGGAACTCTAAAGAGATATTCTCATAATGTAAAAAAACAATAGCATAGGACACCATAGCTAAACAATCTCCAATAACTGACCCTCAAAAACCTCTGCACACCTACATTTTACAAGCCAATGTCCAGTAGGTACTGGTAGAAAAAAAGGTCTATTTCGGAGAAGTGAGTTCTTCCAGAGCAAGATGTCACTTCAGCCTGTGGAATAAAATTAAGACCAGAAAGACCCTTACGAGGTCATTAGAGCTATATACTTCGATACTTCGAGGCACAGCCACATGTGAGTGTAGATAATAGTCTGTGTATTTCACAGCTGTGTTTGTTTGACACCTAACTAGGGTTCCTGTGCTAATGGACAGTGAAAGGTATTACTGTGCACGTCCAGGGTTGTAGAATGTCTGTACCCAAACAGGCATTAGTTAGACCTTCACATTGGCCCTCACTATAACTCTGGCAGTAGCCATGCCCTCATTAAGGGCACGGTTGCCACCGGAGTTGTTTTTCTTCCGGCACCCATGAATGGGCAATAACCGGGTCATGCTGAGTTTGGCGGACCCGGTAATTGCCCATTCGCGGGTGCCGTTATGGCCGGCATCCCGATCCCCATTCTGCCCCATAGGGAAGAATGGGGGTCAGGAGCATGGTTGCACCGGCACCGTTAATAACGGTGCCGGTGCAATCATGAGTTCTGCTCACGGGTACTGGTATGCACGCCTGGTCAGACCAGGTGTGCAGTCCGGCACCCGGGAGCAGAACTCGTAGTGTGTTGGAGAGGTAACAACGGCGCCGGTAGCACTAGCGGCACCGTTGTTGCCTTTCCGCCACACTCATAATGAGGGCCATTGTCAATATATGGCATGAGGATAGTGGTACTGGCCGGCGGGATTAATGTACGTTTCTTTTATAAATCCATGTATGAAGCTTAGCTTTTGAGAAGCTATGCACTTAATGTGTATAGAAATAAGGGCTAGGGCCCAAATATGTTCTATCACGCCGGTGGCCCTTTGGAGGCGTAGCTCTCTACCACTTTAGCCATTACTCATAGCTGCTCCCCACAGTCATCATCAGTGTCAAGATATTTGGGGTTAAAACAATGAATCGCGCTTGTTCAATGGGGTTGATGTATGCACCGACTATGCCAGCTATGCCACTGAAAAACATCAATCAACATCATAACATTTTAGTTGTGTCTTGAAATGAGGCATGTTTGGGGCTTCCTTAAACATAATATCATTGTGAACATTTTTCTATAATTCTATAGGTGGCAAGTGGAACCTATTGACTGTCTAGCCACAGAAAAGAGAGCACACGTGCTCACACATGGTCTCTCCTATGGTAAATTAATGGAGAAATGCAGGCAAAATCATTACTTAACTGATGAAGCTCCTGTTAAACACTGCAGCAAGATATTCTTGTGTAGGTTGGCATTCAGTAGAGGTACACCCCCAGCAATGCCCTTTTTCCCTGGCAGTGCCCCTATAGTGGTGCTACTGGCTGTCCTGTTGTTGTCAACCAGCCCGGCTGTGGCACTGCTGCTGGTTATTACACTAGCAGAGCTGCACTAAGGTCACACAGGCTGACTGCAGCATGGGGCGGGCATGGCCAGCGCCCAGCATTGTTACCTTATAAATCATTGCTATTTATGAGAATGGATAACCAGCGCTGCCACACCAGCGTGGGTCAACGGGCTCATGAATTTCAATGAGCCTGCCGAGGATGTCGAGTGGCAGTGCACACGGTTGTTGCTTGTTGCGTGGCTACTACTGACTGACTACTCAAGTCTGAGCGAATAAGTGTTGGGCTAAAAATAAAAGCGTGAGTGCTGGGACCTGGCAAACACCCCCACAAATTAAGCACTGATTTTGTGCCATTTAAATGCCTGCATCTATGTGGCATTTCCCCTTCCATCTTCCAGAAAAGGAAGGCCAAGGTGATGCTGTCACCTTGTTTGACCAATCGACGTGCCAAACAATCAAGATGGAGAGTCTCTTCAGCCACAGTGAGGTGAGGGCCATGATTTCGGTCCAGGATGCACGAAAAGCCTCCTTGATACACAGTATTATACTCTATTATAAAGGGCGCGGGTACAAGTGTCCCTGAAGGCGGGGTTCATTTATCATGGATTATAGCTATTTTGTTCTAGAATGTACCAGACTATTTGGGATGCATGTCTCTCATTGGTCTATTTTAGCATTCACGGAGGGCAGTCAGGTGGTTTGCCTTTCCTCCTCTGTGGTTAAATCGTTATTGATTTCTCAGATAACTTTGAGGGCTTTTGAACAACATTTGCTTTTTACTCTAATGTTTGTATCAATGTGGGAGCTGAACGGTCATGTGCTCAACTGTAAGTAATGGCTGTGACTTTGAGGCTCACCTCACTGAGTGCTCACAGGGAACATATCTGATGTATATATTTGTGCTACAGTGTGTGGATGAAGGGGTAACGTGGGAGACCATTGGCATTCAGTGCTGGGATATCAAATTAATTATAAAACCAGCTTTTCACTAATTCAGCAGCCAACCACACAACAGGGCAAAACACAACTGCCATGAATAATCCCAGCCGAGGAACTAGGAACACACTGGGTATAACCAACTCCTACCCTCAAGCCCATAGGTGAAGTCAGCCTCCAAGCCTGAAGAGGAGGCAGGGCTGGCAGAAGGTACCTCAACCAAGAATGTGGGAAGGCACCAATGAGCGGCAACCAAAGATGCAGTTAGAGGCACTGTCAAACTAACTGATGACTAACGAATTCCTTCCAGCTCCTCCAACATTACCAACACCAATATACACGAGTAGGAGCTAGCCACACTACACATAGACACATTGGGAACTAATCTAACCCTTGCACCCAACCAACTCTCTGAGATTCTGGAAGTAACACAAGAGGCACACACCCTTGCACAACGTCCATAAATCCACCGACACTTCACAAATGCACACAAACACAATACAAAAAAAACACAGAACAGTCATCCGCCAATCTGGACCCGTTATGGATACAACTGACGAGTGAGCAAGACTAATACCCCACTCTAACCTCATATGACCCACATACCCACAAACACTAGCACACATCCGAGGAACTGAGTACTACCCATAATGGGGCCTCAAATCGAACCAACTATCACATGCAAAACAAAGTACACAGATGCCAGTTCCTCCGGTTCTGAACCTATCTTATCATCCTATCCTCACTGACATACCCCACCCTCCGCTCCTGGAGACTGCCCTCAGGTGGTAGCAGTGCACGGTCTAAATCAACATAACAACACAACATATCAAGACTCATTCCCTTACGGTGCTTATCATAAATTAGGATGTCCCAAGACACCTGCCTGACCTGTAGTTTTTCCGCTTTGCCGCGCATGTATCACGCTTACCGGGGGGATTAGGAATGTACTGGAAATGTTTGCTCACAGCTTTCTTTATTTATGGGGTCTGAGTGGAATAACAGACTGCATAGTGTATGATTACAAAAAAGGTAGCAGGCGCCCCTCTCTCGAAAGAACACGGCATGATAACCTGTTCAGTTGTTTGTAACCACTTTGAGAGTTTGCAGCCATCTGCTTTTTGCTCACTGTACCTTTCGCAGATGGGAAATATCAATTTGCATATCAGTCTTTGTCCCGCCCAAATGGAAAGTCCAACACCGAAATGCTATGGCAATTACCTTCTTAACAAGAGTACCAACAGCAACCCCATACACGTGTTTCAGCCTTGTTGGGCCTCATCAGTGAGTTGAAGCTGTGCCTCTCTGAGCACAGTGAGCAGGGAGTCCATGTCTCAGAGAGGCACAGCTTCACCTCACTGATGAGGCCCAACAAGGCTGAAACACCTGTATGGGGTTGCTGTTGGTACTCTTGTTCAGAGAGGAATTGCCATAGCATTTCGGTGCTGGAATGCCCACGTGGGCGGGACAAAGACTGATATGCAAATGGATATTTCCCATCTGTGAAAGGTACAGTGAGCAAAAAGCGTGTGCTGCAAACTCTCATCTCAGAACTGGTTATCATGCCATGTTCTTTCTGGAGAGCAGCGCCTGCTACCTTTTTTGAAATATTGTATGGTTATAATGATTGTGTGCCCAGGTTTTATTGATGTTTAATAAATGCTTCTGATAGGTTTACATGTATGGTCCTGGTCCACATTTATATGTAGATCAATCCACGTGCACGCAATGTAAACATGTAGTCCTATTTGTTATTTTCGTCAATCCACATCACAATAAGCAATGCCTTTAAGGAACCAGGGGACCCTTGCATGCATTCAGGATTTCTTTAAAAGTTGGAGTCCTTTGTCGCGCAAACACCCCGATGTACAACATGCTGCAATTTCAATAGAACATATGTGCAGTGTTGTGCAGATACTGAGTAGAGTGGCAACAGAAAAGGTCACTGCTAAACACCGCAGACATTCCCGGGTGAGCCAGCAATAGATCACTAAACGTGTTGGCTTCATTTAATCACGTAATTGAATGAAACCATTGCTTCCTTTATTGCCACTCGAGGGCACATTGGAGTCTGATAACATGCAGTTGCCTGGCAAGGAAAGGCGCAGCAGCCCCGCTCTAGGGCGTGATTCAACAACGCTCAGCGACAAGCCCCAATACATGCGCATGTTTCAACATCTATGATGGAGTTTAGCTGAGCTAGTCTGTCACAGAATGTGCCGCAATGATTTAATATAAAGCACTGTTCACTTTCTTTCCCTCTCTGTGTATTCAGAAATAATGCTGCTACTCCTTTGCAATGAGCTAGCTCTCTTAATAAACAGAGGTATTAAAAGGCATTGGAAAACAAAAGCAGCAAAGGGGCTAGAAATAACACATTGCTGCCATGGAGCACAGCAGTGGGCCGCTATTAACAATTGCGGCCCAACTGCTCGAATGCACCCTAAACCACAAATGTGGGATGTGCAATCAATGCCAATATGCTCATGACAATTGTCAAGTATTCACAGACAATAGTGGGAGAACACTAGCAATAAAAGATTGTATTAATTGCAAATCTAAATTCGTGGTGTATGCCATCATCTGTGTGTGTCACAAAATATATATAGGCAGTGTGCGCATTAGAGAACACCTTTTGAGTTTCAGGAAGCAGGACACTAAACTGCCTTTGGCACACCACTGGCAAACTAAACACCAAATGGATAACCTAGCAGACATACGCTTCATCGGTCTGATTAGAGCAAAGTGTGGTAAACGAGGGGGCAATATTTGCCTCAAACTTAGACAACTGGAATCTAAATGTATCTGTCGTTTTCGATGTACAAGTACAGGTCTCACCACAGACCATGAAATGCACGTATTTCTGTAATATTTTTAGCAATAGTTATTTTATTTAGAATCAGTGAACCACGATGTATACTTTTGATGCACTATAAATTGTTTATCTATTTTGTATATGTACCTGTACCTAAGGTCAACATTTTTTCACTTATCCACATTTTGGGTTTACAAAAGATATTGTAATTTGTAACGATATGATTTTGCGATTTCTGCTCTGATGAATATGTGACTCATCACTTTAAAAATCATGACAAGTTACAGCTCAAATAGAATGATCATCTATGTACACACAGAAAGGTTATCTATCTACTGCAATGACTTAAGACATATTATAAAATCGCAAGCAGCAGTAGCACAACTTCATAATTCTTTCTGTAACATGCAAACTAATATCTTCATTAGTTTTGTTATGTCAGTATGTGATAACAATAAATAATCAATCACTATTCACTTGTCAATCTGCCTTCCCCTTTTGCCACCTTTTACTTTACATTCAGTTCTACCAGTCAACTCCAGCACAGTTATGTGAGCATCCCATCTGGCCCCCCGTACAACTTTATCTATTTTTACTTTTTCCCTCATTATTACTATCATCTGTTATTATACTTTTTTAATATTCTACTATTATGTTTGTATTCATTCTTTTGTTGGCCTAATGCATCTCTAGATATTATTATCGTTATCCATTTCAGTATCTTTCAAGACTTAATCAGATACATATTTTGTTTACTATTTTTGGACGTGGTGTTCCTGCGCGTGATGTCACGTGCACGCTATGTGCCCGTGACATCATAAGCGCGGCTCGCATCTGACGTCGGAGCGTTTGCCGCTCATTTTCATGCTGGATCGCTATCAGCTTCCCGCACGGACAGATTTCAGCCAGAACTTATGCAGTATTGGGGATTAAGCCCTGTCACTGATCTCTGGGATTGACCTACATATACAGGCATATTATTTCTCATGCATTCTGTGCTATCTTACACCATAATATTTTCAGCAGTTAAATGTTAAATGTTACAACAACATTACAGCTTTTATTCAATTGATGATTTCCACTATATCAAGTTAGCACACCTATTATCGCTACTATTACTACAGGCTAAGCAGATACCCTTCAAGATTATTTACTTATACATTAGGTGCCTTATTCATCCCACAATTATTACATTATGTCTTTTTTTATCTACTTTTTCCACATAATTTGTTAACCCTATCACTACCGAGATACTTTTATATTTATATAGGAACATCGGTATGTTCTTGCCTTTTCCTGCTTGAATCTTCTAAAATAATACTTAAACCCTTGTCTACTTGACTCACCTCTTTTTCATACCTCACGCTGGTGCCTCATCTTCTCATTCTCACAGGACGCTGTGCCTGACTTTGGCAGCACATCAATATATACTCTTTAACCACGGGTGGCCCATGAGATGCTCCCACTGTTTATTTTTCTCAGATAGTATTATATTAGCAATGATCTAATTCACTGTCATTTTTATCACAACCATTCTACAATTTGGGATTGATGACAACATCACCATTTGTTGACAACTGTCTACGTGCAACTGAAACATGGTATGGTTATTTACCCAATACAACTTTTCAAATATCATGTGAGAATGAACTAATGAATACATTTTTATTTTTGTTTAACATTTCAAACTACTACACTCTCATATGCTTGTTTATGATGTTTCCAAACCATCTGTTAACCTTTGAATTTTTCATTTTATGTTATGTGTTTTTTTTTTGGATACTGATACATTTACAGCCTTGACAACGACCCAGGGGGTCGAAACACGTGTCGGCTGATTCTTCTATTAGTACAATAAATTCCAAGACATATTGCAGATACCAGACTCACTGTGGATTTATATTGGAATAATCTAGCCTATTCTAATACTTAAGACTTGCGCGTTGTATGTACCTTCATTCAGTTATATACTTCATGTTGTTTGGTGCTTACTAGGGGGCACCAATTGAAGAGTTCCAACGCAGCATTTCCGATCACCTGTACAATATTAGCAAATCATACTCTGTGGCGGTTTCAACCAGCGCACTATCTGACACAACGACCTCTGGGCCATATTTACAGTGCACCCTAAACCAAGCTGAACTTCTCAGACCCCGATTGGTACCCTTTCCAAAAAACACTCTTTTTGTAGATTGGCTATAGTCTTTTTTGGGAGAGCTTACATTTTGGATGAAAATGTTGTGGTTGGAGAAGTGTCTGGGAGAGAACAGAGGAGTGGTCCTATTTTTTTGTACTGTTTTTTTTCCAATTATTGTAAAGCACTTAGATGAAATGAAATGCTCTTATAGAGTACCCTTTTGCAACTTTTGGTAGCCTTGCTGGGAAGGAGGGGTGCACTAATAAACAGTGGGAAAGGCTGATACCAAACCTGTGGTGTTGATGTGCACTAGGCTGATGTACCCACTATTATAATTATTAGGGTATTTATTGATTGCAGACATAGCTTTGAGAAGTAACAGAGCACTTTACAAGTCATGCAGGAAATGTCCGACAGAGGAAGCAGATCACACAGGATCAATTAAAGGGAGCGGGGTAATATCAGTTGCAGAGTGGGAGTGCAGGCAATTTGGCAGCAAGGGAATTATAAGCAACCAGGGGAGGAAACCAGGGGTGCAGATTGCCAAGTGTCAGGTTAGATGGGGAGTGCACATGAGTGTTAAGGAGGAGGCATTCCTTGAAGACGAGGATCTTGAGCTCCTTCCTGAAATGTAGAAGTGAGGGGGTGAGTCTGGTGTTGACTGTTAGCATGTTCCTGAGTCTGGGGGCATAGACAGAGAAGGCCAGCCTTCTGTTTCTTTCCTTTCTGTACCGGTGGAGTTCAAGTTTGCACTTATCCTGGCTTCTGGTGGATTGTAGGACTCTGGAGACACTCAGCTTCTCTGAGAAGAAGCTTAGGGAATTGAGGACAAATGCCTTGTAGATGACGCAGCGTAATTCGAAGGTGACATGTGCTTGCAGCAGGAGCCAGTGAAGTTGGATGAGGGCTGGGTGATGTGGTCACATTTGCAAAAGTTCTTTGATGGATTGTGCTGCAGCATATACGCCATGTCAGGTGTTCCAGGGTGGTCACTGGAAGGCCTTCCAGGAGGGCACTGCCACCTTCAAGTGGGATAGGACCAAGGCTTGGACAACAGATATGGAATGAAGGCCTTGATGAGGGAAATTTGGTAACATGCCGTGTGTTCCTTACTTGCAATGTGCTCCTTGAAGCAGGAAAGTTGTTTGTCAATGTAAATCCCAAGGGACATAACAGAGATGGACAGCTAGGGTGCAAGGTCCTCCTCGAAATTCATAGCAGAGATAACCAGGTATGGATGTCAGGGTGTTCAGTGTGCTGATCGGACTTCTGTGGGTTTGGTGGAGACACCTGGGAGCATGTTTCTACACAGGAAAGAGACCAAGATATGATAGAGACACTTTGGGTCTGATGATGTGGAAGAGTCTAATAGGGCTAATGGGGAGAGCTTAGTCATGGCTCAATTATTATTGATGTGCAAATGGCTAGGCCTAAGGTAGCTGTTTGTGGGGATTTTTGTGCATGGTGTATGATAGTAAAACATTTTGGATCGTAAGACGTGCAGCTAAATGGTTGGGAAGGATAAGAGAAGAAAGTTTACAGTGCCCGGCATAAAGCAGGAAGTTGGTGAGTCAGCAAAGGTCTGTTTTAGGCAGAGGGTGGTGGTAGAACATAGAGTAAAGGGGAGATGCAACAGAGTTAGAATGAAGGTAAGTAAATAGATGGCTGTAAGCAATACGTACAAGAGGATTAGGGTGAAGGGCAGAAAGGAAATATAATGGTAGTTAGTTGGAGAGTAAAAATCAAGAGAGGGCTTCTTAAAAAAAAGTATGATTGTGGTTTTCTGATAAGTTCAGGGAACACTAACACTCTAGTAGACAAAGAAAGATTGACGAGGGATTCCAAATAGGAAAGTAGGCAATGATACACTGTGAAAATAAGAGAGGAGGGAAGGGGGTCGGTGGGAGAAGAAGTAGGTTATTATGCCAGATACCATAGTCAATTTCGGAGATTAGTGGAAGGGACCCAAAAAAGAGGAAACAGGGGACACTGATCACTGAAGGACAAGATTGAAAGATGAGTAAGTGAAGTAAAAAGGAAGACTCAATTTTAGAGGTACAAAATAGAGAGAAATCCAAGTCAGTAGGAATGAAAAAGCAAGTAGGACCATGATAGTGTGAGAGAAAAGTGAAATAGGCACAGAGCAGAGTGGTCAAGAAAATTGTTAGGATTGTGATAATATCACTGCTTGGCACAAAACATGTCCAGTTTGCATCTGGCCAGATGGAGGGAGCCAATCTTTTTTCAGGAGCATCAGCATGAATCCCAGGATTTATGCACACATTCCTTTTTAGGTTTCACACATCCCTGCTGTGTGCAAAGTTCTGACTGCCCTGCTCCTGTCTTCCTTCTCCTGCTCCCCCATACACATGCCCCCAATTACCTGCTGCCACTGCCTGTTCCAACTGTTCTGTGCCACCAACATATCTCCAAGGGTCACTGGTGCACACCAAGATTCAGATTCAATATTCTGTGTGACTTAATGATGCCAAGTAGACACAATTTTCAGGTGCAGGGGAGGAACTGTGGTCCTGGCACAGAACCAGCACTCAATATAAGAAAAGAAAGAGGATCCATAGGAAGAATATTCCTGTCACCCGCACACTTTTTAGAACTGTCAGTGACAGTAAAGAAATAAATTCAAAGGTTTTACGTTATGTACGTTTTATAAATGAATCAAACGAGCCTATTAAGTACAGCTTTTATAAATAAAATATACAGTTTAAAACAGAGCGAGAACTTACACAGCTGCTTGAAGAAGTTAACTCCAAACTAGCCAGCTATAAATCGGACATTGAACAGAGGAAGTTGGGGAAATTCAAACGGGACACCTTTCATTACCTCAACAACATTGTATATACTTGGCAGGACATTTACCATCACAGAAACCTCAATAGAGGTAGACCACAACAAACCAGTTTACCCAACACAGGGAGTAGCAGTAGTAACAGCAGTATAGGGGAACCGATCCAAGCAGACAGACCACAACAACCTGACTTGACTCTAACATCCCCTCTGTCCTTATCCTACTTGATTTCTCCTCTGCCTTCTATAGGTTAACCACACCATCCTGCTCAATCGTCTCTGTGGAAACCTTGGCATCACTGATCAGGCTCTGGCTTAGCTTACCTCCTTTCTCTCTGATCGAACCTCCCAGGTACAACTTGGTTCTTTCCTCTCCTCTATCTCCCTCTCTACCTTTGGTGTTCCTCAGGGGTCTAATCTCTCACCCTGGCTTTTCAATCAATACTTGGTAACCCTTGCCTACTGCATTTCTATCTTCTGCTCCAACTTCCAATGCTATGCTAATGACACACAACTCATTTTCAGGCTTCCCTCCGCCACCTCCTCTCCCTCCCTCATCTCTGACTGTCTAATCGCCATTCAAAAATGGTGTACCGCCAATGATCTCTGTCTAAATGCAAATAATCCTCCTCATCAGCACACCCTCTCCTTCCTTCCCCCTTACTCTCTGGCCTGCCGCTCTCGGCCCTCCTCCTGCACCTACCAGCGAAGCAAAGAACCTCGGGGTCATCTTTGATTCCACACTGTCCTTCTCCTCACACATCTCTGAAGTCTCAAAAAAAATCTAACTTCTTATTACACCTGCTCAGAGGTATCTTTCCCTTCCTCCCCTTCCCACAGAAGCCCACTGTATCCCAAGCTCTCATTCTCTCTAAGCTGGACTACTGTAACAGCCTCTTTCTAAAGCTACCCGCCTCCACCCTCCGCCCTCTACAGCTAATCTAGAACAGAACTGCGAGACTTGTCCTTGGCCTCAAGCCCTGGGATCGTAGCTCTCCAGCACTGAAATCCCTCCATTGGCTCCCAGTGGATGCAAGGATGAAATTTAAAACCCTCTGCATCGTCCACAAGTCTTTCTGGGGCCTGGGTCCAAAATACCTTCAACTATCCCTACGTAAATACCTCCCTTCTCGAGCCCTTCGCTCCTCTACCTCAAACTCCCTCAGGGTCAGCCGCTTTTCTAAGAAACGTGCAGGGGGCAGATCTCTGTCCTCGGCCAGATCCTCCCTTTGGAACGGCCTCCCTGCGACCGTGAAACTGGAGGAAAACCATCTACGATTCCGGAAGCTCCTTAAGACCTTCCTCTTCGCATCTGCCTTTGACACTCTCCTCCCCTGCTGATCAGCCTTCTCCTCTCAGCACTGCCTCACCTGCCAACGGGGCCCCCTTGGCCCAGTCACCTATCCTCCGGCACTGCCTCCCGGCCACCCCTGCACTGGGGCCTGTTATATGTACCCTCACAGGTCCACCCACTCCTTTCCTGCACTTATCAGATGCTACCGAATCTGACCTGACCTGCACTGCACCCTTCACTGGCAGCCCTTAACACTGCTCTTATCACCTTATTTATTCACTTATATCCACTACCTTATTACTCTCCTATGCCTTGCACTTTGCCCCCCCTCCCTCTTTCTGTTGCACTTTCCCCATTTTCCCTTTCCCATGCACTTGCACATTCTCAATGTCACTGGGCCTAGTAAGATTGTTTGTTTTTGTTTTTCTCCCCTGCTCCCCCTCCCTTTGCCTGGTCGCGCTCTGAAACAACTGTGTATGGGCGCGATATAAATAAAATATCATATCATATCATAACAACCTACCAACATCCCCAATAATCAAGGTGAAACATCAGGGGGTGAGTTAGGGGGAATCACTGAACCCCTAACAACACCGGGAGCAACAGGACAGGTGCTTTTTTAGGCTTCAGAGAAAAACAAGGAGAGGGAAGAAAACCACCAAAAGGAAATAACACATAAGTGAGAACCTTGTCATTAACATCTCGGGGAAAAAACCTCACGAGTGGCCAGTTAGATATCCTCAATCGAGGACTATCTTTCATACCCACCTGTAATACATCTCTCTTAGATGAGAAAGTCTGTCTACACAGGCTCCTTATAAAAGTGAGACTGAAAATACTCTTCGAGACACAATCCAATATGGAATCACCACCACCAATGGACGACAGGCTACAGATGCGCCCTGAGAGTGAATTCGATCCACAAATACAGAATTCCATCTTGAATTTATTTGAGAAAAGCATATTAGAAGACCTTAGTAGGATTAATTACCAAAGAACTACCCCCCTTAACATTAAAAACGGTCAACTCGAACATACTGAAACTTTAGCTAAGGATGAGGAACTCACAATCAAAGCCGCAGATAAGAGAAGGGCCATCATTGTGATGGACACCACATATTACACCAATAGAGGTCTTGAACTCATTAATGATGAATACACCTACATTAGGTTGGACAGTGACCCCCTTAATGATGTCAAGACATTGATTGAGAAGATGGTAGAGAAAGCCCACAAGAATGAATGGATCAGTGAAAAAACCTGCCAATTTCTAATCAATAGGCATCCTATTACTCCCATTTTCTACGGTCTACTCAAGATACACAAAGACAGCAACAATCCCCCACTACGACCTATAGTAGCGGGTACGGATAGTATTTTTGACCCCGTTGCTACTTATGCAGACAAACTGCTCCAAACCCTGATACAAAAAATACCAACATATCTTAAGGACACAACTGATGTCCTCAAATGTCTCAAAGATATTTCAGCCTTGAGCTCGGAATGTACCCTGTTTAGTCTAGACATATGCAGTCTATACATGTCCATCCCCCCTGATGACGGCCTAGAGGCGATCAAATGGCTCCTACTTAACTCCTCTGAACTTAGAGGTAATGCACAATTTGTCCTCGAGCTACTTAATCTAATCATGTACAATAATTACTTTCGATTCCAAGGCAAATACTACATTCAAGCCTCGGGTTACTCATACGTTAATAATCAGGCCAACTCAGGAATTTGGCAAAAACACAACTGTTTTATTTGCAATTGTCTAAAATAGGTAGTAAAACGGGCATCAACAGCTGGCAAACAATCATAAGTCTCACAGTGGTTTTCATGAAAAAACAAACATTCATAGTGAAAACTCATCATGAGTGATGTCATACTATGTGGCAAAATAAGTAAACCTATAGGGGATGTAATAGGCTTAAGGGGAACATCTAAGTATACTTTCTATGGGGGACTGGACTACTGGACTGTGATTGGATCTCTAAGGTCAGGTGGACATCTAAGCCTGCCCCTAGTGCAAATCATCTTCTGCGTTATACTAATACACAATGTTTTATTGGCTTCTTAAATTATAGGGCTCTTTGCTACCTGGCCGTCTACAATTGGTTGGCATGCTTGTACCCTTCTGAAATATTCCATTCGCTAGCAGCACGCAAGCTGGTACCCTAGGTGCTGGAGGGTTGTCTTGGTCATGCCTCCCCACCCAATTAGCCCAAAATCCATCATCCCTCCTGAGTTCTGCCATTCAGCTTCTTTGAACTCGGCCTTGCACAACATCAATATGCCTGAGAATAAAAGGGAGTGTGAGCATGGCCTTATCTTTTGGTCTCGGCATAGCTTGCCCAAAGTCTATTTTCATCTGACCATGTGACAGGAGACCACGTTTTGAGCTCCTTCGCTGTGTTTGATACTATTAAATTAACAAGACCTGGCACTTGTAGTGTTTTTCCATTACACCTCAAACAGGAGCTCGGCTAGCTCCTCATGTTCAGTGTATCTTCTCAAGTAGATAACCAGTTTCTTGGCTGCTTCAACCCTTGACACTGTGCCAGGCAATCCTTTTCGAATCTTTCTTCATCGTCAGCTGTTTAATTCTACTGCGCCACACTTTCGACCCTTCTATTCACGGTGTACAAGTTTGCTAAAATGCATTGTGGAACATCCAGATTCTATACACACACACACACATATATATATATATTGGCAGCAGCGCCTGCAGTCTATTCACCATGTATAGCCAGCCTTATGATTAGTCTGCTTTCGTTACTGCTTCTGTACAATTATAAAATGGCATTGCATTTTTTTCAGTGCTTCTCCCGCACTTGCAATCTTCATTTTGCTCGTGAAATGTTACTCAATTCTTTACTTCGCCATCAGATTTATAAGGTCTATTCACCTTTTTCATTGACATCTTTTCTAGGTGCGTCATCTCTGCTTCATGTGACGTTGCCAGTCTTCTCTTTCACTCATCTTCACACTTCTTTGGAATTTCCTTCAGAAGATTATCATTCCTTTGCGGATACATCATGTTGGGTTTTCTCAATGGATAGGACTTTTCACGGTATAGGTACCATTATTGACTTTGCACATGTCGCAATTTCCGGTTGCCAACATATAGGCAAAATGGGGGCAGGACTTCCGGGAGAGGCACTTTGCTCCTCCTGTACACTCCCCACTCTGGTTGATTCATCAACTACTCTCCCATCAGACTTCACATCTAGACATCCTCACCTGAAAAGGTGCTTCTTTGGAGTCCATATTTTCATTACTCCTTTCAGAGATCCTGCTTATTTTATATGCTCATCAATACTCCAGGTCATGAGACTACATTGTCTATTCGGGCTGCAGTAGATCCATTTTCCCACATACTTTTTGTGGTTTCTCGGATAAAGGAACTTCGTTCCCTCAGGTGCATGGATACTGACTTCTATATACTTTTTGATCTCTTCCTTTGTCAGCTCTCTGGGTCGAAACCCTGATTCCGCATCGATTAGGATCTTCATTCCTGTTGCTTTCTTTGCTGTCTTCTTGCACTGTGTGATTATCATTCTGATCACACATAATCTGAACATGATCATCACCAACAAGGCTCCAAGGAACTTGAAGATATTTGCCATCCATTGTGGAACCCATGAGAAGATTGCTGCAAACCAGCTGTCATCCGCAATATCTTCTACTTCATCTTCCATCTTGATGTGCAATTTAATCAGCATCATTATGTCCTCTGCCAAGGTCCCATTCTCTTCATCGTGAGAAGGTATGAACGTGCAACATGATTCTCCAATTTTGGCACAAACACCTCCATCCATAGCTGTAATCATGTCCAGGACATATCTATTCTGGAGAGTCATCAGTCTTTTGGCTCTCAGCTCTTCCTTGATGGCATGAAATCCCCTTATAGTAGTGTTGATCGTGTGCAGGAGTCGCATCTGGTTATCTGTAACCATCTGGCATTCGCCATCGTCTGGATCCCTAGCGTGAAGATTGTTGTGAATATCTTGTTCGTATGGAATGTCATTGAAAGCTTCTATTGATTTAGCTGAGATGTGGTTCTCCCTCTTTGTTTGACTGAGGACTCCAACTGCTCTCCTCTTCCTCAGGTGAGCATCTGCTTTTGGAAACTCTTCAATGTTCAGGTCACTCTTTGGAATCACCAACACTGGAACATGGACAATCACTATAGAACACAGCCCTCCCCTGTCCTTGGGCAGCTTCATATATGCTCTGGATCCACAGGCCCGTTAGTGGTCCATTATCACTACTGTTCCATCCTTCATTCCTGGTAAATCAAAGATGCAACCCCACTGCTGATTCTCTCCGACTTTTCTTGTGCCATTATTTCTGAAGCATAGCTCTGAACCAGCTAAAGGCACTATTTGCAATAGGCCTCCTTTGTCTTCAACCCATGTCAGCAGCTTTGCAAGCTTCGGCCAGAGAGGTTTGCATCCCTTCTCCACATGATCAATAACTGGTTTGTGATGTCCTGTTACTGCCACAGCTCTGCATATGACTATGCCTTCTTCCAATCCATCTGGAGAAAGTACTGTTCCCCAGATTTGCATCTGTCCTCTCTCCTTGCATCTTCCTATTTCTACATCATTCTTCCCTTGGCAATTGAGCTTTTTATTTATTTCCCATCTGATTCCTGTTCCCTTCATTTCAGGCTGTTTGTATCTTGTCACATAATCTCTGGTGTGTGACATAGTCTTCCAGTCTTGAACATAATCATCTTCTTCTGGAGCTGACCATTCAGTCACCCATGCCAAGGATGCTGTTCGACCATGGAACTGACCTCTTATATGGCAGAATGCAAGGTGAGTCAAGCAATGAGCTGCCTGGACGTATATTTCTATAGCTATGAATATCTTTGACTTCCCCATAGCATAAGGTAGGATAGCACAAACATAGCAACTCTCCTGCTGATACCACATGTTATTCCCCAAATGTGCTGTACTGTCTAGATAATTATTTAACTCATAATCATCTTTCCTTCACTTCTCTTAGGTCTTTTTCTTACAAGGAGGGTGCATGCATAATGCTCATGATATGATATATGATAGGTTATTTATAATGCGCTTCATACGGTTTCTAAGCGTGGACCCGGGGATCGAACCTGTGGTGCTCCGTGTCGTCTTGCTTCAAAAGCAAGCATGTTGCCCTTGAGCTATCCTCCTGAGACTCATGAAGTATATCAGTAAAAGTTCTTCCTACAGAGGGAATAATAAGAACACTTGTCAGAGAAATGGCTGACTTCACATGTGTCACTGGTATAGATATAATCACATATGGCCTTGGTCTCTTTGCAACAGCTAATTCTGCATAGGTCACTGTAGTGGGAAGAATCAAGGGGACTCCTACCTTTTTGGGACCAACAGAGTAAACAGTGTGGATTAGCAAAAACAATAATAAATGCTGAGCACACATTTATTATGCACCAATACATAAGACCCCACCATTAGCGTTTCTCGACACGTCGTATAGTTTGCTCACTTTCTGTAACTGCATTATTCTCAACAGTCCACATTGTGCCTGTGTGCTACTTTTAAGGTAGGAAAAAAAAAGTTGTAATCAGGTACCCTCGTTAAATACTCAGGTTATTGCTGAATGTGCTAAATTATCTCCATAAGTAACTGTGCTAATTGCAGGGAGATTCTTAGGATCTCGCAGAAACACACAAATGTTAGTATTACACCAAACAAGAGCAGGATAGGCGTGGAGTATGTATACAAAGACAGTGATAAGTAGTCTATGGGCATCGACATTATAGAGAACCATGAGTGTAACCAAAGAGAAACTCAGTGAGGAATTATTCAGGGAACTGGTCCCTTTTCCAGTCATCATACTCAAAATCCAGATCTGGCATTTTTACTACATCAACACTTTTCCAAAGTCCAATTCAAACATTCCTGCACCTCGATAACATTTACTTTTTGCACTCCTGCTAAAATATCTATAAAGAGTGTCCGAGGTGAGCCACAGTCCAAATGCAAACTTGCATTTATTTAATCAGCATTCTTAGCGTCTTTCTTCCTCGTCATCGATCGAGTCTGCACGTGCTGAACTACTTCTTCTGGTCTTGCTTCTGAATCAATGGGTGTGGGTGCATCAGTCTCACGAGCATACAGTTTCACGTCGCTCAGGTGTATCCAGGCACGCATTCCTTGAACCTTTACTGCTGAGGAAGTGACATTCTCAACAAGAAAAAGGTCCACTAAAACGGGGCTCGTGCCACTTCCTTGTGAAGTTGTGCGCTAATACTGGGTTTCCAGCAAGTAATATGGGCAAAAGTAGTAGTTTTTGCAGTCTGGTTGATGAATGGTCTTCATCTGTGTCCTGAGACCAAACCCCTTATGACTGAGTTGATCTGAAATGCCAGAGATACTAGCGGTCATACATGTCAAATACGTAAGTAACACATTTCCTAACAATTCTGCAATCATCTGGCATCACTCCTGCCCCTTGATGGAGGAGACAGGGGCGTTCTCATTCACCTCCATGTTACTATCTCGTGGGTTGTGAGGTGGTGGTCCGACCCAGGCGGATTCCTTAATGCATATAATGCAAGGGGCAGGCACTACAGCCATCCCATCTTCAGTGACAATTTGAGTTTAGCAATTCTTTCTTTGAGAAGACATTTAGTCTCTCACATATTCCATTCGCTTGCAGGTGATAAGCAGAAGGAAACTTGTGTTTTATGCTAAGCAATAAGCTGAGCTGTTCAAATACTTCATTAACAAATTGTGGCCCATTGTCGGATCTCAGCACCTCACATACTCCCCATCTAGGAAATACTTCTCAGACTAAAAACTTTGCAACGCAATTGGCATCAGGGTGTCTACATGGACCTGTTTCGATCCATCTCGAAAAGGGGCACACTACCATTATCATATACCTATATCCACTACATACTTGCAGCATATCAACATAATCAATATGTAAATGCTGAAAAGGAGCATTCGGTTGAGGAATCAATCCTCTGATTTTTCACAGTGTATACCCAGCGGTAAACTTTTGACATACAATGCAATTTACTACATAAAATGCAACGTGTTCTAGCTGGTTCGGTATGAACCAGTCCTCCGCAATAGCTACTGCGAGGCTTTCCCTAGTTACATGCGCTGGATAGTGCAGCTGTTCAAGCGCTACCCTTAATAAGGCTACAGACATCACCAGCTTTCCAGTGCTGTCCTGTCGCCATAATGCTTCAGAGAGGGATAAAGAACACTGCCTCCGTTGCCACAATTATTGCTGTTCCTGTGGAGCACTGCCTTGAACCTCCACCAACTGAATTCTGGACAAATGAGTAAACCCTTAATTTACACTCATAATTGTGACTAATTTAGTATCAAAACCTGAAATATCTGGTGAATATGCAACCCTTTTGGCCTTTTCATCTGTGGCTTTGTTCTCGCATAAAATAAAATCAGTTCTCTTAGTATGTGCTGCGCACTTAACTATTGCAGTGGCTACTGGGAGTTGTAGTGCCTTAATAAGCCTGTCCAATAATGCAGCGTATTTCACTTGAGTGCTGTCCACTCTGAGGTAGCCCCTCCTTTTCCAATGTGCTAGCCCTGTGTGCATGGTTGACGTCACATAGGCAGAGTCACTGCACACCATCACTTCCTGCCATTCGTGTTTCCTGAGTGTGACAATA
Organism: Ambystoma mexicanum; assembly: GCF_040938575.1. Lineage (NCBI taxonomy): Eukaryota > Metazoa > Chordata > Amphibia > Caudata > Ambystomatidae > Ambystoma > Ambystoma mexicanum. Next base: position 480,496,487 of record NC_090939.1, on the reverse strand, counting down.
AGTGCCACCAATTCTGCTGCTTGTGCTGAAAAGTGAGATGGTAGTCTTGCACTTGCTACCACTTCAAATTCCCCATTAGCTCTGTGCATTACCACAGCTGAACCTAAAGGCCTTTCCCCATCAGTTTGATACATTTTTGACGAGTACTGCCCCCTTGCTAGAGCATTCTTCTTTACTCTTGGAAAATTATTGTAGAACTCCTCGTAGTTCGAGCAATCATGCACTTGCTCACCCTCTGCCACAGGCTCAGCTACAAACATGGCAGAGTTCACTATTTTACACCTGAACATTTTAATTGCTGGATTCGATATAACTACCTCATATGCAGAAGCCCTCTGAGATGTCAACGTACCCTTAGGTTTCTCCAAAACAGCAAAAAATGCATGCTCAACAATCAACTTCATAGAACACCCCATCACAATATTGGTAGACTTCTCAATGGCGAACGTGGCTGCTGCCAATGATTGTTCATAAGGAAAGCGTCCTCTCATAACTGGATCTAAAATCCCACTGTAATACACCAGAGTTTTGTACCCTATTGTAGCCCTCTGTGTAAGCACTGCTGTCATAACTGTCCAATTCGTGTGCGAAAACAAGAAAAACTCCTCAGAATAGTTGTGAATTCTTAAAACTGGAGCTGTCCAAATTGATTTTTGTAATTCTTCAAACCATCCCTCCATTTGCTCAGTTCATTCAATGTTTTCCTTGTTCACTTAGGCTTTCTTCAAAGCCTGCAAAAGAGATCTTGTGTATGAACTATAATCAAATACCCATGCTCTAACAAAGTTTCACAATCCCAAAAACTGCTGCATTTGCTTTATCGTGTGTGGTTTTGCTGTTTTCATAATTGCCTCAGTTCTTTCAGGTGTGACTTTCCTCCCCTCATGTGAGATTAACTGACCTATGTAGAACACCTCTTCTTGACAATATTGCAACTTCTCCTGGTCTACTTTATATCCCTTGTCTGCTAGGATAATCATTAGCTGAAGCGAGTCTTGCCTGCACTCATCTTCTATCGTGCTACTAACTAAAATGTCATGTACGTACTGCAGCACAACACTTTTCAAATAAATATTGCTTAGGTCCATCTGCAGGACCCTATTAAAGATCAATGGAGATTCACAGTACCCTTAGGGAAAACGAGTGATCTTTAGCTTAGTCTGACAAAACGTGAATGACATAAGGTCTTGGGAGTCATGCAACGGGATTGAGAAAAATACATTTTTCAAGCCAATCACCATGAAATATCGTGCTTCTGTGGGGATACTACATAGTATCGTCGCAGGATTCAGAACTAAAGGAAACTCTTCCTCTACAATCTGGTTAATTGGTCTCAAGTCCTGAATTAATTTCCACGACCCCCCGTTTGATTTTTTCACAGGGTACACAGCAGTATTACACTGTGACTCTGACATCACTAAGATACCCTGTTCCATCATGGCTGATATAGTCTTATAAATACCCTATTCTGCCTCTCGAGACATTGGGTATTGCCTTACTTGAGGCAAAATTGCTCCTGGCTTCAGCTTAATCTAAGCTCCCCTACCCCTTTCAATAGGCCTACATCATAGGGACCTGTAATCCATAAAGAGGTTGGTACTTTTTCCAAACCCTCGCCAAAAAATGTTGGGCGCTGGCGTACTATCATCATTCGCTGTGGAACCTCTCTTTTCTCTATTCTAATCCAATATGTAATACTCATTTCAAATATTACTTCATCATCTGACGTGTCATCTCTGAACATATCCTCATCTGTGATGTCAGTCAATCTATACCCTTCCCCAATGGCAATTACTGTTCTCCATGGCCTGCCCTCGTCATTGGTGCCTTTGAGCATGGCCTATTCCCCTCGCACTACGGCTGCATCTAACCCCAGGGGAATAATCTGTCCCCCCTCTTCGTCTACAGGTACCTGTGGTCTGAACTGGAACTCATCAGTTATTCTCATAATCTTTCCCACTAAACTGGGCATCCATGTTAACACAACGAGTACTCCATAAAGAAAGACTTCCAGCTCTAACGGCACTCCTTGCAGAGCCATTTGCCCTGCAAATGCCAATATGAATTCACCCACATTTAGATAATGTATCCATGGAGTGGGACACACTATGTGTTCATCAGTAAAAGAAATCATCATATTTAGCTTTGTCATTAAATCTCGGCCCAAAATCTTAACCAGTGTCTGCCTTGAATACAATAATGGAACAGACATTTCACACTCTCTTATAGAGACTGGTAATTCATTAGTAAAATGAACTCTGTTTGTAGCACCAGAGAAGCCTTGAGCATTCATGGCATTTTCTGATAACGGATATTTTCCCTCTCGTATACATGATCGAGTTGCACCCATGTCTACTAAAAAATAAAAAGATTGGCCTCCTGTGGTAAGATCAACCCTTGGTTCCTCTTGTGGGTCTGGTGTTACCGATAGTAATGAACGGATCAAGTCACCCTTTGAGCTGTCCTATTGTGGGTATATGCTTATCCCCGTGACTGTAAAATGACTCCCCCCCACTACAGTGACACCCCCTACTCTAGGTGTCAATAACCATCCTTGCTTGCATTCTGCTCTATCTGCATGGGTGCATGCAGTGACTGCCCTTGTATTGCTTGCTGTGGTTGCAATGCTTGTTGTATTTCCAGCGCTTGTGCTTGATATACTGTCTGATCTTGGGCAAACTCATGCCTATTCTGTGAGCAATATGGTGGAGGATAAGTTGTCCCCCCTCTTAAGAATTGCCCGTTCTGTACATACCCTTGGCTTCCACATGTTTGCGCAATGTGCCCTGACATGCCACATCTCCAACATATACGAGGATCTCTTCTGACCAGCCCCCCGTTGATTAAAACCTCCTTGCACAGTTTGATCATCATTCTGTGTATTCTGAAACCCGTCTTGGTTATTTGAAATTCACCCTGATTATTCTGGAAACCACCTCTTCCTCTGAAACACATTTCTCTGCCTCTTGGCGTGAACTCATTCCCTCCTTGGTCTGTCTGATGCTGATTTTTCACCCACTGCTTGATGCGTTCCCGACCCTTCTCCACTCATCATTATCGCCCCTTCTATTGCATACTTTGACAATGTCTTCTGAACTAACTTGGCTTCCTCAAGTTTGCTAGCATCTTCCTTCTTATTTGTCTCTTGTAACAGGCAGCAATTATGCACAATAGTCAATTGTATCTCTGCCCATGGCTTTACTTCTGTAGAGAAGGAGTCAAGTACCCCCACCTGAACCACTTCGCCCATATTGCCTATATGTTGGGAACCTGAGTGTGAGACGCATGTGGTAAAAGTGGAAATACTGATATCGAAGAGAATCCTGGAGGCAAGGTTCCCGTTTAGAAAGCCTTACTTGCATATGAGACAGTATGATGGCCATTTGAATAAAGAAACGGAAGGAGCAGGACCAATAAATGAAAGAGAAGAATGGTGACGTCACACAGGGACGAGCTGACATACATAGAAGAGATGCAAAGACAAGAGAATTCAGATTTTCTATAAGGCATCAAGAAAGTATCAAGGATAAGTGAAATCTTGGGCTCAAGATGAAGAGGCTTATGCTGCAGAAACGATGAAGATATCATGCATGCACAAAGATATAAATACATATCTATCTATCTATCTATCTATCTATCTATCTATCTATCTATATACATATATATATACCTATATATATATATATATATATATATATATATATATATATATATATATATATATATATATGAGTAAAGAATGGATGGTTCCACTATGTATTATAGCAGAACTGGGCTAAAGAAAGAAGGCCTTGTTTCAAGTGTGTCGCAGTTAAAAAGCAAATGAATTACAGAAGTAGATCTCAGAAAGGCGAGACTGGATGAGCCAAGAAGCCAAGATCTTATCAGGCTGGGGTGAGCAGACATTGGATACAAATCGTGTGAAAGAATGAAACTCTTGTTCAGAAGACATGGACAAAAACAAGGACGACGTCAGATGTCTATTAGAAAATAGTATTTTAAATACACTAAGGCTTGATTTTGTGGTCTTCAGTCACGTGGAAGAAGGAAGTTGGACGAACATGATAGTCACACCTAAACATGAAGGCATAGCATGCCTTCACTGCCCTGAATTCTCCAGAGGAAAAGGATACTCCCAAGGGCAAGCTCAAAGCTTAATTGACAGCAGAACACTGAGGTGATGATAGATGGCTATGCTAATTGGTGGGAAGCTATGCTTAAAGACTAGCTCACCAGCACCTGGAGGTCCAGTCTGTGTGCTGCTAACGTATGTGGAAACATACTGACAGAGGTTAGAGTGGCAACAAATGGTAGGGGGTCACGTAATTAAGGGTCCTATAGTTTGTGAAGCCAATGGGACCTTGTGTATTTAGTGACATTCTTAGTGACCTATTTAAGGGGAGGGCTTAGTTGCCCCACCTGATGTTAAGAAACCTATCACTTTTCTTCACTCTCTTAGACAAGTATGGATCATATACTTAGAGGTTCCTCGAGAGCCTATCACAATTGCCACTAGGTTTTTGTAGTTTGTCACGTAGGATGACGTTAGTAATTCATAGGTTAACGTCATCAATGATGATTTTTTGATATAAAAGAATTCTTTTTTTTAAGATCCATTGAGAGATCTCACACTGAGACGTCCATTGATGTCCGTTGTACTCCCTGTTTGAGATAATTGATATTAAAACAGTTATCCTTTTGCCAACTACCCGAGTCGTTTCGATTATTGATGTTTTAGTAACTTATGCGTCCCCATCCATCTCAAGGGTATTCCTACCCCGTCTTAAAGAGCTGGAAGCCTCCAGTTCACTTCCATTCCCACTAATTCTTTGAACTGTCTCTGTACCTGCTCTGGCAATCCCTGAAACAGAATGTGGCAAAATACTGGCACTGATTTCCCCCACTACTCCCTCATTTCCAAAGTTCAGTGTTCTGGAATACTTTGAATATAAGTAAGTGGATCTTCATCATCTTTCATCTTACGTGCCATGATCGCACCCATATCGGACGTATCAGGATACTGTACCCTGAGTGCCCCTCAGACGTCTGCTCTAAAATTATTGAATGGCGCTCCATCATGAGCTGTATTCTGTGCCATGACACTTGAGTAACCTGCTCTCGTCCAAATGTCATCAGCCCTTTCCGCAAGGATCGCTGCTAGGAGACCTTTAATTCTTAATGTCCCCTATAGCCAGAGTATTTCCTCCTGTCATCTTTTCTAGCTCATAAATCAATGTTCCTGCACACACCATTAAACTAGGGAGTTTGCATCTTAAATTATCTTTATCCATCTGTGGCCAATGAATATACTGTGGTCTGGCCCCTCCTTTCTCCAATAAGGGAAACTGTGTGAACCCAAATCCACAATCGGCTCCCATCGTCTGCCAGTCCATAGAAGGGACAATGGTTCCTGATTGCTTCCTTCCTGGCAATGGCCTTACCCTGGCCACATTTGGTGATGTCTCCCCTTCTCACTATGAGATCGCCCTTTAGGGTGCTTTGGATACGCCATGGTGTCTGGCATCCTATCTTTAGGTTGCTCTAAATCAGACCATCTTACTTCCTTGTCTGTCTGCAGACATCCCTCAGAACCGCATGCACTTTATCCCTCCTCCCCACCTTAGGTTTCTCTCTCTTCATCTGACATATCTAGTCCCCAACTAGTATGGCTTTCGTCCTTTCATCCCTATTTAAGGTCAGCCTTTCTAAGGACAATGCTCTATGCTCGAGACTAAACCGATTTCCTTCTTTGCCCTGTGTTTGGGCAACTACAGATCGATCTCCTTTTCCCCTGCTTCCCGATTCGCCTCTGGTTCTCAAATCTTGATAGGCTCTATCGATCCTATCAGTGATACTCCCTTCTCGAAATTCTCACCTAATGTTACTTTAGATGGCCCTGACGTTGCTCCCTGTGATGGGAGGAACTCCTCTAGATCTATCCTAAGTGGTCTTGTTGTTGCTTCCTGCGATGGGAAAAACTTCTCTATATGACTTCATGATATTACTGGACTCGATTCTATTAACTCCTGATGAATGTGATCCATATCATGTTCCCTCTGTCTCCTTTTTTGCTCCTTTTCTTTATTTAATTCTCTTTGCTTTCTCGCTTCTCGCCTAACCCTTTCCTCTTCTTGTCTTTCCTTTTCCCTTCTTTAATTTGCTCTACGCACTTTTCTTCCCTTCGTCTTTACATCCTTTTATCCCATAATCTCTGTGCTTCTTCCTCTTATCTCTTCTTTTCCTGCCTACCTCGTTCTTCGATTGCTCTCTGCCTCTTGTCATACTTCCTTTGTTCCTCTGCTCTTTCTTCCTTCTTTTGCTGCTCCTCTTGATACATCTGTTCTCACCTGTCTATTCTTTCTCTTATATTCATCCTCCTTCAGTCATATCTCTCGTTCCCTGTCTTTTCGCGCCTGTTCATCTTGATCTTCCTTTTTCCTAACCCATTGAGCTTGAGCAATATCTGTCCACCCATCCATTCGTTCTGTATGAGCATTACCTCATCAACTTTATCCTTTTCTCCTTTCCATCTCTTAATCTCTAATTCTATGTCTGGGGTCATACTTGGTCATTCACTTTGCTCCTCTTTGTCTTGTAAGACCTTAAAGATCTCCTCTTTTCCTTACTCTCCTTTGGACTATCGTCACTGCTATAAGCAGGCAGTTCATATATCGGATTACTATATCCTGTGGCCGCTTTCAGTTCCCTTAACAGATATAATCCTTCATCTTTTATATCATTGCCATTTACTTCGGGTGAGGTAAGGGGAGCAGAAGGCTCAGCACTTTCCTCCCTACACTGGTTAAGCATCCAATTATCAGCAGGTGGATCCTCCCGTTCCTCCTGGTACATCGTCCAGATTTAAAAAATAACTAACCCTTTTTCCAGTTTCCTCCCTGTGTACGCAGCATGCAAGTATGTGGTCATTTGTTCCAAAACCGCCTTTCAAGGTGATCCCCCTTGTGGTCATGGCATGAACATTTTGTCTGCTGTACCCTTTACCCATTCCGCACTATACTGTTTGAGCTTGGGTGCGTGTTTTGGCAGTGTCTTGCACATGTGCATCAGTGGAGTACAATCCCCCATTGCGACAAGTCTCAATTGCCTGTCGAGACTTACCATTGATTTACACAGAATACGTTTCAGAAAAATAACAAATATGAGCGTGCACCACCCTCGCTGCTCAAAGCCTCTACTTCTCAATTATTCCAATCTACCTTTTCAGTCGGCGCCGAAAATGACTAAAAAGATAGATAACAACTTTTTCTTCTTCCTTAACCTCCCAGTTTTCTCTTGATGTTCCTTAACACTTCTTTTCAATTTCAAAATACACAGACAGACTAGTTGACTTTGCATATATCTCATCAAAATACTCTTTTTCTATCAGCCCCTAAAATACTCAGATGGGAGTTTGAATCATTCCCTCTCATAGACCGGTCTATGTGCCGCCTAAGTACCCTCTTGGGTTTTTAAATGACTCCTTCTGAAGCTCCTTGGGCTAGGACATTGGGCTCTTTGACGTCTTTCAACTCCAGACCCTCGCGATCCTCCCCTCCTCTAAACAACCATCATCGCCTTAGGTCCGCTCAGCACCTGTGGAAACCAGGAGGGATTTTGTGAAAGAGGGCCCCGTCCCACCTATTTCAATTTTATTACAAGTATTCTATATCGGCCACTCTGCACAGGAAACTTTGGAACCCTCTGGCTAAATGGAGGAGGATGTCCTATTTTCAGAGAATTTTAAAAACCTACTAACCGGCAGACCTGAACCATCCTCTTTCTGCTACCAAGTGAACCCGTAGGGGATGTATACTAATTGACCTTTTCACAATTGACCTCGGGAGAATTGACCTCGGGAGAATTCACCTAATTTAAAAGGTCAATTAGGGCATTTATGCAGGGGGGAAACCCCCTGCAACCCTCACCCAATCCAAAAACCCTGCAACCCCCCACCCAAACCCCTTTTATTATTTATAATCTAAAACCAACCCAATACATATATAAAATAACCAAAATAATATAAAGGTCAATTGTGCATAAGATCAATTAGGACCACTATAATTAGGTCAATTAGGACAAAAGCTCCTTCATTGTATTTAATAGTATTAAAGACATGGCATTTATATTGTTTTTCCATTACACCTCAAACAGGAGCTCAGCCCGCTTCTCACATTCATTGTATCTTCTCAAGTAGATAACCAGTTTCTTGGCTGCTTCATTCCTTGACACTGAGCCTGGCAAGCCTTCTCGAATCTTCCTTCACCGTCAGCTGTTTTATTCTACTGCACCACACTTTAAGCCATTCTATTCACGGGGTCCAAGTTTGCTAAAATGCGTCATGGAACATCCAGATTCTATACACACTCATACATATCATTTCTTCTCCCGCACTTGCAATCTTCATTTTGCTTGTGAAATGTTACTCAATTCTTTACTTCGCCATACGATTCTATAAAGTCTATACACCTTCTTCATTGACATCTCTTCTGGGTGTGTCATCTCTGCTTCATGTGACGTCACCAGTCTTCTCTTTCACTCTTCATCACACTTATTCCGAATTTCCTTCAGAAGACTATCATTCCTTTGCGGATACATCATGTAGAGTTCTCTCAATGCATACCTTGTTTCAAGGACTTTTCGCAGTATAGGTACCGTTATTGGCTTTGCGCATTTCACAATTTCCGTTTGCTGACATATAGGCAAAATGGGGGCGGGACTTCCGGTATAGGCACTTGGCTCCTCCTCTAAAGCTTGGGTGATTCACCTTTTCCGCTCCGCCGCCGAGAGAATATTAGGGCAATATCTTAGAGCTGGTTTTACATAGAGCTGAGAATCGAACAAAGTGGCGAAGGGACAAAAGGAGTGGAAAGCAAACCTCACAGCCAAGGTAAGGAAACAAAGCCAAGATGAGAACACGATTAGAAGCATCACTCGGGATAAGGCGCACCTGGGGTCGGCCAAAACAATCAAAGAAGGGAGAAATAGGGAAGCAGTGTACATAGAATTAAGACAGAAAAATGTGTAACCAAATAAGATGAAAGGAGTAAAAAGCTAGAGAATAAAATACAGGGCAAAGAGTCAAGCTCTTCACAAAAAGAGAAAAGGAGTGAATAAGTAATATTTGTAAACGAAAAAAAAAACAAAGGTTGGGTTAACTCGGGCAGAGAAGGCAGGAACAAAGAACCAGAACGCCAGTGTGGCCACTCGAATCAGACAGACACAGCCAATGATCCGTTTCCCTGATCTAATTAATAAGGACGGTGGCCGCCTGCAGAGGACGGGTTTCAATCCCAGGGAGAGTAATAAAGGAATTAATGTGTTTGTTGCAGATGTCCATGCAATTTCAGTAAAACAGCTCCGGGGTACTGTGGAGACTGCTGCCTGCTGACTGGATCTCTTTTCAACCTTCAGGTCAAAGGTTTCGAACAAACTAAAACAGCTCAGTGCAGCAGCGTATCTGCTGCAGTAATGTGCACTTCACTCTTCGATAAACATTCAACTTACTGCAAAGGCGCAGGGCGTTGGATAATAGTGACAGCTATTGCTGAGGGTCTTGGATAGCCCTACTATGTTTGCTTTAAAAAAACATAAGCTACTGTTATGTTTACCCCCAAAATGACCCACTCTTCAGCTTCAGAAAGATGCACTAACATTAGAGAGTTAAACAGAGGGACACTTGGGTAATAAAGGAAAAAAATACCAACAAGTTAAATGCATTGGGGAGAATGGATTTATTAGTGAGAGCAAGAGGTAAAACACACATACGTCCTCTTCCAAAGAGAAATCAGCTGAGAATAGAACATTAAAATGCACTGGGGGTGCAATGACTATTGTTGCCTGCTCCCCTGCCCCAATTTTCACTCTAAGGATTTAAGTATTGCCTTGAAAGACCCCAAACCCTGCCCCTGCCAGTGACCAGAAAAGAAAAAGCATATTTAGGTTGTTGAGAGCGTGTGTGATCCTCAAATAAGATGTTCACAAACATAAATAAATAAATAGAAGCTTGTTCACCTCCAAGTACCTCAGATAGAAAGCAATGCTGAAGCCTCGACACAGCTTGTCTGCAGCAGCATCTGCACCAGCAGTAGTAAGGTGATATTTGATGCCATTGTTAGGGTAAGACCAAAAGATCATTTTAAGGGCATGAGGCGACATATCCCTGTCATTCCCGTTGCACATGTGCTTTCTTTATGTTTGAGCTCTTGCCAGTTACTTGGCATCAGACCCAACCTGCGTGAGGTCTTTTTAGGAATCCATAAAAGGCTAACTGCATTGACACTGGCATTAGTTTTTTCTCATTATCTGTTGTATTCTTGCTTTCTGTGCTTCTGTAGATGACAATAGGAACAACGCGGATTCACAAGGCCAACAGTTTGGCATTTTCAATAGGACGGTTATTGCTCAGTGGCTATTTAGCATTACAACTTGTAAATATTACAAATTATCCCAATAAAATTAAAAACATGTTATTACTGGTCTTTGCCTTTTTTCTGCAAAAAAAAGAAAGTAATAATAACATGTTACCACTAGTCTTTACATTTTATATGCAAAAAAAGGAGACAAGCAAAGCTACATGTTGGGCTGCTAGGCTGTGCTACTGTGAAATCATCAAGTTGCTGAACACCGACTTGGTTAAGACGTTTTATTACACTGCGGGCTGCTTGGTAGCTGCAATTAGCCCATTAACCTTTATCCTGGCATGATGGAGTTATTTTATTATTATTCGTTTTGTGTACTCTACCAGCTCACCTCCCCTGTAGTCTCAAAGAAACCTTGTCCGAGTTAAGGTGCATTAAGACAGGGACAGCAGGACCTTAGTCTGATTAGGATGCATTGACCGGAAAAGGGTGCAATACAAGAAGAGAGAGATCTGCAGAAGTACACGATGGTGTGGAGCATGGGAAGGTGTGTAAGCAGGCATCGATAGGTGGAGATTGCTGTATACTAAATATGTATGTGAAGTCTGGGTGCATGAGGGGCTTGAGATGTGCTCGGGCTATCCTAAGTCTATTGTGGGCATGGCTCACCAGGGTCGTCCCCGCGGATGCGCTGCGTAACGCGGATGCCCAAGACAGAGGACACATATCCTACGTATATATGATGCTGCTCAAGAGGTAAAATAAATGGAACAGTTATAAAGAGTAAGCCCAGAAGGAGGGTATAACACCTGGAAGTGGTGATAGGATGGGCGTAATCACCCTCTAATCTAGAACATCACAATAACACCAGACAGAGACCTAGGTTTGGTTTTACAGATAGACTCATAACGTTTTGTTATAAAGGCAATTGGAACCGATAACTAGGCTACTTGGAGGGAGAGAGGTACATTCCCTTAGATTTGATAAGGCTCGTGCCTGTACACCACCCATGACCTTGTTAGATTACATGATATACACATGTTTTGTGTGTCTAATTGTGTGTGCCTAATTGCAGATCCATGAAGATCTATGCCGCGCGTGCACATTGCATGAGCTGATGTGGCGAGGTAGCAGAACACAACCAGGTGCCATCAGGTCTCCTGTATTCTTGCAGGTATTAAATATTACATGCGTGTTATTTATTGATTATTTATACTGCACCATCACCTCCATAGTGGTCTTACGGCTCCTGAACCTTGCCCGAGATGTAGTGTATTGTGACCTTGCCAGGGTGACGCCAGACCTTCGTCTGTAAATAGTAAAGAGGGGGGTTGGGGCTGGGATTGAGATAAGGAAGGGGAGGCAGTCAGCAGACAAACAAAAACAAGCAAAAAGACACAAGGGGTGAGGGGAAGGTAATATGGTTGTGGTGGTTGGGATGCATGTTTCATAACTGCGATTAGGTGGGCATGAGAGAACATTTCAGGAATGTCAAGCTCGGTTTAAAACAAAGGCTTTTCTGCAATAGAAATATTTAGATCAGATAACACATGATACTAGATGTACATTGGGTGTGGTTGCGTGAGGGGCATGAGATGTGCTCAAGTGTGCCTTGTAGTGTGGAGGCATTCACCAGAATCGTTTTGTTTAAGAAACACTCCCAGTGTCTGGCAAGAGAACTGGTTTTGCCGAGCCAGATGACAGGTATGTCAAAGCCAAGAATTGGACGTGTGTAGATGGATATGTGGGGAACACATAAGGTAAGCATCAAGGGGGACGAGGAAGAAGAATCGACCTTCGTCCAATAGTATTATGTACGTAAGCTGTGAGCTAGTTATGTTTCATCTTAACTATTAAGGTATCTCTTCTATGTAGATGAGGATGCTTACACACCTGAGTGCCTGCACCTTTCTTTTACACCACTAGGTAAATCTGTCAATTCCCCATTACCATCCCACCTTAAGCCAGTAGACACATTGCTGTTGGGCCTAAAAAGTCTACTCTGATATCTTGCTGCTCTCGTAGATGAGCGATTTAAAACCCTGGAGCAGGAACTGCATATGATAAAGTGATTCACGAGGAGGTGGTATAGACCGAGAATAAGAAAGCATGGATGCGCGAGTGAGAGCAGTATGCATTGACTGAGATATGCAAACATCCAAAAACGTGAAATACCCACTTTCAGCCAGAGTGGAGTACTTGCACCACACATACCATGCCTCAATGACCCAAGGGTGGTCTGAGTGAGATGTGCTGGATTTAAGCAATCCTTGCGAATCATGCAGGCCAGCATGAGTTGGTACTCCCTTGTGGAAGTGTTTCAGGAAAGGTGCTGACGTTATGTTATTAGGATCTCTAACACACATGCCAGTAGCATGTTCTCCATGCTCTCCAGCAGATATGAAAAATAGAGGGGTGGATATGATTAGCGGGGAGAAGTGGTAACAGTGTGGTTACTCCTAGACTGCGCCAAGTCACCACCGTAGCAGGTAATTTCAAAGCACAGAATTCTTGTCCAAGGCGTTTTATGGGGGGAAATCTGAACAATCCGCCCCTGCATAAACTCCTTAAGATGGCCGCAGCTACCTGGCCATGCCAACAGAGGGCAGTGTGTGCACCTGTGCTCAACACAGGGGTGAGGAGTCGTTATTTCAAATTAAATTCCCTAAAAATGAAGACAACACTTCTGACCAGATTCACCAATGCATTTAAATGACGGACTCTCCGGTGGAACACAGGAGCAACCCTCTGATGTAGGAAGTGAACTTGTTCATTTGGGGCGGACAAACTCGTTGTTGCACTTCAAACTAGAAATGACTGTGCAAGAGCCGTCAGGTGTAGAACTCGCGCCTATTCAGCGGCTCCCTGTGCCAGGTGGAGATGATGTACCGTCCGGCTGGAGCAAGCTGGCCTCCAATACAGCATTGCTCCTCCATTCCTCTGTTCCCACCCTTACCATTTGACTTGCACTTAGCACATTGCACGTGTGCAATACATACACGGCTTCAAAATGGGGAAAACCGGCAGGCAGGGGTAGGATATTCTCTCGCGGGTATTGCAAAGTGGGCAACTGTAGAAGAATTATTAGCTGAATATTCTGAATGATGCTATGCTGGGCACACGCAGGAGCATAAGCCATACTTGTGCATGTTCATTTAGTTTGATATTTGGCTATTTGTAAATTAGTGATCTGAGGTTTTAAAAGTGAATTTTCTGGCTAATTTTGTACCGATGACGTAAATGATCTTCTTTTAGAATCTTTCTTGTTAAAGATTACCTGAGTTGGTGACGTTCCATGGTAAATAGTGACAACTCAGGCTACATTTGTAGTTGAATCTGAGAGGAAAACTTGTCCAACCCAATCTCTTTTGGCCGTATGGTAACAATTAAAGCCTAAGAGCATCCACGTGGCAGGACAGAAGGTTTAACATTTTGCCTTCTCAGTGCAGAAATCTCATTTATTTACTTAATGTTTTTATTGTCTAATGGAGATGACTCTGTTCTTGATCCCTCAGATCTTACCCGGAAGCCTTTTGGCTGTTCTTTATGGACAGTGGAGATTGCTTACTCTAGGATCAGGAATAGTTGCTTATTGACGTAGAAGAGGACCTTATCATTGTGAGTTTTGTTCTCTTAAGCGCAGGAGTGGGTGGAACTTACAATGGCTTCCTATGGAATTCAGGCTGGAAAGACATGCCCTTAGCACATGAGGACTGCCTTCAATTAAAAGAGTGTCAGCTCTTCAGATGTCTGTCATTTTGTTGGGGGGAATCTCATATTTTAGGAAGCCCGTAGTGAAGGGAAGGTCCAGCCTTCACACTGGTTTTGTGAATCTCTGCTACTATGGACTCGCCATTGGAAGCTGGGCTGCGTAATTCTCCCGTTCAACTACTCCTTAATAATTGTTGGGAGGTTCACTCTGAGGCATGATTTATCAGTCTTTTCAATCCTACCACCTAGTAGTGGTGCCCATTTTCTGTAGCCTACCTGCTCCATGACTCCACTGGCCCTGTCTCTGTTATCAGTGAAAACACTGCAGGGTTCACACCACCGAGGACACGATATGCCATCTACAGCCCATTCCATACTTCGGTTTTTGCCCATCTTTTGGAATCCTAGCACATTGAGGAACCCTCAGTACTAGCTGCCTGGTGTTTATAGTTTTGGTTTGCAGGTTCATAAATGCTAAAACCTGCTCATCATTCTCTCAATTGCTTAATGTGTGGCGACTGATTTGGACACTCTTAGAGTCTGTATTGATTTGGATGGGATTATTGTCAAGGTGAATTGCCATCACTTGCCTGCAATATTCTGTTTTAGAGTCTCCTATGTTCGTTCGAATTGGCATCATATTACCAGGAATCGGGTCTTTGTGTCATGTCTTACCACTGTGCCTTTTTTCCATGATTCTACGGTAGAGCTTGTTCTGCTCCCATGGAGCTATCGAAGGTCAGTTGCAGTTCAACGGCTCAGCACATTCTCCTTCTTGCACAGTTTGCCTCTACACTCGCCCCCGTTCCCACCCCATTTCTGAGTAGGTGGCCACTGGGTGTCCCCTTTTTCTATTTGTTCGTGGGGAGAATCAAGCCCCCCCACCCTCCTTTGAATAATTTCTTTCCTTCTTTTTTGTATCTGTCTTTGTTACACAGTGGACACCCCTGTGACTCTTATTGACATTATATTCTTTTCAAACTTTGTTGTTTGTTTTCTTTTGCAGGGGTTCCTGTGCAGCAATAGAGGGGAATCTCTCTCCTGCCTCTGCACCCACATGCATCAGCCTGTACCTGGCCACGCAGCGCTGAATAGATGAAAGTGAGAAGGCATACCAAGGAGAGTCTCCTGCGGCAAAATGACACACCAGTGTACCATCAGTCACACTCACCTCCACCATTTCTATGATCATTTTTATTCAGTGGTTGATAGATAAAATTACTTCCTAGAAATATGAGGAAGGAATTTGCTGGGCACCTCTGAGGCAAACAGGAGGGCACGTTGAGTTGATTTTTGGACACTCCCGGCTCTTGTAGTCCACTATTTCTTTTACTCACTCTTATCGGGGTGTGAGTTGGCCAGCTTCAAGTAGTCATCCCTGTGCCTAGAATTGATGCTTAATCTTGCTTTAATTTTCTATTTACATTTTTTGATTTGCTGCATACAAATATGAAATATAGATGGAGGAAGAATCCAAGACATCCAAGAAAGGTGTCTCGCTTTTCAAGTTCAAGTTTAGGTTTATGCGGAATAAAAATCCATCAAACATTATACAAAGTTATGAACATGACTTCTACAATTAAAACATCAACGTAGTTAATACAATTAAAATATACAAAATTAAAAATATTAAAATACCTGTCTAAACTCAGTCCCATCTACAAGAACATTATCATAGACGGTAACACCATCCCTATCGCTAAAAGCGTGAAAACCTTAGGTTTCCACCTTGATGCCAACTCCAACCTCTCCAAACAACTCAATTCAACCGCCTCAGCCACTGCCTATACGGGTAAGCTAATCAGGGCAAGCAGACCCTTCGTATCCCCCGACAGCTGCCTCACTCTGGCCAGAGCACTCATTCAATCCAAACTAGACTATTGCAACAGCCTGTACCTAGGAGCCAACCAATCTGTAACTAACAAACTCCAGGTTCTCCAGAACAATGCTCTACGCGCAGCACTCAACATCCCAAGTCGCGAGCACATTTCCACAACCAGGAAAGCGTGCAAATGGCTCTCCATACAGCAAAGAATTGACCTCAAAACTATCTGCCTCACCTACAAGGCCTTAAACAACCTAGCCCCACCGTACCTCTCCAACAAATTCACTCTAAAATCCACATCCAGAACCACTAGATCATCCAACTCCCTATGCCTACTAGTGCCCAGATATGCCTTAAAAAGAGCAGGAGGCGTGAGTTTCACTGTACTAGCCTCACAACTTTGGAACACCATACCACTCAAAATTAAAACCACTGAGTCCTTCCCGATCTTTAGGAAACTTGTTATTGGCTGGTTACTGTACAAAGAGTAGCATCCACCATCATCCCGAATATCTAACAGCCGCAACCTTACCTGCACTATATGTAAATTGTTGTACTATGTAAATTTTTTGTAAATTGATGTACTTGTAAATGTAAATGCATATCTTTTGCCTGTAACCATGTTCTTAAGCGCCCTTCTACCCACGGGTCCGGAGCGCTCTACAAATAAACTAAACAAACAAACAAACAAACAATCAGCATAATTGATCCAACATGTTGTTCCAAGATAATAACTGCTTTGCCGTTTAAGCGCGTATTAGATACACAAGTAAACACATTGTACAACAGACAAATGCTCGATTGATAAAAGCAACATGAAAGCCATTTGATCTTGCCTTACTCCGTAGGCCCTTAGTAAAGGTAAAAGCAACTTCTTCCTAAAAGTTTTAAAAACCAGGCCAAAAAGCACAAAATGTTGTAAATCGTTCGCCTTACTCCTTAGACATGGACATGTCTTATTTTTCACGCTATTACCTCCGGTGTCATTTGGTAATTAAAGGTTAGTTCTAAGGCCCAAGAATGATGGCTCCCTTCCTTGGGTCTATTTGGGGCACCAATGACATTTGTGTGGTAAAATTGAACACTTTGCTTTTTCCCTTCATTGTTCCGCCTGGCTTTAGCTGTGACTTGCAAGAATTTACTCACCACCTGCTTTGTTTCAGAAATGTTAATGTACAATTAATTACTCAATAAGCATCCATGGCTCAGGGAAGACAAAATAGATTTGATGTAATTTAACCAGGGAGATGAACTACTTACACTCAAAGACAATATGTCTTGCACTAAGCTTTTTGTAAGTAAGAGGGGAGGATTCCCCCACAAGCAAAGCCAATAAATGAGCGTTTGTACAGCTATCATGTCTTTAATGTGGATCAGCCCACATTCCTCGTGCAGTAAATACCCCAGCAAGCCTTGATGAACGGAGTTTCCTCAAGAACTTATTTTCAGTGGCTTGAACCACTTTGTTTTGATCATACCCCACATACAGCGGCTCCATACTTTAGCAAGGATGCTGATTTAGCTAAATAAATCTTCTGAGTGTGATCCAGAGGCAGGCCACCTAAGTTCCTGCCATACCTCAAAATAGAGCCATTAATTTGGGAGGCCTTTGCTATTTGCTGCTCTATGTGTGTAGTCCACCTTAGGTCACGGGAAATTGTTACACCTATGTAGCAAAAAGTGTATACCCATTCTAGTCTTTCCTCATTTATAACTATTGAGTTCCCTAGTCGTTTACTGGCACATCACTTTTGACTTTGCGATATTAACCTACAAATCCTTTTGTTCCATACAATCTTTGAAACCGTTTACTCGTATTTGGAAAGCAGATTTTGTTTTGGCAATCAAAACTGCATCATCGGTGTATAGAAAATACGCACATCTTTTGGCCAGCCATTTTAGGGACATCCTTGTCAGAGCAGCTAGTGTACTTGGCAGAGAATTAATGTAAAGGTTAAAGAGCAGCGGTGCTATAACACACTCATGTCTTACTCCTCACATAATTTGAAAAGCTTGAGAATTTTGCCTTTGTTTCCCCATCCTTACTCTAGCCGATAAGTTGCAATATAGATCAACATGCAACATTGGTATCTAACCTGGCAAGCCCAGTTCATTTACGACTCCTCAGAGCTTCCAACGATTGATGCAATCGAATGCAGTGGAAAGGTCCATGAAGCCCAAATATACATTAGCTTTGTGACCCCGTACATGTTTGTCTAAAATTAAACTTAGAGTTAACGGTTGATCTGTGGTACCCATGCCTTTCCGAAACCCCGATTGGTATTTTGTTAGGATCTGATTTCCTACTGCCAATTCCATGATGTTTCCATGTAATACCCGGCCAAACCATTTTATCAATTAGGCAAATTGGGTGGCAAGACACGGGATTGAGTCCATCTCCCTTTTTAAAAATGTCTTGCTTTTCATGAAATTAACCACTAAACAGTCACTGAAATCAGATCTGCATTAGGGGTCACACATTAAATGATTCATGTATTGCTTCTTGCTCCTCTGATCTTCTCTGGCTTTCATGGGCTCTCCCACCCCACTCCCCCCCCTTGTGCATTCTTGCCTCTTTAGATCCTTTTTATTACTTTTCCTTTGTTTGCTCTTAGTTATCTTTTGAGTTTGACCATGGTTTAGTTGTTCAACAAGTTCTGCAGTCAATCCTACCAGAGTCACAGCGTATATCTGTGGAATACTTTCACTGTAAGGCTGTGCCTCCAATTTGAAAGGATTTTGAGTTCTCCCGTTATCTGTAGACTTCTATCCCCGTTCTGTGACAGAATGTCCTCCTCTTACTGTATGTACCGTCCCTCCTTCTCTGCAATACAGGGGTGTTTAGCGATACAGATCCCTAAATAACAAATTCTAGGAGTGTCCGATAGCTTTACTCGACAACTATAACTGCAAGCACTTTTCCTTTCAAAGTGCGTCCACCCAAAAACAATTAAACATCTGGTCCAGGAGACGAGCCACATTTCCTTGCAGCAGAGTACTATGCTTCTTTCCCAAACATGCCAGTGACTTTATTCTTGCAGATATTTAGGCTCTTGTTAGTTGAACCCCTGTGTTCACCGTCCTTACAACAGCGGGTGCCCCTCTCAGTTTTGCAGGGACTTGTGTTGCTTCCACCATGGATTCTGCAAGCTCGCACCCCTTTTGAAAGATCTCCCCCAGTGTAGCTTCCCGCGTTCTGTGCCCACCTGCTCGGCCTACCGTGGACAGCCTGAGTTCTGAGACCACACTAGGGAATGACATAATCACTAAGAACAGATTTTGACTCATGTCTCTTTGGCGTCTGAACCTCCTGGTGCCACGTACAGAGGTTATCACCTAAATTCGTTCCCCCACCCATATTTTCAGAAATATCCTCGGCCTCCATTCTCCCCTCTGAGGATATAAAACTGATTTTTACACCCAAATCTTGCTGGCTCAGATGTTAACTCTCCCTGCACCCCACCATGTAAAGCCCCAAGATGAGTTCAAAAGTAAGCTCAGTGGTTCAAGTGCTGCTTAGGGGCTAAATCAGACGTGCTAGCAGGCTCCAGATAAAAAAAAAAATCAAAAGAAAAGAATAAAAAAAAACCACAAATTGCAGATCATGTTTGAAGTCTGTGGCTAAGTGCAGTACAAAAGGGTATTGCCACATTCGGCAATTATGTGTTGCTATGGCAACGTTCAACCAAGAAACAGCTACTGAAGATATGGGAACGAGTGATTGCTTTCCAGCTGCTTTAACAATGGTGATGAAAAACTGCACAAACAATTCACTCGTCCAATTTCCTGACTTTTCAACTGTCGATCTGTACACTACAAAACACATTGTTCATGTGTTTTGCCTCTATATGTTCTCTTCCATATGCAGGGCAATTAGTAATTTTTGGATGCAGGTTTCACTTGTATCTGTACATCCACATTTCCCAAAGGACAATTTAATGAACAAAGAAGCCTTATGCAGTATTATTAAACATTTAAAGAAATGCATCTGATAAGCATATGAGGCATGCATTCGCCCACAAATACGAGAATCACATTGGAAGGTCCACAAAGTAACAGCCTCCCAAAATAGCAATAAAGAGCTGTTACTTTCAAGACAGTGGAAATAAAGTAACACAAAGTAGAGGGCTGATGGGTTGACAAAATGGCACAAAACATGTGTAACTCTGGGCCAGTTATGATAGAAAATTAATGTATGCTTTCAGAGAGTCAATGGCCTTTTACGTTATGTTATGTTATTTGGCATTTATATAGCGCTCTATATATCATTGGTATGACCTCAAAGCGCTGGTAGGTTGAACGCCCTCGGGGACCGCAGTCCAGGTAAGTTGGGAGAGTAGGGTGTCGTAGGGTGCTTGGGTGCATCAGTTATGTGTGCAGCTGATGTAATTGCTGATGGTAGCTGCTCCTAGCATTAAGTGTGGTGGTATTAAAATTGGTTGATATGTGCAGTCTGGCGGGTGGGCACCAAGACTGGGTTCTTGCTGCGTTTAGGCCTGTAGGACGCATATGTGTGCAGCTAGGCCAGTTTGTCATGGGGTATAGATACTTTTTATTTAGAACTAGGTGTTCATGGGGTAGTGTTCGTATGTGAGCAGGTAGGCCGAATTGATCGAGGGGTGTAGCTGCATTCTAATTGTGTGATGGTGTAGAGTAGAGAGTAAGCATGGTGATATGGGAGGAGAGTGCTTGCGTGGGTTATGATCTAAGGTGGTCCATATTCTGCATTTCAGCCATGCAGATGCTTAGTAGTGAATTAGTATGCGCATTCAGTGATGACATTGCTCGTAATCTCATTGAGCGTTAGTCACAGGGTTAAATCGCTACAGAGGTCGTAGTTGGTACCCAGAAATTACCCTCCCATAACATAGGCAATGTATTCTGTTGGCCGAAAACCAACCGCCTCATATGTTCAGTATTATTAGTACAGACTCATGAGCATGACCAGAGAGTGTCCATTTTGATGGAATAGAATTCGCCATTTTGACTAATTTTCGCTTCTTGCTTTCTGTTCAAACTGCTTAGCTGTAAGCATATTCTATTCCGTTATTCCGTTGTTACTCATGCATAGAGCAAGGCCACAAGATACATGTTGAAACACAACGCAGGCAACCCAGACAGCAATACCCGGTCTCCTTCCTCACAAGTCCTTGGAAGTAAGCAACAAGGCATTTAATCACTACGCAGGTGCCAGCTAGTCTCTCTGATGCGGTTGAAATGGTAGAAACAAACAATTAATGGCTTGAATTATGCTCTCTTTTACGGCCCCCTTCACTGAGCCCTGTAGAGCGAGTTGACCCCCTAGCACACAAATAGAAACTGGAAGTTAGTGAGGCCTGGAATGTGTCTCTCCCCTGCACGCAGATTGCTTGTAAGAACAGGAGCAGTGTGTTCCCTAAAACAAAGAATCATGTCTGCAAGTCCGCAAATTGCAAACTGTTGCCAAATGAATGTCTGAAGGTGTCATATTCGTCACAATTGTCAATCATCAAATCCATTTTAGAGGAAGTACATTATTGGGTGGTATTGAATATGTCATTACTGATAATAAGATGTTCCTTTTGTATATATGTAACTGTTGTAGAATGCTCGCTCTCTTGCGTCCCTTGGGGTCTGGAGACACACGTGGCGGGACGTGAGACCCAGTTGGCCAACTGAGACTATTTGCTTTGCAATAAACCCTAGATTTTGGGAATTGAACCTCGTGTCTGGCGTATCAGTTCATGTGTGGTGATTGTGCCTTGTTTCCATACGCGAGGGTCCCCGAGGGGCCCCATCAGATCTTAGGGTGCGGGTGGGAGGTATGGTTTTATCTTTTCTTGTAGGTATAAATGGGCCGGTCTTGTGCACTGCTCAGTGAGTGATGCATAGGGTCTTGAAGGTCGCCCTTTGTCCGACTGGGAGTCAGTGAAGGGTTTGGAGAGCTGGTGATATGTGGTCTCTTTGACCCAGGGCAAGGAGCAGTTTTGCAGCAGCGTTTTGGGCACTTTGGAGGTTGTTGAGTTGGTAAGCCGGGGCTCCTAGGAATAGAAGTTGGCATAGTCCAGTCCCGAGATTACAATCGACATACCTGCAGCAAGTCTGTTCAGGTAGGAGAGGTAGGGAAAAATGCGTCTGAGAAGTTTGAGGTGGTAGTGACAGCATTTTGATACATTGTAGATCTGACGGGAGAGGGTCAGGCCTGAGTCCATAGTGCAGCCTAGGTTTTTCACTGTGTTGGCGGGGGAGGGGGGACTGGGCTGAGGGATGGGGGCCACAGGAGTGGATGTGGCAGAAGGGCAGTATTGAAGCACACCATGATTTCAGTTTTAGCAGGGTTCAAAGGCAGTGGTTTATTGTCATCCATCGATCAATATCGCAGAGACATGTTTCAAGGACCGGGAAGGGGGTTGGTGCATGACTTGGGAATTCTTAGGATAATTTGGGTATTGTCAGCATAGTTATAACAGGAGATCTTTTGCATGCGGATGTCGCATTCATCCACCTATTTTGAAATGTGGCTTTATCCAGCCAAAACATTCAAAAAGGAAAAGATAGGATTCTTTAAAAAGGATCATTATTACAAACTATACAAAAATCATAACATTGCGTTGTTAATGCTAATATACTGTATGTTGGCAAAAGAGGGATCGGCCTCTAAGAAACATTAATCAAAGAGGAAAGAGGAAAGAAGCAGCGTGGTATGGAAACAAAGAAGGGGAACGGTGCAAAAGTAATATCAAAACAAGGCTGACATCGACCTAAAAATTGAAATTCAGAAAATAAATGTAAATACAATGTTGTGAAGCATTGAAGGCTTTGTATGAATGATTTCAAATGGAACTGCATAAATGGTGCACAACGGCCATTGGCATGGACACCACCAACTACTTGACAGAAACTCAATTCTGAAGTAGCAAGCAGCTGTCAAACCATAAACCTATTTCCCCATGGTATATGGAAGCCCTCCCCATTTCGCTGTATCCATGGCAGCATCCTGCAGAACCATTTGCTGAGATAGGCGCAGGATATGGATGAATGGTCTCCATGCTCATTGTACTGATTTTTGGCAACCCTGATCATGACACATCCCTTAAGCAGAAGAACTGTGAAGGACATGAGCACAGATCTAGCGCATGCCATACGTCTACAGAATGTTAAATGAGATGAATGAAGGACTGCTGTTGGGAAGGTCTGAGATGGCACACATAGCTAATTGCATAGGAGGGGGGATAGCTCAAGGGCACCGTGTTTGTCTTGGAAGCAAGACAACGCAACACAGGTTTGAATCCCGATCCTGCACTAAAAACAATCTCTGGTATTAAGCGAGTTATAAAAGAACAATTACAATGATATGCTGACATCTAAAGGTCTGCCATGGTATCTGCGACATGCTGCTGGGATGCATAGATGTCTGTAAATCATAGATCAGTAAGTCTAGCTTGGCCTCCTAGTGTTGTGGTGATTACATTGTCCTACCCTGTTTTCCATGGCTACCATATAAACCTTTTTTTACTAACACTTTGACCAATCTTTTGGCATGGCCAATGCCAGTCTCGTTTGCTCTCTTTGCTGGAACATTCGTTGATCTTGCTTTTCAGGTGCTCCTGTGATGTGAAACCTCTATGCCTGTGTAAAGTGAATCAGGTTCTCTCGTTCTGCTGCTGCTGCACTGTCTGCTTCTTGCAATTTAAATGTTCTTCTTCTGTTGACTTCACTGTTTTTCCATCTGATGTGAAAGCTCAACTACTCATGTCTCTGTTCATCCATTGCAATGAAAGGGATTGGCCTGTACACATTGCTCGTTCTGTGATGCGTGTTACGTGTGCTGCTGCATGTGTGGCATGCATGACTGTGGACTTTAGGGGCATATCATCTGTACTTGAATGGAAAGGTATTCTCAAGATTTGAGAATGTGCAATTTTATTGGCAAACAAGTGGGACACCAAAGCGGGGGTAGCACTTACAAAGGGAGACTTTTAAATAGGAAGCAAGAAGAGTGGGATAGTCACTACTTGTATTCTCATGTTAGACCGTTGTGCGTACAGTGCCCAATAACGCAAAGCAAGAGACACACAGAGGTAGGAGCTGTTATGACTGATGAGGGCAGTACAAGAAGCTATGATCAATATATAGAGCTGAGCTTTCTAGCATTTGTCACCTCTTAGCCTTGTATGCTGGCAGTCAGAGTGGAATGGAAAAAAGAACTAAGAAAAGGCCATCTTCCCGCTCTCGAGACTGGAGATCACATGAGTACCATAGGGTGCCCTCCTTGCTATGCTGCTGTTCAGCCACCGCACCTCTGCAACCCTGTAAGCCTTTGCTGCCTACCGAGCCAGGCCTCCCGGTACGTCCCAAATTGTCACTGAACCCCATGCAGGCGCCTATGCATATTCTGCACAATGTGATGATCCTCGGCAACCTCCTGTGCAACCCATGCTGCCTCCTATGTTCCCTGCAGATCCAAACCCATTAAATTCACAGATACCTTCTCTTGGTTCTGGGTGTACAGCTTATCAGTTGCCATGTTTCTGAAACAGATTTAACAATTAGTTGAGAGAGCTGTGGTGAGATCATTTTGAAGAGAGAGTCCCGAAGATGCCCCTCCTCACCCCCGAATTCATGTTGAAACGAAGAGCCAGAAATGCTTGCAGCCACCCATCTCATTTTGGACAAATCCTGAGTGCACCAATGATTGAAAAGTACACTGAAAGGTATCCTCTCAGCCAGCCATACAGACCGAATATGGTGCAAGTCTTTCAATGTGTGGAAGAAGAAACAGAGGTCATGGACAGAGACACCGATATGGACAGCCTCGTCTAAACACCAAGAAGCCATAGTGCTGACATCATTAGTGACACCACGACATGGCAGCATTAGACATAAAGCACGCTTGCAGTCCTGCACTGCATCACACAAAAACACACTCATATACATGAAGAACATATGTACACAGTTCTATAGCTAGAGAACAAATACATATATATACTGTCAATGCTTTTATTATTTTTTCATTAGCCAAATGCAGTAACGCAGAACCGCAAGGCTCAAGAGATCTGGAGCAAGCTTGCAGATGCTTAACACAAACAACCATTTGGGGCTACTGGGATATATATGCAACCTGGTAGGACCCTGTGTGACTAACATATAGAGAACTTAGCATAACGTGGACAATGTAGAAACTGCATTATATAGGTTAGGAAAATTACAGCAGGCCTCAAGCCACCAAGCATGAGATGGACAAAACTGATTCAGGCAACATAGGGCATGAAGCAGGCCCACAGCCAAGGTCAGAGATACGCCACACATTCCAATCTCCGGATGACAAGGGGACCAGCTGAAGATAAACTGAATAAATTCTTAAAATTGCAAGCTAAAGAGCTTGATTTTGTGGTCGCTAAACATGTGGTACAGCCAAACGAGACAATGGACAAGCAGAGCCAATCCCAGCAAGTCAGACGCAGACTGTAACAAGTTTTAGACATGAAGAGCACATTCTCATAGGCAAAGGTGGTACACACAAGTTACAATACAGACACATAATCGTTCACATCACCTTGAAGAGGTGCACAGCGGGCTGAGAACTCAATCGTGTCCCAGGCCTCGGGAGATTAGCTTTAACAAATCACAGCCTAGAAACCCAGGGGTGGATGGCAAGGGGCATGAACCAATGGTAAGCCCACTACTAAGCAACAATATAATAGATGTAATAGATTGTTTCTTGAGGACAGGACAGGTCAGCCATCTGACATGCAAGGACCAGTAGAATGACAACTACAAGCTTCCTTATAGGTAGTAATACTCTCAATACCCAATCCCTTGTGCTGATAGGTTTCTTTGGGGAAGGGTTCAAGTGATGACAACAGAGTCGAACAAAACACATTCCATGAAAAGCTGAGATGTACCAGAGAATTTGGTTTTTCTTGTATTGATCCCTGTTGGTTTTATTTGCAATACACTGCTGAGTGCTCCATTTTTCTGGGGGGAGGGTGTTGGGCCCTCAAAGCCGGCAGAACCCCAGTCATACTCTGACATACGTGGGAGTCCTTCCCAACAGTTTGTAGCAACATTTGCCAGGGAAGGAGAACAGTAATTTAAACATTCTTGAGTGACTTTGGATCTTTCATGAGAACCAAATCTGAATTTTGAGGAATGTTCAGAGTCCACAGGAATCCTTATCACCTAATAGAAATTGGAAGAGAAATTACAAGAAATCATCACTCATGACGAGCCTGCTTGGGCCTCTCAGATAAAATTCCCCAACCCTCATCACCAAGCGAGATTAGACTAAGGCAAGCTAAAACCCTTGTCTCTTCTGCTCTGCTGGTTTCAGCAAATTAAAAATGTTCTCGTCCAAAGAATTATGGGAACCCAAAACAAATGTACAGCAATTTCATGGGGTTGAGGAGTCATACCCTACTATTCTGAGGGGGGACATTCTCCTGGACAGGCGAGGGAAGATGGCAGTGGCCTGTGAAGACGCTCTTCCAATATACACAAGTGACAGCCTCCCTGGTTCGGGCAAATTCATCATCCTATGATTTTACTATAAGAGCTTCTATGTATGTGCAATAAGCATCTCATGCCTTAATCCAACATGTTGACCCTCTTACAGACTTCCATTAATGATGAATATATTGGCCCAGTATCTATCTGCCATAACCTATGACACTATGAAATTGCTGTGTTTATCCAATGCAGGTGCTCTGCACCGATAATGCAGTGTGTTAAAATGGATGCCGCTCAAAACACTTGGTTTTAAAACGTCCTTCTATAACAGAAAGGATGAGGGACCAAACTGGGAGATACGGTCAAGTAGGCCACTGAAGATCAGAAGCAGGGAGTACAATTCAGGCCGACACACTGGAAAGCAAAGTGCCCACATCAGAATTAAACAACAAAGATTTGCTTCTGGTTTTTGAGGTAGAGGACAGAGTCCTGAACATCCACCACCTCCTCGCAAGTCATGGGTAGCCAGTGAGCCAACACAAGTCTCTGTTTATTCCGAGAGGCTTACATTAATTGGGGAAATCTTCAATATCATTCGAGCAAATATACACCATTTCTCATCAGTGATCCTCAAGCTCTGACGTTGTCCGGCTTCTATGTTGGAAGCCACAAATCTGTATATGAGTGAATTCAAGTCTAGGAAGAAATTAAGGTTGCCGCCTTTATGGTCCCATAGGCTCATTTATCTCTCAACCCTCCAGTCTGCTGGGTACTAGAAGCATGCTCACCACACCATAGTCGCAGGACTACTTTGTCAAGATCACAATTTGAGAACAATGTGTAGCTGGGGATGAACCTGATCCTATGATAACTACTAAAGATGCTAGCAGTACCATTTGCAGCACTAAGCTGGAACTCTGCCCAGGGCAACCTGATTCAGATGGGCCAGAAAATTAGTTCGTTTTTTTTTAGAAAGTGTGTCTGTAGCAGTTCAACAATCGAGGTGCTGTGCCACTCGAAAGTTCATAAAGGTACTGGGCTTCCTCTGCAAGGTGTCTTTCTAAGGGTTGCCTTCCATTGTCCATCAATCCTTAAAACTATACGCTTTCTACAGAATGGATTCACTTTGAGCTTTGCCCTCTCGTTTTAAAGAGCCTGGTTGGTGGACTATTGAGTCTGCAGTGAACCTTGGGTGAAAGTGTGAAAATCGAGCACTACGCTTCTCCTGTATTCTGGCATTCCCTGCTTTCTCATCCTTCTACCCACTCTGTGGTTCCAGCTTAAGCCCGACCCTCATCCCTTACAACAGTTTTTGTTCAATCTTCTGTCAGACGCAGACCTGATTGTCCTATAAAGTATTACTTTTGTCTGCCATTACTTCAGCTTGCCACTGCCTGAGAGTTTGGTATTACACACCGCTTCTGCATTTATTCATAACTTCTTCTCTGATTTTCACATGTTCCAATATCATATACGCTCTGTCCTTCGGACACATCTTTTGATCTGTTATCCAAGTTATTTGGCCCGTGCAGGTGGGCCAAAGTGCAGGTTTTCATTAACACAGTAGGACCACTGTATATCCTAAGCCTACAGCTCCCCCTAGTGGTGACAACAGGTGAAGCTATGCAAATTGGCATTGTCTCTATATATCCTAAAGCAACAGCTCCCTCTGGCAGTGACAACAGGCCAAACTACTGCATTGGACAACCATACAGGGACAAACATACATCTGGCCTTTTATTATATTGTTAGATTACATAGGGAGGCCGTTCTGGAAGTATTTAACTAGAACCTCTTATTTCCACACTTCTGATGCCCTGTGTGTAGCCTCTGGAGCAGGTAACGAAGGCAGGAAGCCTCCCGCCGCTGCCTTAAGTAGATGCAAAAGGCAGACTATAGTATTATAGATTTGACGTATGAGCATCACCAGCACGCTCCTCTTCACTCTTCACAAGGCAATCCACGGCTGCTCAACTTGGGGCATTACTGCTTCTTGGACTGAGATCAAAGGTCACACTCGTGGAAATGTGGAGGTTTTTTTTTATTCGTTTTTTTGTATTTGTTTATTGTGCAATATAGTACCGATTTTGACTTTTCACATAGTTAACGTTTGAACACAATTTTCAATGAATTGTTGACAATTCTAAAGTCTTAAAACCACAATTTCCACATGGCTAAAATGGTACATAGTACAAGGTCCAAATTCAGTGCTTGACAAAGCACCCCTGACACAGATACTAAAATATTATGCAGCGACATCTCACCAGGCAGTCATTCTGAAAAGCTAATGCGCTTAGATGGGGTCAGACACACCTCTAGCTGCACCTTTAAATCTTCTGAGGGCAATAACATGAGTACACATTAGTAAAGTGATATTAATATCGTGAGCTGGCACATCCATGACTCCAGCTGGGCTTGAGAAAATCTGTTACATGTCAGACGTGCTTGGTTGAGCAGAATAGTGTACAATACTAATACAATGACCAAATTGTATGACATACACATACCTCTGGAGTCAGTTAGATGTCAGGTATGCTTGACCCATCCTCCGACTAATGATAGATGAGTACAATTAAAAGACTAATATTAGAATTTGGAGATTGCATGACATCCAAGTAATTTAGGAAAGCCAACAGAGCTGGGTCGGATACAGACATATTTCTGTTGGGCCTTAAGGCAGCCCTTTATCCTCCTCGGGGTGATGCAATGCACATGTGTGGCATGGCTCATATGAAACGGTGAGGGGTTCTGACCGACTGATACCTCTCAAAGGCTGATATGACTCGGAAAGATACCGTCACATTGTGTGCCTAGCGGACTCAGACTTTCATCTTTATGTGGCTGGTAATATGAGGGGCCTTGAGTTGGTTAATATTTACAACTTTCATTGAAGGCCCTAAAGGCAGTGCTACCTGGGTCCTGTATTGAAGGGTAGGGGGTTCGCCAACATGGGTTAGCTATGATGTTTCTACTAATGTTGACGATATATATATATATATACATATATATATTCAGTAAAAAAAACTTTACTGGTAAAACCAGCCGTTAAGGTGGGAACCCGCAAAGGGACCTTGGTGCTAATTACGGTACCTTCACAGTACACAAAACTCTAATAAGCAAGCAGTTGTCATTTCACTATTCAACATGGCAAGATTATGAATATTGCACCTTCATCATGTATGCTGCACACACTGCCTATGTTTCTGCATAAGTAGCTTACTATACTGGATAGAACTTCATAATAGAATGCTATTTATATCAATGCATTGCTTAATGCACTAATTAGCTCATGATATTTATCCCAATGATCCTTGACAGTTTTTGGTCAGCATTATAAGAATCCCTTGTACAGAGTTTTCATGAAAAGTAAATGCACATGTGATGTCATCAGTGTCATCAATGACATTTGTGATGTCATCTTTGATGTCCTGGGTATTAGTGTTATCAGTGCACGGTGGCGCGAGTTATGGTTGCTTATCTTACCATAACTGCCGAATTTCAGGGGTTTTTCGGTTTTACTTTGAACCATAACGTCCCTTTAACAAAGTTTTTTTACTGAATTTCATAGGTTTTTAGTAGCAAAACTTAACCATAACGTCCCTTTAACAAAGTTTTTTTTACTGAATTTCATAGGTTTTTAGTAGCGCAACTTAACCATAACGTCCGTTTAACACAGTTTTTTTACTGAATTTCATAGGTTTTTATTAGTGCAACTTAACCATAAAGTCACTTTAACACATTTTATTTTACTGAATTTCATAGTTTTTTATTAGTGCAACGTAACCATAACGTCCTTTTCAATGGAGGAAGACCACTAGCATCCTAGGTTCTCAAAGTGGGAACCCGGGGTGGTAAAAAAAAGATTTTTCTTCCCAAACCAGGACACCGCAGGCAGGCGTCCCAGTGTAGGAAGGAAAATCTTTTACCAAGATGGACACCAGGGAAAGGGAAGGTAGGGTGTATAAAGAGAACACAACAGGGCATCGGCAGGCGGTAGGGAAGACCAGGAGAGAGACACGGGGCATAAGTGGGGGGTAACACGAGGGAGACACAGGGAATGAGCAGGGGGTGGAAAGAAGGGAGACATGGGGCATGAGCGGGAAAGAAGGGAGGCATGGGGCATGAGCGGGGGGTGGGAGGCGGGAGGGGTAGACACACGGGGCATGAGTGGGGGGTGGGCGGCGGGAGGGAGAGACACACGGGGCATGAGCGGGGGGGTGGACGGCGGAAGGGGTAGACACACGGGGCATGAGCGGGGGGTGGGCGGTGGGAGGGGTAGACACACGGGGCATGAGTGGGGGGTGGGCGGCGGGAGAGGAGAGACACAGGGGGCATGAGCGGGGGTAGGGGGGAGGGGAGAGACACACGGGACATGAGCGGGGGGTGGGCGGCGGGTGGGGAGAGACACACGGACATGAGCGGGGGGTGGGTGGCGGGTGGGGAGAGACACACGGACATGAGCGGCGGGTGGGCGGCGGGTGGGGAGAGACACACGGACATGAGCGGGGGGTGGGCGGCGGGTGGGGAGAGACACACGGACATTAGCAGGTGGTGGGCGGCGGGTGGGGAGAGACACACGGACATGAGCGGGGGGTGGGCGGCGGGTGGGGAGAGACACACGGACATGAGCGGGGGGTGGGCGGGAGGGGAGAGACACACGGACATTAGCGGGTGGTGGGCGGCGGGTGGGGAGAGACACACGGACATGAGCGCGGGGTGGGCGGCGGGTGGGGAGAGACACACGGACATGAGCGGGGGTGGGCGGGAGGGGAGAGACACGCAGACATGAGCGGGGGGTGGGAGAGACACACGGGGGGTGGGAGAGACACACGGGGCATGAGCGGGGGGTAACACGAGGGAGACACAGGGCATGAGCAGGAGGTGGAAAGAAGGGAGACACGGGGCATGAGCGGGAAAGAAGGGAGACACAGGGCATGAGCGGGGGGGTGGGCGGCGGGAGGGGTAGACACACCGGGCATGAGCGGAGGGTGGGCGGCGGGTGGGAGAGACACACGGGGCAGGAGCGGGGGGTGGGCGGCGGGAGGGAGAGACACACGGGGCATGAGCGGGGGGGTGGGCGGCGGGAGGGGTAGAAACATGGGGCATGAGCGGTGGTGGGCGGCAGGAGGGAGAGACACACGGGGCATGAGCGGGGGGTGGGCATGAGCGGGGGGTGGGCATGAGCGGGGGGTGGGTAGGAGGGGGTGAGACACACGGGGCATGAGCGGGGGGTGGGCGGCGGGAGGGAGAGACACACGGGGCATGAGCGGGGGGTGGGCAGCGGGAGGACTAGACACGCGGGGGTGGGCGGCGGGAGAGGAGAGACACACGGGGCATGAGCGGGAGGTCAGGGGGAGGGGAGAGACACACGGGGCATGAGCGGAGGGAGGGGAGAGACACATGGGACATCAGCGGGGGGTGGGCGGCGGGTGGGGAGAGACACACGGGACATAAGCGGGGGGTGGGCGGCGGGTGGGGAGAGACACACGGGACATGAGCGGGGGGTGGCCGGCGGTTGGGGAGAGACACACAGGACATGACCGGGGGGTGGACGGCGGGTGGGGAGAGACACACGGGACATGAGCGGGTGGTGGGTGGGGAGAGACACACGGGACATGAGCGGGGGGTGGGCGGCGGGTGGGGAGAGACACACGGGACGTGGGCCGCGGGTGGGGAGAGACACACGGGACATGAGCGGGGTTGGGCGGCGGGTGGGGAGAGACACACAGGTCATGAGCGGGGGGTGGGCGGCGGGTGGGGAGAGACACACGGACATGAGCGGGGGTGGGCGGGAGGGGAGAGACACACGGACATGAGCGGGGGGTGGGAGAGACACACACGGGGGGGAGGGAGAGACACATGGGGCATGAGCGGGGGGTGGGCAGCGGGAGGACTAGACACGCGGGGGTGGGCGGCGGGAGAGGAGAGACACACGGGGCATGAGCGGGAGGTCAGGGGGAGGGGAGAGACACACGGGGCATGAGCGGAGGGAGGGGAGAGACACATGGGACATCAGCGGGGGGTGGGCGGCGGGTGGGGAGAGACACACGGGACATGAGCGGGGGGTGGCCGGCGGGTGGGGAGAGACACACGGGACATGAGTGGGGGGTGGGCGGCGGGTGGGGAGAGACACACAGGACATGACCGGGGGGTGGACGGCGGGTGGGGAGAGACACACGGGACATGAGCGGGTGGTGGGTGGTGGGTGGGGAGAGACACACGGGACATGAGCGGGGGGTGGGCGGCGGGTGGGGAGAGACACACGGGACGTGGGCCGTGGGTGGGTAGAGACACACGGGACATGAGCGGGGTTGGGCGGCGGGTGGGGAGAGACACACGGGACATGAGCGGGGGTGGGCGGCGGGTGGGGAGAGACACACGGGACATGAGCGGGGGGTGGGCGGCGGGTGGGGAGAGACACACAGGACATGACCGGGGGGTGGACGGCGGGTGGGGAGAGACACACGGGACATGAGTGGGTGGTGGGTGGTGGGTGGTGGGTGGTGGGTGGGGAGAGACACACGGGACATGAGCGGGGGGTGGGCGGCGGGTGGGGAGAGACACACGGGACGTGGGCCGCGGGTGGGGAGAGACACACGGGACATGAGCGGGGTTGGGCGGCGGGTGGGGAGAGACACACAGGTCATGAGCGGGGGGTGGGGGGCGGGTGGGGAGAGACACACGGACATGAGCGGGGGTGGGCGGGAGGGGAGAGACACACGGACATGAGCGGGGGGTGGGAGAGACACACACGGGGGGAGGGAGAAAGACACAAGGACATGAGCGGGGGTGGGCAGGAGGGAGAAAGACACACGGACATGAGCGGGGGGTGGGCGGGAGCGAGAAAGACACACGGCGTTCGTGTGCAGGCGGCAGATCCCGCTCCTCGGCCCTCCGCTGGCCACCGTGTGCCGATGGCGTGAGCGGGGGCTGGAGGAAAAGGGAAGACACGGAGCATGAGTGGGGGTGACAAGAAGGACACACGGGGCATGAGCGGGGGGTGGTAGGAACAGGAGACAGACACGGGCATGAGCGGGGGTGGGGGACTTACTGTGCAGGCGGGATACAAAAACTCTCATGCGAGGAACAAAGATGGCGGGCGTCTCTGAAGCCAGACCACTGCACGCTTTCACCGCATCCAATGAGAGAGCACGTCAGATGTCCGCGGACATCACGCAAGCTGCTTGCCCAATTACCGTCCTGTCCACGGAGCGAACAGGTAAGTGTGTCCGCAAAGCGAACACAGATATCACTAATTTTTTTCACTTACATTTTTGTCATTTTTTAAAAAACTACTGGACAGATTTACACTAAATAAAGCAAAGCACGCTTTTGGGACCAAGCCGCCGCTCCTGCCGCAAATTTGGTGTAAATCCATCCAGCGGTTTGGGCTGTTGGCGTGAGCAAAGTTTTTTCCCATTATGTCTATGGGAGGAAAAAAAAATTTGGGACCCCCCCCCTATAACTTTGCCCCCACTGGACGAATCCTCACCAAAACAATTCAGAGTGACCCAAATACTTTTTTTGCAAGGTCTGGTGAGGATTCGTCCAGGGAGAGCGAAGTTATAAGCTGCCCAAAAAGTGCTCTTCCTATGCAAACAGCAACTTAACCATAACTACATGGCCACTACTGTGGCCATGTAATTTGTTTTGCAATAGACTGATATTTGTCTATCACACTTTCCTTGAGATCCAGGTACTTCAGAGATAATGGGATTACAATAATACAGGTGAGATGGATAACCATCGTTGAGTGATGAATGGACATGGAATGACCTGGCTAATTAGCCGACTATACTTTACTTGAGAGCTGAGCACTTTAGAAATAGTATATTTATAGTAGGTTGGGATCTGTATGTTCATGATGTGTATGGTGCTATGTTCGACCTGTATTTACTTTGTGTGTATATATGTTATGTTGATGTAGTATATCTACTTTTTTTAATGGTACATCCGAAATAAAGTTGTTGGTGATGATTGTGATGGCATTAAGCAGTAAAATACATTTTTTCTTGTGATGCCCTTATATTATAGTTTTTATTTAACTTAAAATGTGGACTTTTCTATTAAAATGTATTACACAAAAAGTCTGAAATCACCAAAGGTGTGAATACAATAAAGAATATAAACATTCATTATATATGTTGTCATTGCTATAGCAAGGATCCATGCATCACTTTTACCTCTTGCCCCCTGTGTTTATGCTTTGGTATTTATCTATTTATTACATCGCTTGTGGGGGCACTGTTGAACACCATCGTGGACTCTTGGTGGTGATCAAAGCAAAAAGTGGGGCCAGGATGGTCACTGAGGGAAGGGTCAGGTCGCCAAGGCTTTGCAGAAAGTCAGGTGGTCCTGGATGGAAAGAACCTGGTGGGAGAGGCACCCCCAGAGCTGACCGCCTGAAAGGTTGCTACTGTTACCAGAAAAAATAACAAAGAAAAGGGACTAGCGAGTGTGGAGACGCTGAAGATGGCGTGACAGTGGCTGCCTGGGCAGGGGTCCAATACCTGCAAATAATTGCTGCATGCTGGTGCTAATATGAGTGAACTTTCCGGATGTGACGTAGGTCAAGAAAGAAAGACCATGTTTAAGACTGGGTCTGTGAACTCCCATTACATTTTCCAATTACATTTTCCATTACATTTTCTAAACTTTGCAGTACCAGCTGATGATCGGCCCTGTCAAAAGCAGCAGACAAGCCATGCAAGATCAGTGCAGCTGGCCAGCGCTCGGCCACAAAGCATAGCACAAGTTCAAGGTTCCCAGCCTTACTGGTACGCAGCCAACAAAAGTTGGTCTCGGTCTACGACTGCAGTTACTATGTGCAAATCATTAAAAGACATTGGGCACAAAGGACAGATTGGTGATGGGTCAAATATTGGCCATCCCCTCTGCATCCAGCTTGGGCCTTTGAACAACAGACATTAGGGCCCACTGTCCTATGCAGGGGTGGCATTAAGTGCTCTCTCTCTCTCTCTCTCTCTCTCTCTCTCTCTCTCTCTCTCTCTCTCTCTCTTTCTCTCTATCTCTATGTCTTTCTCTCTCTCTCTCTTCCTCCCTCTCTTCCTCTCTCTGTCTGCCCCCCCCTCTCTGGGCGATCAGATTCCAAGAGTAGCAGGTACCACCCCTGACCACTCCCTGGACACGCCTATGCACAAGCCTCCTGCTCCCACTTTTCCTGTATTCCGAAAAGTGTAGACAAGATCCCTATCCAACTTTGCTACACTTTAAAGATGTGCGTTTTTGGGGTTTGATGCATTCATTATTGCAATGACTCATTTCAAAGGCTGCCCTCCAATGAAGATTCAGCTTATTGCGAAGCTCCCAAACAGGTTTGTATTTTATTGGTTTTGAAATCTACAGTGGTGTACTCTGACCTTTCCACTGGGACCTCTTTTATGCAATCTCTACAATGCAGCATAAAAGGAGAAGCGATAACTGTGAAGTTGCGCAATCTCTACAATGCAGCATAAAAGGAGAAGCGATAACACTGACGATACGCAGATCAGCACGTCGCGCACGTACCAGGAAGAGCAATGAACTCAACGGACACAGAATAGAGTGAAAGTGTATTTGAAATGTACAAGAAATGAGAGAAAATTACTTTGGTAACCTGGTAGCGACATATCCACCCAAGAGTGCATGCCTTTTGAGAATGAATGGAAACAGCTTGAATGCAACGTCATATTACTGTAAACTAAAGCTCAAAGAGAGCCATTCACACACTCACTCCCTCTATAAGGACACTAAAACATCTATAATACTCTGAGCAGGTCCAAAAATATGTTTAAGCGATGCTGTTCATATTTCATGTGACAGACACTTTCTGATGTATAGATCGCTGTGCAGTAATAGAGAGGTACACGGTGTCATGCTTGCATAATTAGTACGCGTGCTATCTCTGCGGCTATATGTCTACTTGCATATGCACGTAAGCTAGACTTGAGGAGGCCACTCGAAGCAGATGAAAGACTAGCTGACCTTATCAGATATCATGATTTACAAGCAGAATCAATTAAGTAATTCATCTGAGTACACCTAATGTCCTCACTGTACCATGTGTAATGTCAACGAGGTTAGGAAAAATGATGTATTCCTTGTTAACTAATGTGATTTCTGATGGCTCGTGTGATGTAACAATGTATAAGAGTCAGGATATCAGATGTACCTGTTCATGTTATGTTATGTTATGTTATGCTATAATATGATATGCTATATGATGTTATGTTAGGTTAGGTTAGATTATGTTATGTTACTTATGTTATGTCCCTATACTTTTGTACTATGCTGAAGCATCATTGTAGAAGCGTCAACACGCTTGTCCCTATACATGGCATAATGTGCTCCTGTCTTGTGAAACCAGACTTTAGTCTACTGGGAAGGAGAGCAAGAGTGAAGTAAGAGGAAGGAGGGAAAGTGGGGAAGGAAATTGCAGTTGCAGGAAGGGATTCAGGCAGAGGGAAAATGCATTATAGTAGTGTTGATGGTGAACAACCAATCATGTTGTTTGGAGGTGGCAGAAGTGACACCGTCTAAATTCACTGTATGTTAAAAATAACTATTAAAATGTTGTCTAGAAATGATTCCAGCGTCTCCATGCCGTCTGCCAACAAAAGAATGCATTTAAGGTTCAGTAGGCGCCTTGTATTTATATTCATTAATTTACAAAGAGCTTTTGGCCACGCACCGGACACTTAGAATCAATACACATTAATGAATTATTAACATAAAAACCAAAGAGAAAAATGATGACATATAATAAAAATGAGATGAGTTTTGAGTTGTGTGCAAAAAGTGAAGATAGACCGAATGTGCCACCGGCAGGTAATTCCAAAGCTTGGGGTTTAAGAGAGAAAAGGTGAAAGCGATATTGGGCACAGGGTGGCCTAAGGAAAGTTAACAAAAAG
Source organism: Ambystoma mexicanum (assembly GCF_040938575.1). Lineage (NCBI taxonomy): Eukaryota > Metazoa > Chordata > Amphibia > Caudata > Ambystomatidae > Ambystoma > Ambystoma mexicanum. Next base: position 480,459,255 of record NC_090939.1, on the reverse strand, counting down.
AGAGATTCAGACCGAAGGAAGCGTTGAGAAACATACAAATAAACAAGGAGACATAGGTAGGGAGGAGTAATCCCAAGAGGGCATTTAAAAGTGCTGCAGAGAAAGCAAAACAGAAGACGAGATTCAAACGATAGCCAACCGAGGGAGTATAAGGAGGGTAAAATCAAAGTACGAGAAGAAATTCGGCATAGAGTGCGAATAGAGGAATTAAAGACAGAACGAAGAAGGGCCAGATGAGATGCACCAAGTCCAAAAAGAAGACAGGACAATCATCAAGGCGAATAAAAAATAAGCACTAATAATGGATGGGCTTTACAAATGTTAAAGAGTTGGAGAGAACTGGAACTGGCAATGTTAGTGAAGTGAAAAGGAGAGTGAGGAATCGAAAACCATGCCTAGGTTTCAAACCGAAGTAGAGAAAGGAGAGGAAGTAGGAAAAAGAATGGATGGAGGAGGGAGGGGCGGTGGGATTGCGAATGCCGGAAAGAATAGGATTTCAGTCTTTGAAGCATTCAGATGTAAGAAATGAGAGTTCATATAGGATAGAATGGGTAGAAGACAGTTAGAAATGGTCGAGTTAAAGGTGCCTGAAAAAGAGGAGAAAGAAACAACGAGCAGAGAATCATCTGCATAGTAAAGTCAAGGTAAAGTCAAGGACAAGCAAGATTAGTATAGAGGAGAGCTTAAAGGGACGTGAGGACAGAATAGAAATAGAAATAGAGAGGAGGCCAGTTTCAGTGGAATGAAACTGGTGAAACCCAGAATGTGTTAGGGAGAGAAGAGACTAAACATCAAGATAAGATGGGAATTGAGTATAAAGTACTAGTTCTAGAATTTTATAAAGAAAGGGAAAGAGGGAGATGGGGCAATAGCTTAGAGATAAGGAAGTGTCTAGGGAAGGTTATTTTAGGAGAAGGAGAATAACAGTGGTTTTAAAATCAGTGGGGAAGGTTGTAGAAGACAGAGATATAGTAATAAGAGAAGTCAGGTAAAGAAGTCGGAGAGGAAAAATCTTAGGGATGAGGGGAGAGGAATGGGGTCCATAGGTGAAGTGGTAGGATGTGCTATGGCAAGGAAAGAGGAAGTGTTCATTTTGTCTCGGGAGGATAGCTCAAGGGCAATGTGCTCACCTTGGAAGCAAGACGACACAGAGCAACACAGCTTCGATCCCCGGGTCCGCGCTTGGAAACCTCTGGGTATTAAGCGCGTTATAAATAACCTATCATATCAAGGAAGACCGAAAGGCAGTAAGTTGCTGGGGGACAGTAGTGAGGACCATAGTAACGCCACTTTGGACGTGAAGTAGTTACATGGGGAAGTGTGTTGATTTGTACATTTATTTTGTTATAAAATGGGTCAGGGTTTAGTTTTGCTTTCTTCTAGGTTTAATTTTAACTTTTACGCAAACCTTGTTTTTTCAATTTGTTTTTTACATGAAATATAATGAATGCAGTTTTGATTTTTTTAAAGTAGCTTAGTTGTTGTGTTTTAGTGTCATCTTTACTTGGCTAGTATTAACTACAGTGTCAATGCACAAACTCCACTAGACATGTTCCTTTCATTCATATATTTGTAGGAAGATTACTTGCTTCTCTTCACTCAACTTTCGTACAATTCACCCTGAAATCATTCACGCTGTTCTGAAGATGTTAACTGAGTAGAAAACACAGAAGTACAGCCAAATGGAAGCCCCGGATGCAGCACCATAGACCTAACAGAGACATATCTCGCTGAGAAACCACAGAAATATGAATGTCCAAGTCCATCACGATCTGACTACACATGTGAATTAACAGTGGCCTCCTACAGTGGCCTCCTTAGGCTACACGTGTGAATTAACAGGCCATCTTCTGACCACACCTGTGAATTAACAGTGGACTCATTGAACTACACAAGTGAATTAGTAATGGCCTACTTAGGCTACACCTGTGAATTGCCAAACCCTCTTCAGACTACACCTTTGAATTAGCAGTGGCCTCCTCGGACTACACAAGTGAATTAATAGTAGACTCCTTAGGCTACACCTGTGAATTAACATTGGCCTCTTCAGACTACACCTGTGAATTAACAGTGGCCTCCTTGGACTACACAAGTGAATTAGTAGTGGCCTCCTCAGGCTACACCTGTGAATTAACAGGCCCTCTTCAGACTACAGCAAAACAAAAGAGTTGATGGCTGGAAGGTTTAGAATAAATCTTGACCTCTGGCATTGCTCTGGGCAACCCTCCAGACCATCGTTCTTCGCCTGCCAAGCCATTACAAAAGGGGAAAAACCATATGCAAATCAGGCTTGGTCCCACCCCCAAAGGGGTAGTCCAGCCCGAACTGCTAGGTCACATCCCTTTTGCACGAGACCACAAGCATCCCCAGACATGTTTCAGCCTTGTTGGGCGTCATCAGTGAGGAGTAGCTTGGGTCTCTAGGCCCAGCAGGTAAGGGACCCACGTCTGGGCATACCCTTCCCACTCGGGGTGACAATAGCAAAACAAAAGAGTTGATGGCTGGAAGGTTTAGAATAAATCTTGACCTCTGGCATTGCTCTGGGCAACCCTCCAGACCATCGTTCTTCGCCTGCCAAGCCATTACAAAAGGGGAAAAACCATATGCAAATCAGGCTTGGTCCCACCCCCAAAGGGGTAGTCCAGCCCGAACTGCTAGGTCACATCCCTTTTGCACGAGACCACAAGCATCCCCAGACATGTTTCAGCCTTGTTGGGCGTCATCAGTGAGGAGTAGCTTGGGTCTCTAGGCCCAGCAGGTAAGGGACCCACGTCTGGGCATACCCTTCCCACTCGGGGTGACAATAGCAAAACAAAAGAGTTGATGGCTGGAAGGTTTAGAATAAATCTTGACCTCTGGCATTGCTCTGGGCAACCCTCCAGACCATCGTTCTTCGCCTGCCAAGCCATTACAAAAGGGGAAAAACCATATGCAAATCAGGCTTGGTCCCACCCCCAAAGGGGTAGTCCAGCCCGAACTGCTAGGTCACATCCCTTTTGCACGAGACCACAAGCATCCCCAGACATGTTTCAGCCTTGTTGGGCGTCATCAGTGAGGAGTAGCTTGGGTCTCTAGGCCCAGCAGGTAAGGGACCCACGTCTGGGCATACCCTTCCCACTCGGGGTGACAATAGCAAAACAAAAGAGTTGATGGCTGGAAGGTTTAGAATAAATCTTGACCTCTGGCATTGCTCTGGGCAACCCTCCAGACCATCGTTCTTCGCCTGCCAAGCCATTACAAAAGGGGAAAAACCATATGCAAATCAGGCTTGGTCCCACCCCCAAAGGGGTAGTCCAGCCCGAACTGCTAGGTCACATCCCTTTTGCACGAGACCACAAGCATCCCCAGACATGTTTCAGCCTTGTTGGGCGTCATCAGTGAGGAGTAGCTTGGGTCTCTAGGCCCAGCAGGTAAGGGACCCACGTCTGGGCATACCCTTCCCACTCGGGGTGACAATAGCAAAACAAAAGAGTTGATGGCTGGAAGGTTTAGAATAAATCTTGACCTCTGGCATTGCTCTGGGCAACCCTCCAGACCATCGTTCTTCGCCTGCCAAGCCATTACAAAAGGGGAAAAACCATATGCAAATCAGGCTTGGTCCCACCCCCAAAGGGGTAGTCCAGCCCGAACTGCTAGGTCACATCCCTTTTGCACGAGACCACAAGCATCCCCAGACATGTTTCAGCCTTGTTGGGCGTCATCAGTGAGGAGTAGCTTGGGTCTCTAGGCCCAGCAGGTAAGGGACCCACGTCTGGGCATACCCTTCCCACTCGGGGTGACAATAGCAAAACAAAAGAGTTGATGGCTGGAAGGTTTAGAATAAATCTTGACCTCTGGCATTGCTCTGGGCAACCCTCCAGACCATCGTTCTTCGCCTGCCAAGCCATTACAAAAGGGGAAAAACCATATGCAAATCAGGCTTGGTCCCACCCCCAAAGGGGTAGTCCAGCCCGAACTGCTAGGTCACATCCCTTTTGCACGAGACCACAAGCATCCCCAGACATGTTTCAGCCTTGTTGGGCGTCATCAGTGAGGAGTAGCTTGGGTCTCTAGGCCCAGCAGGTAAGGGACCCACGTCTGGGCATACCCTTCCCACTCGGGGTGACAATAGCAAAACAAAAGAGTTGATGGCTGGAAGGTTTAGAATAAATCTTGACCTCTGGCATTGCTCTGGGCAACCCTCCAGACCATCGTTCTTCGCCTGCCAAGCCATTACAAAAGGGGAAAAACCATATGCAAATCAGGCTTGGTCCCACCCCCAAAGGGGTAGTCCAGCCCGAACTGCTAGGTCACATCCCTTTTGCACGAGACCACAAGCATCCCCAGACATGTTTCAGCCTTGTTGGGCGTCATCAGTGAGGAGTAGCTTGGGTCTCTAGGCCCAGCAGGTAAGGGACCCACGTCTGGGCATACCCTTCCCACTCGGGGTGACAATAGCAAAACAAAAGAGTTGATGGCTGGAAGGTTTAGAATAAATCTTGACCTCTGGCATTGCTCTGGGCAACCCTCCAGACCATCGTTCTTCGCCTGCCAAGCCATTACAAAAGGGGAAAAACCATATGCAAATCAGGCTTGGTCCCACCCCCAAAGGGGTAGTCCAGCCCGAACTGCTAGGTCACATCCCTTTTGCACGAGACCACAAGCATCCCCAGACATGTTTCAGCCTTGTTGGGCGTCATCAGTGAGGAGTAGCTTGGGTCTCTAGGCCCAGCAGGTAAGGGACCCACGTCTGGGCATACCCTTCCCACTCGGGGTGACAATAGCAAAACAAAAGAGTTGATGGCTGGAAGGTTTAGAATAAATCTTGACCTCTGGCATTGCTCTGGGCAACCCTCCAGACCATCGTTCTTCGCCTGCCAAGCCATTACAAAAGGGGAAAAACCATATGCAAATCAGGCTTGGTCCCACCCCCAAAGGGGTAGTCCAGCCCGAACTGCTAGGTCACATCCCTTTTGCACGAGACCACAAGCATCCCCAGACATGTTTCAGCCTTGTTGGGCGTCATCAGTGAGGAGTAGCTTGGGTCTCTAGGCCCAGCAGGTAAGGGACCCACGTCTGGGCATACCCTTCCCACTCGGGGTGACAATAGCAAAACAAAAGAGTTGATGGCTGGAAGGTTTAGAATAAATCTTGACCTCTGGCATTGCTCTGGGCAACCCTCCAGACCATCGTTCTTCGCCTGCCAAGCCATTACAAAAGGGGAAAAACCATATGCAAATCAGGCTTGGTCCCACCCCCAAAGGGGTAGTCCAGCCCGAACTGCTAGGTCACATCCCTTTTGCACGAGACCACAAGCATCCCCAGACATGTTTCAGCCTTGTTGGGCGTCATCAGTGAGGAGTAGCTTGGGTCTCTAGGCCCAGCAGGTAAGGGACCCACGTCTGGGCATACCCTTCCCACTCGGGGTGACAATAGCAAAACAAAAGAGTTGATGGCTGGAAGGTTTAGAATAAATCTTGACCTCTGGCATTGCTCTGGGCAACCCTCCAGACCATCGTTCTTCGCCTGCCAAGCCATTACAAAAGGGGAAAAACCATATGCAAATCAGGCTTGGTCCCACCCCCAAAGGGGTAGTCCAGCCCGAACTGCTAGGTCACATCCCTTTTGCACGAGACCACAAGCATCCCCAGACATGTTTCAGCCTTGTTGGGCGTCATCAGTGAGGAGTAGCTTGGGTCTCTAGGCCCAGCAGGTAAGGGACCCACGTCTGGGCATACCCTTCCCACTCGGGGTGACAATAGCAAAACAAAAGAGTTGATGGCTGGAAGGTTTAGAATAAATCTTGACCTCTGGCATTGCTCTGGGCAACCCTCCAGACCATCGTTCTTCGCCTGCCAAGCCATTACAAAAGGGGAAAAACCATATGCAAATCAGGCTTGGTCCCACCCCCAAAGGGGTAGTCCAGCCCGAACTGCTAGGTCACATCCCTTTTGCACGAGACCACAAGCATCCCCAGACATGTTTCAGCCTTGTTGGGCGTCATCAGTGAGGAGTAGCTTGGGTCTCTAGGCCCAGCAGGTAAGGGACCCACGTCTGGGCATACCCTTCCCACTCGGGGTGACAATAGCAAAACAAAAGAGTTGATGGCTGGAAGGTTTAGAATAAATCTTGACCTCTGGCATTGCTCTGGGCAACCCTCCAGACCATCGTTCTTCGCCTGCCAAGCCATTACAAAAGGGGAAAAACCATATGCAAATCAGGCTTGGTCCCACCCCCAAAGGGGTAGTCCAGCCCGAACTGCTAGGTCACATCCCTTTTGCACGAGACCACAAGCATCCCCAGACATGTTTCAGCCTTGTTGGGCGTCATCAGTGAGGAGTAGCTTGGGTCTCTAGGCCCAGCAGGTAAGGGACCCACGTCTGGGCATACCCTTCCCACTCGGGGTGACAATAGCAAAACAAAAGAGTTGATGGCTGGAAGGTTTAGAATAAATCTTGACCTCTGGCATTGCTCTGGGCAACCCTCCAGACCATCGTTCTTCGCCTGCCAAGCCATTACAAAAGGGGAAAAACCATATGCAAATCAGGCTTGGTCCCACCCCCAAAGGGGTAGTCCAGCCCGAACTGCTAGGTCACATCCCTTTTGCACGAGACCACAAGCATCCCCAGACATGTTTCAGCCTTGTTGGGCGTCATCAGTGAGGAGTAGCTTGGGTCTCTAGGCCCAGCAGGTAAGGGACCCACGTCTGGGCATACCCTTCCCACTCGGGGTGACAATAGCAAAACAAAAGAGTTGATGGCTGGAAGGTTTAGAATAAATCTTGACCTCTGGCATTGCTCTGGGCAACCCTCCAGACCATCGTTCTTCGCCTGCCAAGCCATTACAAAAGGGGAAAAACCATATGCAAATCAGGCTTGGTCCCACCCCCAAAGGGGTAGTCCAGCCCGAACTGCTAGGTCACATCCCTTTTGCACGAGACCACAAGCATCCCCAGACATGTTTCAGCCTTGTTGGGCGTCATCAGTGAGGAGTAGCTTGGGTCTCTAGGCCCAGCAGGTAAGGGACCCACGTCTGGGCATACCCTTCCCACTCGGGGTGACAATAGCAAAACAAAAGAGTTGATGGCTGGAAGGTTTAGAATAAATCTTGACCTCTGGCATTGCTCTGGGCAACCCTCCAGACCATCGTTCTTCGCCTGCCAAGCCATTACAAAAGGGGAAAAACCATATGCAAATCAGGCTTGGTCCCACCCCCAAAGGGGTTGTCCAGCCCGAACTGCTAGGTCACATCCCTTTTGCACGAGACCACAAGCATCCCCAGACATGTTTCAGCCTTGTTGGGCGTCATCAGTGAGGAGTAGCTTGGGTCTCTAGGCCCAGCAGGTAAGGGACCCACGTCTGGGCATACCCTTCCCACTCGGGGTGACAATAGCAAAACAAAAGAGTTGATGGCTGGAAGGTTTAGAATAAATCTTGACCTCTGGCATTGCTCTGGGCAACCCTCCAGACCATCGTTCTTCGCCTGCCAAGCCATTACAAAAGGGGAAAAACCATATGCAAATCAGGCTTGGTCCCACCCCCAAAGGGGTAGTCCAGCCCGAACTGCTAGGTCACATCCCTTTTGCACGAGACCACAAGCATCCCCAGACATGTTTCAGCCTTGTTGGGCGTCATCAGTGAGGAGTAGCTTGGGTCTCTAGGCCCAGCAGGTAAGGGACCCACGTCTGGGCATACCCTTCCCACTCGGGGTGACAATAGCAAAACAAAAGAGTTGATGGCTGGAAGGTTTAGAATAAATCTTGACCTCTGGCATTGCTCTGGGCAACCCTCCAGACCATCGTTCTTCGCCTGCCAAGCCATTACAAAAGGGGAAAAACCATATGCAAATCAGGCTTGGTCCCACCCCCAAAGGGGTAGTCCAGCCCGAACTGCTAGGTCACATCCCTTTTGCACGAGACCACAAGCATCCCCAGACATGTTTCAGCCTTGTTGGGCGTCATCAGTGAGGAGTAGCTTGGGTCTCTAGGCCCAGCAGGTAAGGGACCCACGTCTGGGCATACCCTTCCCACTCGGGGTGACAATAGCAAAACAAAAGAGTTGATGGCTGGAAGGTTTAGAATAAATCTTGACCTCTGGCATTGCTCTGGGCAACCCTCCAGACCATCGTTCTTCGCCTGCCAAGCCATTACAAAAGGGGAAAAACCATATGCAAATCAGGCTTGGTCCCACCCCCAAAGGGGTAGTCCAGCCCGAACTGCTAGGTCACATCCCTTTTGCACGAGACCACAAGCATCCCCAGACATGTTTCAGCCTTGTTGGGCGTCATCAGTGAGGAGTAGCTTGGGTCTCTAGGCCCAGCAGGTAAGGGACCCACGTCTGGGCATACCCTTCCCACTCGGGGTGACAATAGCAAAACAAAAGAGTTGATGGCTGGAAGGTTTAGAATAAATCTTGACCTCTGGCATTGCTCTGGGCAACCCTCCAGACCATCGTTCTTCGCCTGCCAAGCCATTACAAAAGGGGAAAAACCATATGCAAATCAGGCTTGGTCCCACCCCCAAAGGGGTAGTCCAGCCCGAACTGCTAGGTCACATCCCTTTTGCACGCGACCACAAGCATCCCCAGACATGTTTCAGCCTTGTTGGGCGTCATCAGTGAGGAGTAGCTTGGGTCTCTAGGCCCAGCAGGTAAGGGACCCACGTCTGGGCATACCCTTCCCACTCGGGGTGACAATAGCAAAACAAAAGAGTTGATGGCTGGAAGGTTTAGAATAAATCTTGACCTCTGGCATTGCTCTGGGCAACCCTCCAGACCATCGTTCTTCGCCTGCCAAGCCATTACAAAAGGGGAAAAACCATATGCAAATCAGGCTTGGTCCCACCCCCAAAGGGGTAGTCCAGCCCGAACTGCTAGGTCACATCCCTTTTGCACGAGACCACAAGCATCCCCAGACATGTTTCAGCCTTGTTGGGCGTCATCAGTGAGGAGTAGCTTGGGTCTCTAGGCCCAGCAGGTAAGGGACCCACGTCTGGGCATACCCTTCCCACTCGGGGTGACAATAGCAAAACAAAAGAGTTGATGGCTGGAAGGTTTAGAATAAATCTTGACCTCTGGCATTGCTCTGGGCAACCCTCCAGACCATCGTTCTTCGCCTGCCAAGCCATTACAAAAGGGGAAAAACCATATGCAAATCAGGCTTGGTCCCACCCCCAAAGGGGTAGTCCAGCCCGAACTGCTAGGTCACATCCCTTTTGCACGAGACCACAAGCATCCCCAGACATGTTTCAGCCTTGTTGGGCGTCATCAGTGAGGAGTAGCTTGGGTCTCTAGGCCCAGCAGGTAAGGGACCCACGTCTGGGCATACCCTTCCCACTCGGGGTGACAATAGCAAAACAAAAGAGTTGATGGCTGGAAGGTTTAGAATAAATCTTGACCTCTGGCATTGCTCTGGGCAACCCTCCAGACCATCGTTCTTCGCCTGCCAAGCCATTACAAAAGGGGAAAAACCATATGCAAATCAGGCTTGGTCCCACCCCCAAAGGGGTAGTCCAGCCCGAACTGCTAGGTCACATCCCTTTTGCACGAGACCACAAGCATCCCCAGACATGTTTCAGCCTTGTTGGGCGTCATCAGTGAGGAGTAGCTTGGGTCTCTAGGCCCAGCAGGTAAGGGACCCACGTCTGGGCATACCCTTCCCACTCGGGGTGACAATAGCAAAACAAAAGAGTTGATGGCTGGAAGGTTTAGAATAAATCTTGACCTCTGGCATTGCTCTGGGCAACCCTCCAGACCATCGTTCTTCGCCTGCCAAGCCATTACAAAAGGGGAAAAACCATATGCAAATCAGGCTTGGTCCCACCCCCAAAGGGGTAGTCCAGCCCGAACTGCTAGGTCACATCCCTTTTGCACGAGACCACAAGCATCCCCAGACATGTTTCAGCCTTGTTGGGCGTCATCAGTGAGGAGTAGCTTGGGTCTCTAGGCCCAGCAGGTAAGGGACCCACGTCTGGGCATACCCTTCCCACTCGGGGTGACAATAGCAAAACAAAAGAGTTGATGGCTGGAAGGTTTAGAATAAATCTTGACCTCTGGCATTGCTCTGGGCAACCCTCCAGACCATCGTTCTTCGCCTGCCAAGCCATTACAAAAGGGGAAAAACCATATGCAAATCAGGCTTGGTCCCACCCCCAAAGGGGTAGTCCAGCCCGAACTGCTAGGTCACATCCCTTTTGCACGAGACCACAAGCATCCCCAGACATGTTTCAGCCTTGTTGGGCGTCATCAGTGAGGAGTAGCTTGGGTCTCTAGGCCCAGCAGGTAAGGGACCCACGTCTGGGCATACCCTTCCCACTCGGGGTGACAATAGCAAAACAAAAGAGTTGATGGCTGGAAGGTTTAGAATAAATCTTGACCTCTGGCATTGCTCTGGGCAACCCTCCAGACCATCGTTCTTCGCCTGCCAAGCCATTACAAAAGGGGAAAAACCATATGCAAATCAGGCTTGGTCCCACCCCCAAAGGGGTAGTCCAGCCCGAACTGCTAGGTCACATCCCTTTTGCACGAGACCACAAGCATCCCCAGACATGTTTCAGCCTTGTTGGGCGTCATCAGTGAGGAGTAGCTTGGGTCTCTAGGCCCAGCAGGTAAGGGACCCACGTCTGGGCATACCCTTCCCACTCGGGGTGACAATAGCAAAACAAAAGAGTTGATGGCTGGAAGGTTTAGAATAAATCTTGACCTCTGGCATTGCTCTGGGCAACCCTCCAGACCATCGTTCTTCGCCTGCCAAGCCATTACAAAAGGGGAAAAACCATATGCAAATCAGGCTTGGTCCCACCCCCAAAGGGGTAGTCCAGCCCGAACTGCTAGGTCACATCCCTTTTGCACGAGACCACAAGCATCCCCAGACATGTTTCAGCCTTGTTGGGCGTCATCAGTGAGGAGTAGCTTGGGTCTCTAGGCCCAGCAGGTAAGGGACCCACGTCTGGGCATACCCTTCCCACTCGGGGTGACAATAGCAAAACAAAAGAGTTGATGGCTGGAAGGTTTAGAATAAATCTTGACCTCTGGCATTGCTCTGGGCAACCCTCCAGACCATCGTTCTTCGCCTGCCAAGCCATTACAAAAGGGGAAAAACCATATGCAAATCAGGCTTGGTCCCACCCCCAAAGGGGTAGTCCAGCCCGAACTGCTAGGTCACATCCCTTTTGCACGAGACCACAAGCATCCCCAGACATGTTTCAGCCTTGTTGGGCGTCATCAGTGAGGAGTAGCTTGGGTCTCTAGGCCCAGCAGGTAAGGGACCCACGTCTGGGCATACCCTTCCCACTCGGGGTGACAATAGCAAAACAAAAGAGTTGATGGCTGGAAGGTTTAGAATAAATCTTGACCTCTGGCATTGCTCTGGGCAACCCTCCAGACCATCGTTCTTCGCCTGCCAAGCCATTACAAAAGGGGAAAAACCATATGCAAATCAGGCTTGGTCCCACCCCCAAAGGGGTAGTCCAGCCCGAACTGCTAGGTCACATCCCTTTTGCACGAGACCACAAGCATCCCCAGACATGTTTCAGCCTTGTTGGGCGTCATCAGTGAGGAGTAGCTTGGGTCTCTAGGCCCAGCAGGTAAGGGACCCACGTCTGGGCATACCCTTCCCACTCGGGGTGACAATAGCAAAACAAAAGAGTTGATGGCTGGAAGGTTTAGAATAAATCTTGACCTCTGGCATTGCTCTGGGCAACCCTCCAGACCATCGTTCTTCGCCTGCCAAGCCATTACAAAAGGGGAAAAACCATATGCAAATCAGGCTTGGTCCCACCCCCAAAGGGGTAGTCCAGCCCGAACTGCTAGGTCACATCCCTTTTGCACGAGACCACAAGCATCCCCAGACATGTTTCAGCCTTGTTGGGCGTCATCAGTGAGGAGTAGCTTGGGTCTCTAGGCCCAGCAGGTAAGGGACCCACGTCTGGGCATACCCTTCCCACTCGGGGTGACAATAGCAAAACAAAAGAGTTGATGGCTGGAAGGTTTAGAATAAATCTTGACCTCTGGCATTGCTCTGGGCAACCCTCCAGACCATCGTTCTTCGCCTGCCAAGCCATTACAAAAGGGGAAAAACCATATGCAAATCAGGCTTGGTCCCACCCCCAATGGGGTAGTCCAGCCCGAACTGCTAGGTCACATCCCTTTTGCACGAGACCACAAGCATCCCCAGACATGTTTCAGCCTTGTTGGGCGTCATCAGTGAGGAGTAGCTTGGGTCTCTAGGCCCAGCAGGTAAGGGACCCACGTCTGGGCATACCCTTCCCACTCGGGGTGACAATAGCAAAACAAAAGAGTTGATGGCTGGAAGGTTTAGAATAAATCTTGACCTCTGGCATTGCTCTGGGCAACCCTCCAGACCATCGTTCTTCGCCTGCCAAGCCATTACAAAAGGGGAAAAACCATATGCAAATCAGGCTTGGTCCCACCCCCAAAGGGGTAGTCCAGCCCGAACTGCTAGGTCACATCCCTTTTGCACGAGACCACAAGCATCCCCAGACATGTTTCAGCCTTGTTGGGCGTCATCAGTGAGGAGTAGCTTGGGTCTCTAGGCCCAGCAGGTAAGGGACCCACGTCTGGGCATACCCTTCCCACTCGGGGTGACAATAGCAAAACAAAAGAGTTGATGGCTGGAAGGTTTAGAATAAATCTTGACCTCTGGCATTGCTCTGGGCAACCCTCCAGACCATCGTTCTTCGCCTGCCAAGCCATTACAAAAGGGGAAAAACCATATGCAAATCAGGCTTGGTCCCACCCCCAAAGGGGTAGTCCAGCCCGAACTGTTAGGTCACATCCCTTTTGCACGAGACCACAAGCATCCCCAGACATGTTTCAGCCTTGTTGGGCGTCATCAGTGAGGAGTAGCTTGGGTCTCTAGGCCCAGCAGGTAAGGGACCCACGTCTGGGCATACCCTTCCCACTCGGGGTGACAATAGCAAAACAAAAGAGTTGATGGCTGGAAGGTTTAGAATAAATCTTGACCTCTGGCATTGCTCTGGGCAACCCTCCAGACCATCGTTCTTCGCCTGCCAAGCCATTACAAAAGGGGAAAAACCATATGCAAATCAGGCTTGGTCCCACCCCCAAAGGGGTAGTCCAGCCCGAACTGCTAGGTCACATCCCTTTTGCACGAGACCACAAGCATCCCCAGACATGTTTCAGCCTTGTTGGGCGTCATCAGTGAGGAGTAGCTTGGGTCTCTAGGCCCAGCAGGTAAGGGACCCACGTCTGGGCATACCCTTCCCACTCGGGGTGACAATAGCAAAACAAAAGAGTTGATGGCTGGAAGGTTTAGAATAAATCTTGACCTCTGGCATTGCTCTGGGCAACCCTCCAGACCATCGTTCTTCGCCTGCCAAGCCATTACAAAAGGGGAAAAACCATATGCAAATCAGGCTTGGTCCCACCAGGTCCCATCAACCTTCCAGCCATCACCTCTTTGTTTTTGCTATGTCACCCCGAGTGGGACGGGTATGCCCAGACGTGGGTCCCGTGCCTGCTGGGCCTAGAGACCCAAGCTACTCCTCACTGATGAGCCCCAACAAGGGCGAAACATGTTTGGGGATGCTTGTGGTCTCGTGCAGAAGGGATGTGGCCTAGCGGTTCGGGCTGGACTGCCCTTTTTGGGGTGGGGCCAAGCCTGATTTGCATATGGTCTTTCTCTTCTGTAATGGCTTGGCAGGCGAAGAACGGTGGTCTGGAGGGTTGCCCAGAGCATTGCCAGTGGTTAAGATTAATTCTAAACCTTCCAGCCATCACCTCTTTGTTTTTGCTATGTCACCCCGAGTGGGACGGGTATGCCCAGACGTGGGTCCCGTGCCTGCTGGGCCTAGAGACCCAAGCTACTCCTCACTGATGAGCCCCAACAAGGGCGAAACATGTTTGGGGATGCTTGTGGTCTCGTGCAGAAGGGATGTGGCCTAGCGGTTCGGGCTGGACTGCCCTTTTTGGGGTGGGGCCAAGCCTGATTTGCATATGGTCTTTCTCTTCTGTAATGGCTTGGCAGGCGAAGAACGGTGGTCTGGAGGGTTGCCCAGAGCATTGCCAGTGGTTAAGATTAATTCTAAACCTTCCAGCCATCACCTCTTTGTTTTTGCTATGTCACCCCGAGTGGGACGGGTATGCCCAGACGTGGGTCCCGTGCCTGCTGGGCCTAGAGACCCAAGCTACTCCTCACTGATGAGCCCCAACAAGGGCGAAACATGTTTGGGGATGCTTGTGGTCTCGTGCAGAAGGGATGTGGCCTAGCGGTTCGGGCTGGACTGCCCTTTTTGGGGTGGGGCCAAGCCTGATTTGCATATGGTCTTTCTCTTCTGTAATGGCTTGGCAGGCGAAGAACGGTGGTCTGGAGGGTTGCCCAGAGCATTGCCAGTGGTTAAGATTAATTCTAAACCTTCCAGCCATCACCTCTTTGTTTTTGCTATGTCACCCCGAGTGGGACGGGTATGCCCAGACGTGGGTCCCGTGCCTGCTGGGCCTAGAGACCCAAGCTACTCCTCACTGATGAGCCCCAACAAGGGCGAAACATGTTTGGGGATGCTTGTGGTCTCGTGCAGAAGGGATGTGGCCTAGCGGTTCGGGCTGGACTGCCCTTTTTGGGGTGGGGCCAAGCCTGATTTGCATATGGTCTTTCTCTTCTGTAATGGCTTGGCAGGCGAAGAACGGTGGTCTGGAGGGTTGCCCAGAGCATTGCCAGTGGTTAAGATTAATTCTAAACCTTCCAGCCATCACCTCTTTGTTTTTGCTATGTCACCCCGAGCGGGACGGGTATGCCCAGACGTGGGTCCCGTGCCTGCTGGGCCTAGAGACCCAAGCTACTCCTCACTGATGAGCCCCAACAAGGGCGAAACATGTTTGGGGATGCTTGTGGTCTCGTGCAGAAGGGATGTGGCCTAGCGGTTCGGGCTGGACTGCCCTTTTTGGGGTGGGGCCAAGCCTGATTTGCATATGGTCTTTCTCTTCTGTAATGGCTTGGCAGGCGAAGAACGGTGGTCTGGAGGGTTGCCCAGAGCATTGCCAGTGGTTAAGATTAATTCTAAACCTTCCAGCCATCACCTCTTTGTTTTTGCTATGTCACCCCGAGTGGGACGGGTATGCCCAGACGTGGGTCCCGTGCCTGCTGGGCCTAGAGACCCAAGCTACTCCTCACTGATGAGCCCCAACAAGGGCGAAACATGTTTGGGGATGCTTGTGGTCTCGTGCAGAAGGGATGTGGCCTAGCGGTTCGGGCTGGACTGCCCTTTTTGGGGTGGGGCCAAGCCTGATTTGCATATGGTCTTTCTCTTCTGTAATGGCTTGGCAGGCGAAGAACGGTGGTCTGGAGGGTTGCCCAGAGCATTGCCAGTGGTTAAGATTAATTCTAAACCTTCCAGCCATCACCTCTTTGTTTTTGCTATGTCACCCCGAGTGGGACGGGTATGCCCAGACGTGGGTCCCGTGCCTGCTGGGCCTAGAGACCCAAGCTACTCCTCACTGATGAGCCCCAACAAGGGCGAAACATGTTTGGGGATGCTTGTGGTCTCGTGCAGAAGGGATGTGGCCTAGCGGTTCGGGCTGGACTGCCCTTTTTGGGGTGGGGCCAAGCCTGATTTGCATATGGTCTTTCTCTTCTGTAATGGCTTGGCAGGCGAAGAACGGTGGTCTGGAGGGTTGCCCAGAGCATTGCCAGTGGTTAAGATTAATTCTAAACCTTCCAGCCATCACCTCTTTGTTTTTGCTATGTCACCCCGAGTGGGACGGGTATGCCCAGACGTGGGTCCCGTGCCTGCTGGGCCTAGAGACCCAAGCTACTCCTCACTGATGAGCCCCAACAAGGGCGAAACATGTTTGGGGATGCTTGTGGTCTCGTGCAGAAGGGATGTGGCCTAGCGGTTCGGGCTGGACTGCCCTTTTTGGGGTGGGGCCAAGCCTGATTTGCATATGGTCTTTCTCTTCTGTAATGGCTTGGCAGGCGAAGAACGGTGGTCTGGAGGGTTGCCCAGAGCATTGCCAGTGGTTAAGATTAATTCTAAACCTTCCAGCCATCACCTCTTTGTTTTTGCTATGTCACCCCGAGTGGGATGGGTATGCCCAGACGTGGGTCCCGTGCCTGCTGGGCCTAGAGACCCAAGCTACTCCTCACTGATGAGCCCCAACAAGGGCGAAACATGTTTGGGGATGCTTGTGGTCTCGTGCAGAAGGGATGTGGCCTAGCGGTTCGGGCTGGACTGCCCTTTTTGGGGTGGGGCCAAGCCTGATTTGCATATGGTCTTTCTCTTCTGTAATGGCTTGGCAGGCGAAGAACGGTGGTCTGGAGGGTTGCCCAGAGCATTGCCAGTGGTTAAGATTAATTCTAAACCTTCCAGCCATCACCTCTTTGTTTTTGCCTCTTCAGACTACACCTGTGAATTACCAGTGCCCTCCTCGGACTACACAAGTGAATTAGTAGAAGCCTCCTTATCCCACTGAGTCAGTGCACAGCCTTCTGGAGACTGGACAAAAGAGAAAATAGGTGGCACTTGGACTGTTTTGGAGTCTGTAAAAATCTCTGAGCAATTTGGTTTGATATTACATATTTTCCGCAGAGAAAACATGAAAGGTATGCATTGGGCTGAGGCCTCCATGCTTTCGTCAGTCTGGGACGGGATATTAGTTGAGGGAAGCAAGGTAGAAGCAAAGGCCAAAGACTGAAAAAACTCCCACGAGTCCGCTTCACAAATAAGTTACTACAAGTGAATCTGACTTACCCTTACTTTACACCTGTAGTGGGAGACTCGATTCAGAAAGAAGTTACTACAAGACGAGAGAGTGAGGGGGGAGAGAGAACGCTAAACAGAGAAAAACAAGAGCAGTTATAGACATTGAGAATGGGAGCGGGAATGAGGGAGAGAGGGCAGTGGTTATCATTCCATAACTTCAGGTGAAAGTGAATGTCAGTTGGTCTGCCATTATTTGGTTGCATGTCAATGCGATTGTTACGTCAACATTTTTCGACTCAAAAACACACAATAATACTTCAAGTAAACAATACTACAAATAGATACTGAACAACTGGCCTATTTCAGGATTGCACCTCCTCTCCAAGGAACACTTTTCCAAAATAGTGCATGTATTTTCTTGTTTTCTGTGTCGCAGAAGACTGACTTTTGAATAAAAGATTCTCCTTTGTTTTATCTGGAAACACAGTAACTTTTACACAGGAGTGTCTGCTATTGTTGTGCATATATGACATATATAATCACTGTGCAATAAACAATAACAACATCGATGCTGTTGACTTATAGGAGTTTTATAATGTATAGCTCATAGTCCATAGTGGGTATGACACAACCTAAAACAAAAACGTTGTACTCTTGACAGCAGCCCTATCATAAAGTGAATGCAAGTGTTAGCAGATGAAAACGGGACAAAGGTGAAAGGAGCGGTTCAGTAGGGGAAATGTCCTGCACGCCTTTATAATGATGGATAGAGAAGAAATACTATGCACTGGATGGTTATGCAAATATGTAACAGTTTAAAAAGGGTGACCATCGAGAAAATGGCAAGGCAGGGACTCACTCTTTCACAGAGGTGTGACAGATGTTGCAATTAACTAATTAGGGTCCTTCAATTTAGGAAAGGGTGGGGCGGAGAAATGTGTTATGTTCACAAAATGAACCCTAAATTGTAAACACATTCCAAGAAGCATGATATATGAAGAGAAATGCATACAGTCTTGATTGCTTGAACTCAAATAGCGAGAAGTACATGAAGGAAATTCAGTGGATGCATTTGTGTCCGGGACATGGGAGTGTGACCCCAACTGGCGGTGTTAGTGTGATGGAATAATAATTAGGTGGGTACTGCTTGACAAATGGACATTGCTTTGTAAATGATGCAACAGTTAAAGGATTACAGCTCAGAGAACCTCGTGCAATGGAAGTGTCCACTGTATAGCCCCAACTTATTGCCAAAAGCCTTTCACCCAGGCGCAAGAGTCACCCGTTTCGACTGCCTCTTCAAAACTCAATCTCTGACTACTCTCAGCACCTGTGGAGCTATTCCGGACCACCTTTCTGCAATGGGCTCTATATATTCAAAGTGTCTACCTTTCTGCAAAATAGTGAGCTTTACAGCATCGCTACGCTATAGCATGTTCTAAAAGCTCTGTTGTATTTTTGTCTCTTTGTGCTACAGAAAACATTGTTCTCCTTGGGTTACGAAGTTTCCTTGCATCAGGAGCAAAGGTTTGCGTTGGCAGGGACAGGCGATTCCACCTGTATTGTCATGGAGCTTGCCAAGCACAGTGTCTGAAGGACAAATGATTCCAAAAGAAAGATCTGAAAGACAGACCAGCTAAAGATTTAGAAAAAAGGAGGGTGAATATGGGGCATGGGGGGCACCCGCAGGCATCAAACCCGTGGTGCAAACCACAGTTGAGCTCGGACTGTACTTTTAGACACCAGGACAATGCTGCTCATAGGTTCCAATGTACTCTAGATAATTTTGATCTATCCCAGCCTCGTCGTATGAGGCTGAACTATGGGGTTACAGAAACACACGAGAGTTGGATATCACAGGAAAACCTTTTGGCCCTTCCTCCGAGTGCCCCCTCTGTTTGTGTACGTCTGGACTTAGACGTGCTCCCACTTGGTGATCTGATTGATCTTAAGCCTTTATTATACTGGCTTAGGTTATGGCATGCAGAGGGTCTGGAAGCCCAAAGAGAAGGGCTGATGGAGTTGATGTCATTAGAAGGGGGGGAAGGGAGTGAAATGGGTTTCCCATATGAAAGGATTACTATTGGTTTTGGGTGAAGATTTTCTCTGGGAAACTCTACAGTGTATCGACGCTCAGGCTGTGATTAGAATGAAAGACACAATGAAAGTATCTATATTGTGCTGTTTGTTAGAAGTTCTAGAAGAGCTGCAAGCAGGCCCAGATGACCTCCTCCATAAGTCAGCATTGGGGCATGAGAGCTATCTCGAGCAATCTCGCTCAGTCCGTGAGAAGGGCTTGCTCATGTGGTTTAGGCTCGGGATACTAACGTTGGCCCGGATCACGAAGTGCCAGAAGTTGGCCGTCAGCAAAGTTTGCCCAATGTGTGGCGCCACAAAAGAAACAACGACTCACTTTCTCCTGCTTTATCCTAACACCTTTAGATTGAGATGACAATATGTATGCCCAATATTTAGAGTAGGAGGACATCGTCCGACCAGCAAAGCAGTGAGCTATTGCTAACGCACAAGTTACCCGTATGTGGTGTTTGCTGCATCTCGTTATATTTTGAAAAGTTGGAACCTGAGGGCCAAATGCATGGAAATGTAATTCTTTTTTATTTATCCTGTAAGTATGCCGAGCTACCTAATGTAATTCATAACAGTTTAGGATATGGATGATGGGTTTTTGGCCCAGGATGGACAGATTTCTACCCCAATTTTATGTTCTGTTTTTATATGCTTTGATTTTATATCTGTTTTAATGCAAAGTGATTGTATATTCTATTTATTTCTGGTCCTAGAATTTGAATTTATATGTGTGTTTATATGCTTTTATGACCTTCTGTTGAAATAAAGCTACTTATGAGATAGTTTTGAACAGTGGAACTGGACGAATTTGCTTTAAATGCATTTGCTTAACATTGTGCTTTCAAAGTGCTAATCAGTTTCTTGCAAAATGTTATGCACTGTGGTTCTTGATTGTGTGTTTTTCAGGGCCTGATTTTTCTTCTGGTCGAACCCAATTCACAGAGATGGGTGGGGCACATACAGAGAGATTATTGCATGAGCCGTGGATATCAGAATATTTATGTTTTGATATGTTATCCCTTTAGATCTTTTAGTCTGGATCTTATGTTTTAGATCCGCCGCAAAGCCTAAAGCTTTTCTATGGTTCAGTCAAAATCTTTCGCTGAAAGTATCTTCGTGGGGCTGAGAAAAAAAGAGGGTCAGATAAAAGCAACAGTCTTCAAATATGCACAAGTCCTATGCAGGGCAGAAAGCTTCTCCACTGAAAACTACCAATGCACTTGCTTTCTTTTGCACTGAGCTTCTCGGGAGGATAGCTCAGGGGCAAGGTGCTCGCCTTGGAAGCAAGACAACACGGAGCAACACAGGTTCGATCCCCGGGTCCGTGCTTAGAAACCCCTGGGTATTAAGCACGTTATAAATATCCAATGATATCAATCATATCATATCAAGGTCCACTAAAGAAAGCCAACTATGAACACAATCCGCTACCTGTAAACATATCCCTTCATTTCAAGGTGCCATTCTTGCATCACAGACATCTACCACTAAAGACTGCCGTGAAATCCTCGTGAAATATCTATTTTATTTTGCAGGTGGAACGCAATTTGGGTTATCTGATCCGAGTCAGCACAACCCCCAGACATGTTTCTATCTGGGAATAAATGGAATTTGCATGTGAATTGCACAGGTGATTAGAACATTTGAAAGTCACTATTTGACCAGCTGCAGCTGTTCAATAGACTGAATTGACTGAACTGCATGTCTTATCTGCTGGTGATGGAGGAAGCAAACTAGATACCAGCAGACCAATGAGCAGGCACGGAGGCACCTGATATCTGTTGCTGCTGAACAAGGAAAACATGAGGCAATTATGCAATGGATAAAAAGGTTCATCGCATAGAGCTAGCAGTATAACCCATGGCAGAGAGACCCATGGGAAAGAGCAATATTGATTAAGTTTTCGCACCTAGGCCCTGGTGATGGTAGATTGTGTACTTGTGTGTCCAGCACACATCACTGTGTGGAACGACTGTGCCATTTTGAGGCGCTCCAAAATTCATTTATCCCAACCTCTTAGTTCATTGCAAATTGGCTTCCTGGCCTTTTCTGTGATTTTTGGATTATAAGTGTGCCTCCCTAAACTTTTCTACCTTAATATCCACAGGTAAGAGCCGGAAGGTTAGGGCCACTGGAAGTTATACATGCATGTATTCCGCCCAGACTGCAGGTCAAAAAGGAGCTGGACAGTCATTTTTCGTGTACATTGTTTGATAAATGAAATCAGAGTCTGGCCTTCATGTCCCAGTCAAATGATCTAACCTTTCCAAGGAAAAGATGCCTATTTTAGCAGCATTTGAAAGTGAGTCAGCCAAAGCAAGCATTGTCAATAAAAGTAGTGAGATAACAGTAGGACACCACCTTTCAATAGTACAGCTTTCCAAGTGTCATATGTAAATACACGTTCATTTCTAGCATTAATCACAACCATACATCACCTACTACCATACCACTACTGACAAATACTCCTTGCTGCAAACTAACTTGCAACTCCATCCATCCCCAGGAATTCACATTTCCCCATGCCAAACAAACCCCAAGTTAGGATGTTTGTGAAAGACTAGAGCGCACGCAGAATAAGGCCGCTTCTAACCTGCAGTCATGGCCGCCTCCCTCATTGACATCTTTCCCTCACCGCCTTTGCAAACAGCTACCATGAAAAAGGAACCCTAAGCAAAGGCCTCGCGCATTCATCACCCCCCAACAAGAAACCATGTCTTCAATGAGCAGGGTTTAACAACTACTATCACTGGTGTGTAATTGGCCTCCAAGATTGTATGATGAAATATCAACCTGCCAATGTCCACACTGCTTTACAGGCGTCATTTGGAATTCTGCCCGGGTTCTCTGCCTCTGACCGACTGGTAGAGCTCTCTGCTGCATTCGATGCAGTAGATCACAGCACAGTACTTCATTGCTGCACTCATCGCTGGTTTCACTCCTTCCTCTGTCATATGCGAGCCAAGAGAAAGACTCGGGCATCTCATCTCCCACCCCAAAGCCGTAGACCTCCAAAGGGACCTTGTGAGGGCTACACTTTTTAACATCTAGTTAAATGCCCTTATGGATCGCCTGTGGCAATACCACCTCAGCTTCAACTCATGAGGTATTGGCACATACAATGTATTGCATGTCCCACTAGCTCTGAAGGACAGAAAGACATCAAAATGTGATGGGCTAGGACAGCCTTAAACCGAAATGGTAGCTCTGGGCTACAACCAATCCTCGGCAGAATATATGTGTTCCGTCTCACTCTGACTTTCTCCAGAGAAAACATCCCCATCAGCAGAAAGTGATCTCATGGCAGTCCATGTCTTTAACCACTCTTGCCTTGTCTATGGAAATGCACTTTATGCAGGACTTGCCATCTACCCAATTCACGTGCCACGAAAAGTGCAGAATGTTGAAAGCAGCTTTCTTTTATTTGGAAGGAAGACATATGGACTTTTTGGACCAGAGAAGCCTTCACTGACTCCCTCTCCTGCCAAGCATCCAGTGCTAACTGCTCTGTCTCCCATCCAAATCCCTATAGGGCCCAGCAGCTACAAATCAGCAGAGCAGTATCAAAAATGTCTAACCCAGCTTCATCACACATTCCACCCACACAAATTTCCCGATCAACCCACAAAGACTTTACAAGCGTGGGATAAATCCTTCTCTACTGTTGCCCCCTCCTGTGGAGCACTTTCATATACAAATCAATGTCTTGCCTCAACAGAGCTGCCTCCTTCTTCTGAGTGAAGTGTCAAATGACCCCAGCCTTGCACTTCTTTCATCACTCGGAACAGGTGCCAATGAGGATATCTCCAAACGTAATCCAACATTACCCAATTCAGGAGCTTATCTTTTAAAATCTTTGTTATATTGTGGTGTTATGTACCCGTCCGATGGGCAACACCGGAGGGTAACGTCCCGTGGCCTCATTTAATGGCCCGAGTGGAGCAAGGTCCATTAATGTGTGCCCCCGGGTGTTACCCCCCCCGTGTTGGCCGTGGAATGGGTACATAACGCCATTAGCACCCTGGGTTGCCTAAGCGGCAACCCGGGGTGCAAAAAATAAAATAAGAATGTTCCTCAGTTGAACGGGACCCTGCATGCATCCTGTTCAACAAAGGAAAATCCTTTACAAAGATGGCAGCCATGGAAAGGGAAGAGGGGCTCCATATGTGGGACGCTGAGAGGACGGTGTGGCTGTGGCGGCCCTCGCCGCCGCAGTCGAAATAAGGTAAGTGGCGGGAGGGAAGCAAAATAAATTTAAATAAACGGGACGCTGGTGGGGGAAGAAGGCGCCGGAGGAGCCGGCCATCTGGCGGCTTGGAACGTGGGCTTGCACGCAGTCATAGCCACCTGATTGGCTGGCTCACCCCACCCGAGTGCTAATGTTATATAAAACACATTGTGCAATTCTTTGCTGTTGTATTAAAAATTGAAAATTAAAAGTGTCGTGTATGCTCTCTCACACCACATACAACCTAGCTTCCAAACCATTGGTGCTTATTTAATGCATACAGGCAATTTAGTGTGCAATGGTTATAGATTAAAGGATCGAAAAAAAGGGTTGAATGGTCAAAGGATCGACTCAAAAGTACCGAAAACAAAAAGGATCGAATTTTTTTTTTTTTGTAACTTTTTTTTGGGGGGGGGGGGGGGGTCCACCCACCAACCCGTTTTTTTTTATCTATACAAAAACCCCCAAAAATAAATATATAATTAAAAAAAAGAATTTGATCCTTTTGTTTTCGGCCCTATTGTGTCGATCCTTTTGCATTCGATCCTTTTTCATTCGATGCTTTAACTGGACAGCGTGTGCAA
Organism: Ambystoma mexicanum; assembly: GCF_040938575.1. Lineage (NCBI taxonomy): Eukaryota > Metazoa > Chordata > Amphibia > Caudata > Ambystomatidae > Ambystoma > Ambystoma mexicanum. Next base: position 480,435,701 of record NC_090939.1, on the reverse strand, counting down.
TATGTGCTCAATGAAGTAAAGTAAGCAAGCACATTAAACTGTGTGTTCGCCCCCTGATTGGTGCAGGTGATGACATTATCTAATGTTCTAAGGGTAGAGATATCTGTCAAGTAAGAAAACTGGTTGACGTATAATAAGATGAAAGACACAATGTTCATTTTCAAGCAACCCAAATAAATTGGCCATGTTAAAGTGACATTAAAGAGGAGCCGGGGGTGCACTTTGGCTGCACCCAAAGGTTATACTAGATTGCTTTGTCTCCTGAACCTCCACATCACACCTACACTAGAGTCCCTGCAGGTGTTAACCATGAATGTAAGGGATCACGTTGAAACAGGATGACTTGCATACAAAGCACCAGCAAGCACCTCATCAGCAGCCTGTGGGAGAAATAACAGAAAATGCCTTTAGCCCTATTAACCGACATGAAACCCAGGAGGGTTTGTTCTGAACTTCCTATACAACCTTCGAACAGGATACAAAAGCACTGGGGAAGATCGCCACATACAATGGTGTCCTCCCTCAGGGACAATCTCCCATCACACGTAAGTGGCAAATCTGATTTCCTTAAATTCTATAGAGTCTAAAAACATTAGTCATGTACAATATTTATGCCTCAAACTGCTTGCTTTTTTTAGAAGCCAGCTTTCCTGTTCTGTATCCATCTCACGGGTCAGTCACACCTACTTGTAAGCCATGCCAAGGTACATGGATCGCTTGAAAGTATATGCCTTCTCATTGTAACCCCTAACTCACTAGCATTGCAAGAGGATATAAGCTCTTCTCAACAGCAGTGGATGGTTCTTTGGCCAAACCATCTAGTCCTCATGAGTTGTGAAGCCTTCCTTGGCTCTATCCTTGCTCCCCCTCCTGAAAACACTCTGAACGGGCTGCAGAGAAGCAAGTAGTGTTGTACAGAACCCTACAGCAAATAGATAATACATAAATAAACATCAGAAAAAGTATTTTTGTAACGGGGCATTATGGTGCCACTGTTTATTTCAATCCCATTATGATGAACTAAATGACAAGTGTTTTTGGTTATTCTATATATCACACAAAAAGCCTCAGTGCGAATGTTCCAATGAAAATACCGCCTGGTATTACTTTGTGGTGTTTCTGGAAACAAACCCTAGCCCGCAATTACAAGTTTTTTTCAGGTTTGGCTGTAACAGATTACAAGAAATACACCATGTAATAAAATCTGCCTGCCTTGTGTTTCACGTTTTTTTTAAACCAATGGCTACCCTCATTTTTAGAATGTAAATGGAATGTGGACAGTGGTGGTTTATACCATTAGCATAATTTATTTTAATGTACAAATGGGGCAATTCTGACCTATTCCTGTATTACATTACACACGTAGTGAAATAGTTGGCATCAGAGAGTCAGAGATGTCCACTTTTTCACACCCTTTGAATGCCCCAATACAAAATAATCTTGGCTATACTGGCTTACCTACAATAATGGATTTTATTCTATAAACATCAGGACAGGATGTAAATGTTTGACCGCCAACTGTTTAGTGGTGGTAAAAACTAGTGTGGGGTATTTGCCCCATAATCAGGTGGGCAGTAAAAACAGGGGCTACTTCCAAATACCTTCTTTTTTCTATTATGGCCATGCACATAATTAGGGACACCTTGTTACTTTTTCTTTTGAATATGCACACCTACCCACAACCGAAGCCTGGTTGAGGAATAGAAATCCGCTCTTATCATTCTACAAAGATTCTTGATATATTAGCAATAGTTTACTGAGAATTCTTCCACATCCCAGTTGTTAAAAGAGACTACTTTGGTATATCTTTTGAAACACTAGGACAAAGATACCACCCTTGTCCAATAGTTGGCCCTTTACCATCCATCAACCAAAACCTGCTTTCTTTGGTTGTTAAAACCATTAAAGCACACATTATAACTTGAAGATTAATCAGGATTGTACAAAATATATAAAATAATAAAATAGCAAATAAATACATTAAAACAGACAAAAAGGGTTAAATATCACTGCAGATTATTTGATCAAATTCATTAAAAACTCTCGTTCTCCTTAGCCCTGCCCTATGCAAGTACTTCGCCACAGTTTAAACCACAAGTGGCTCACTAGTTGTTGTGCACAAATGGAATGCATCCGCTACCCTACAAATGTAATTTAGTGTAAACATGGGTAGTAGATGTCTGGATCTTAGTACGTCAGACCCAGGGAACAGCAGCATAAAATGGGACACAGTCACATTTAAGGCCCCACACATCAAACAGACACCAATGTTATTCGCAAGCCAATTCATGGTATAAGCGGCTATTTTCAAGGTGCCAGCTCCCAGGTTTAAGAAAAGTGGTTGAATTGAGTTGAGATACGGTTTAAAGTCAAAGTCCTCCTTACGGAGGAGATACTAGGGACTGCAGGAGAATTTAAGGCAAGATACTTCCATGGTCTTCCTGCACTTCTATAAACTTGCTTGTTTAATCAGGTCCGAACATCCCTTTGTCATAGCAAATGGTCCTTCCCACAGATTAATCAAATTGAATTTGCATAACCAGAATTTAACATGTTTAAGGCATATAGTTGAGCCACTGCTTTCCAGGGATATAAACTATCAGTATTGATCTATAATCTAATAAAGCTGGTGCTGAAGTACAAACACATATCCAGAATAGCAGTGACTTAAGAGATATAGGGCCTCATCACAAGTCTGGCGGTAACACTTAAAAGCGGCGGTAAGGGAATTAGAGCCGCCAATACCGCTCTGCCGGATCATGAGCTGACGCAAATACCACCGACTGCAACAGCAGCCAGCGCTATTACAGCCGACGCCATCACAGCTGGCACAATTACAGCCGGCCACACAAGGCGCAAACACAGCCGCATCACAAGTCCATGTCCGGCTCAAACATGGCGCAGTTACCTCCAGCTTCCAGCTGAAGGTAAATGGAGACAGGTGCCTGAAATGAAGCAACGGGTGATCCCAATCCACCCCAGAGGGCCACATAAGGAACACCCCTAGCCCAAACACTGTATTCAACAGCATGCTGCCAGTAGCCACTGTGAGTTGGGACAGGCAGCTGCTCATGCTGCACCTGGAAATAGAGAGGCAGAACCATGGATGGACTGGCCTACAGGGATCTCTGGAGATTTCTTGGCAGGCCTCTGCACCCTGGGCCTCTTTGTGTAGGTATTTCCAAATGTTCTCATAGGTAAAGGGTTGGGCACTTTCAAAATTATTTCCAGGACCTCTTTTGGTTCCCAATCCACCCCTGGGCAGGGTGCGCCATTAGGGGTGTGGTATGCATGGCATTTGTTTGGTGCACCTGCCTGCCCTTCCTGCTGCTGTGCCACTCAGGGGTGCCGTTGGTGCCCGGTCCAATGGCAGCTGTGGAGGGTGGCTGATGTACCACCCTGTCATTCTGCCCTGTTGGCATCCCCTGCTTCTGAGTCTGCTGACTTGTATTACTGTCCACTGGGGCATTTTATGATGGGCTGTCATTCGTGCATGGATTTATGTTTGGGGGGGGTTCACTCACCTCCTGCCTCCTGGCACCCGCCTCCACACTGCCGACTCCCTCTATCCCTTCAAGGGGCAGTATTGTGTTGCATTTCTCCTCCCAGGTGGTGAGGACCAGTGGCTCAACAGTGCCTCCTCCAGTCGCCAGAGACCGCACCCTGACCCTCAGGTCATTCCACCACTTGCGGAAGTCCTCTCCATCACGGGGTAAGCTTGAAACTGATGTCACCTTCTGGCAGATCATATTCCAGATGGCTGTCCTGTGCTTCTCAGTGGTATTCCGTTGGTGACTGCCATAAAGTTCCTCACAGTGGGCAATCTGTGAGGACCACCAGCTCCCCTTACTAAATTTGGTTTGGCGCAGGCAATGTTCGGCCACCTTCTCTCTTATCCTCTATATTGACATTTTGGCTTCTTAACAGGACCAGATGGCTGCAGAAAGTGGAGATATTTAATGGATTGCATTTTTCAAAATGGCCACTGCGATGCTTCCCGTTTCCGGCGGTGACACAATTTCCACCGGTGCTAATAGGGCCAGACTCACTGGTAGTAGCGCTATTAGCACAGCATTCTCAGCAGTAGCCCTTAATAGCATTACCGCCAGAGTCAGTGACGCGTTCATGCCAGGTTGTGATGCTGCACTAATTCTTCCGCATGAACTGGCATTAACACTATTTCCTCTCTACGGTAATTGTGCCAGATTACTGCCAGACTTGTGATGAGGACCATAAAGTCTTCAATTGGCTGGAGGTCACATTCCATTCTCAGCAAACCAGAGACCCAAATAGTCGTAATCAGGGACTTGGTCCAGTATCTCCCCGCTTACTTCTATGTGGATATTAGATCTCCTAAATGAGCGTTGGCTAAAAAACAATGTTTTGGTTCTGGCTATATTTAATTACAGAAACAATTCCCTGAATTTCTTAACAAATGTTCTCATAGCATGCTTGACTCCCATTGGGCTTATTGCGAGCAGCACAGCGTTGTCAGCAGAAAATAGTGCTGGGTATCACATTTTGCTTATTCTGGGTGCATTCGGACTATGGGCCACGAACTCCTCTATTAATCCATTCATGTAAAGACAAAAGAGGAGTGGGGCCAATACACACCCCTGTCTCACACCTTGTTGTACTAAAAATGGCTCTGTACATTTGTCTCCCACACCCCAGTGCACAGCGGCCTTACCATCCCTATATAAGGTATGGATTATACCAAGAAGGGCTGGAGGATTACTGTAGGTGTCTAGCACCGACCACAGTTTATTTCCTGAAACTGAGTCAAATGCGCTACGGAGGGCAGCGAAGATTGCATACAACTTGGTGTTGCAGAGGATAAAATGCTTTTTCACCAGGAGATCTAAGTGAAAAGTTGTTCTACTGTACCCATACAATCTTGAAAGCCAGTCCACTCAAGACACCCTCTGCGGCAGTCCATTTCTGTTGGTGTTCGAGGATGACTTTTGCATAGATTTGTCCTGCCCCGTCAAGGAGGGGAATGGGTTGAAAATGATAATGTTTTAATTATAATGATTTGTTATTTATATAGCGCCTTAAGCCAAAGCGCTTTACAGAGACCATATTTACATACATTTATCATCCCAACCGAAGTTGGTACTCGGTAATTACCCGGTAACTCCCTCCCTCCTATATTTTACAAATGGGCACTTTGATGACCTCCTTCCACATAGCTGGTATTGTGCCCAATTCGATGACAGCATTGAACACCCTATTTAGTACTGGACCCTATACAATTTTCTCATCTTTGTATAGGTCAATGCTTATACAGTCTGGTCCAGTTAGCCCTTTACTCGTAGTCGATACGTGGTATGTACTGGAATCAATATTCATGCACATTGGACATTACTGAAAGTTCATACTGACAGCACCCTTCTCCTGCTGGACTCTTATTTTTAGGCTAATCATAAATCTTACCACACCCTGTGGTGACGCATTGTTGAACCATGAAGAATTTAGGATGGCATCATTGATAAACAATGATGGAGTCTTGAAGGCTTCAGTGCAATTTGATTCATGGTGTATATATGATCTACACAACAGAGGATCTTGCAGAGATAATATTAGAGGAAAATCAGAACTTCTGCCTGAGTGTTAGCTTACAAATAATATCTGAACATGGCGATTCAATGCTGTTCCTACATGTCTGTCAATAACCAACCCATCTACAAGAAAGCCTAGTATCCTTTTTTTACTGCAGGGGGATTCAGTCACTAAGCACCTTCACCGGACATAGTTCAAACAATTGATGAACACATCAAGTTTGTCAAGATGAGGGGCTTGCTATCCATGTGGTAATAGGCACACACGTTGTAGCTAAGTTCACAAAGCCTTAACCTTATGAAAGTGGACTGAAATAGTTGAAAAGTGTTCTCCTGTTTTGTAACGACCCAGAAAACATCTGGATCCACAGACACACAATCCAAATATTTCTCTTAACATGCACACATCAGTTACATTGTAGATATGGGTTTGTAGTTTGAGCTCCTTGTATTGTATTTGTATTTGGGTTTACTACAATGTACCTATGCAATAAGCAAGGTACAAGTAATTTGCGGTTACAGGGGTCAGTGGAAGGGAAGGTTATGGGTTATTGTAGTAGCTTGGATATGCCGTACTACATGGTTGGTATATATCTAAGATAGGCAGGTTCTAAGTGACAGCTAGCAATTCCCTGAGGAGCAGGGTCTTAAGTGCCTTCTGGGCTGCAGGATCGTTGGAACGTTCCTGATTGCAAAAGGGGTGGTGCTCCAGTAGGATGGGGCATAGCATGGTAATGCTTGTTTCGTAGTTTTCAGTTTGCGTGTCGGTTTCTCAGCCTTATTCTATCCTATCCAGAAAAGATTTTGTAACATCTGTCTCACCTCCCACCTTTTAGACCTTTGAGCTAATCTTGCAAGGTGCTCCAAGACCCACTGGGTAGGGCCAGCTCTGAACAAACAGTGTAATAAATAAATAATCCATGCAATGGTCTGGCTTCTAGAAAAACATATCCTACTTGAGACTGATTTTTGGGTGGGTAGGTAGGCTGGTGCTTGGGCAGTAGTTCTATCTGATGCAGCAAGTGTTTAAGAGTAGCTTGGCTGGGATAGGTAGCCAGTGTCATTCTTTTAGGACGTGGAAGAAGTTGTCAAATGTCTTAGTTCTTTTAAGGAGGCACATAGTGGCATGTTGAACAAACCCACCTAAGGGGGGGCAGGTGAGTGGCTGGGACACTTGTGGGGAGGGTATTCCCTTACTCAAGGTGTGCGTTTACCAGGTCCTATACCTTGGCTATGAAATCCTTAGGTGGTATAGAGGGTTTTATTATTCAGAGGAATGCTAGCTGATACAAGGCAGTTTGGACGTTTTAGTTGACATGCTGTTGGAAGGGTAGATGGTGGCCAATAATGAACCTCGGTGATTTGGCACATGGAGTCAACAGAGATGTGCCTACACCGAGGTGCATTTCATTCAGCTACCCTCAGATGGCTCCCTGTTTAGAAGGAGGACCTAGTAGGATGAAATCTGGTTTGGTAGGATTGAGTTTCATGTAGGCGCTTGTCATTCGAGTTTGGATGGATTTGATACACTCCTATTTGACAATGTTTTTGAAACAGTGGGAATGGACCACTGTGTGGGTAGGAAACTCCATATAATAATGGACATGAGTAGCAGTGCTCAAGGCAAAGATTTCATGGACATCAACATTTCTTCAGTCACTTTCCCCCCATACTTCTCACCGGTGAAGCCCAAATGAACAACTGCCAAATGCCATTTGCTAACAAGCCACCTTGAATATGGAAGAGTTTGACAACAGGTCCAACGGGGAGTTGGTCTGTGAGGAGAATGTAAAGGAGGTTGCCGCACATTGGCTCCTTCTTTGTGGGTTACAAGTGTGCCTTGTAGCTGCTGACAATGGATCTGATGTGGCAGCTGCCTGAGAATAGGCAGGCACATGTCCTGCTTTATCCATGTCCACCATTTTGTGGTGATCCACTTCAGAAGCCAATACCCACCACTAGATAGGATTGCAATTATGACCCAGACGATCAGCAGCCACTTTAGCCACGCTTACATTACCTGAATGCATTAGTAAAGCTGCGCCATGCCACCATCACCCTTGTTGTAAAATGCAATGCTGACATGGTGGAATTCACACTTCCATATGCTGAAGCATCTGTGGAAAAAACAGTGCAATGCAGTGACTGACTACTGTAATAGCCAAAGCTCAGGCAAGTACGTAGGTTTGTAGGTCAATGCGCTGGCTATTCCCTTGAAGGTATATTGATTATCTATAAACAGTGTTTATTCCCCGCCATATTATATGGCTTAGAGGCCTTGGCCAGGCAGGACCTATGGTGGCTCAATAAATTAGAAGGATCCTTTTGGCGTAAGGTCCTGGGTCTGCCCCCATCCACTCCTATCGAGGTCCTTTGCCTCGAGTGTGGCTTAATTTCACTGAGAGGTTTGGCACTGAAAAGGAGAGGGGAACTGTATATTAAATCTAAAAGTGTTCACTAAGTTCCTGGTCTTGGCTAGACTGGGAGACAATTGTGAAGCTGATTAAGTTGCTAGGGGCAGGACTTTTAGAGACCTGAATATGGAAATTTTCTAAAGTATTAATTGGGTCACGATGGGGAAAGTGTTACGAAGTACGGAAAGATGCCTGTAGAAGAAGGCTGGGAAGATGGGATTGGTGCAATAATTACTTGCACCTGTCTGAGCTACATAGTTACCAGAGAATGATCTCCTCAGCCCTATTTACTCCTATGCACGGACCCCGCAGTGAAAAGGTTCAGACTTCTCCTTCGCACTAATCAGGTCCCGCTATTGGAAACACGTGGTTCCCCAGTTAAGTTTGGCGAGTGAGGCCAGGTTTTGTCTCTTCTGTCAGTAGCCTAGCCGTTTGGAAACCACCAAGCATGTGTTTACAGATTGTGTAAAATTGGGCTCTGTATATATGCGCACACTGGGTAGATGCGTTCATGCTTACGATGCAATTAGATCTCAGGACTCCTGGAACTACTGTCTTAACGCCAACTCTATCTCCGTGCACATAGCCCTGTATCGCATTTGGTTGTATATTGTGAAATATTTGCACTAAGATCAAAACGTCTGGTAAGAGGTTGATAAAGAAACATGTACTATTGTGAAATGTTTAGTGAGGATATCTGATTGTTTTATGGCTGTTATTGGGCTATTTCACTATTGTAAATTTGCACGTGTTTTATAGTTGTGAACAGTTCTACTGAACTGAGCACAATAAAATAAAATGAAAACCAAGTGGCAATGTTGAGCAATGCGTGTTCTTTGCTGGAACTATTTGAAGAGCTGCATCCCCTCCCCCTTTGTTACACTCTTTCCCAGTCTTCTAGAAGACGGTAGGGCTGGGCAAAAACATGTACATGCGCATGGCATTTATCACTAGCTCACACCCCATCTCACACTGACTGACAGTCCAGGCAATGCAGGCATATTCATCTGCATTTGTTCTCCCGGGTTAATTTGAGCTGGTGCATTAGGCATTAGGCAAGATTTGATGTGGTGGTTAGGCGCATTAATACTTGTGAAGCCTCCACATACATTTGGAAGGTGGAGGTGAAGGATTCTGTAATCTTTGCTAGGGAGTCTTTCAGACATGTTGAGGAGCCCTGGGAGATGATGGGACCTTGAGTGACTTGACATGTAAGGACCATTTCAGAACATACAAAATCTCCTGTGTTCACCTTGGTAATGCAATCTTTTAGGTAATGTGTACGTCATTTCAAGGTGATGCCATCTATTGCCATCTAGTACTGAAGTCTAATGTTATTCGAAAAATCAATGTTGGCGTCCTTGTTTTTTTTTAATAAGATCATGCACTAAACATGATTCCTACTGATATTTGCTCTTAGTTTTAAAATGACACTTTGGGCCTCATTACGACCCTTGCGGAATGGGTTTACCGGCACAGGTAATGGTGCCGGTAAACCCATTCTGCCCTATTACGAGGTTCCCTCGCAGGACCCGGAACAGACGTCTGGTAAAACCCAGACGTCCTTTACGGGTCCCGCGAGGGGACCAAGGAGCTAATAACGGGCCCGTTAATAATGGGCCTGTTATTAGCTCCATCCCCATTCCCATTGAGCCCTATCGGGGCTCGAATGGGAATGGGGAAGGACCGTGTCCGGGTTCCCTGAAGGTGGAAATACCGGGCTCTCCAAAGTCGGAATGGCCCGGTATTTCCCCATTCAGGGAACCCGGACCCAGAAACGATTTTGGAGGCAGCCATGGCGCTAATAGCACCGTGCCTACCTCCAAACTCGTAATGAGGCCCTTAGACTTTAAAGGACAGTGCTGCAAATCATGTGCAATCACTTCAACGGAGGAAAAGAATAAATAGTAAAGTACACCTTTACTCAGTGTTTAATTTGTGGGGGTGGTTGCCAGCGCCCAACAGCGGCACTCTTTTTTGGGGCCAGCGCACGTGCAATTGCTTTGTTTGTTCTTCCACTTCGCTTTGCTTCGATTATAAATCATTGGGATTTGTCATTCTGATCTCGATCTCTCTCGTGCTTGCAGGTTGCAGGCCATGGCTCGCTGGGCCTGGGAAGGGCCAGCAATAGCAACGAACAACAAACTTTTACAAACAAGAGCCAATGAAAACTACCATTCTGTTGTTACTATGCAGTATTTGATACATTCTGTATAGTAACACAGAATTTGCAGCAGCGCAGCGCCATCTTCATTTCACGAGTTACTGTGAAGTGAAGGTGTCGAGGCGTGGCATCGTCGGTCCTGACTTATGAGAGAGAGAGCCTCCCCAGCTGCACTGCGTGGTGTGGCCTAGTTGCTTCCTGGGGCCCCCTCTCTGCCTGCTTTTTCATTTGTGTGGGTGCCAGAGTGCGCACCCGCCCCCCTCCCACCCTGAGGCCCGACAGGAGACCAAGTCCCAGACGGCAAGCCGGCAAAGCAGGTAATTCACTTGTTGTTGCGTGCGGTGCAGCCTGAGCCTGTCACAGTCAAGTGATCAGGTAAGGAAGGCCCAGGTCGGTGCCCGGGCGGCGGCATGGTCCCCTGGTGGTGTCCTGACTGCCCAGGAGTCAGGACCCCACCAGGGGCCCATCCTCGCCCAGGCTTCTGTCTGTGTGCCTGTGTGCAGTGTGCTGCTGACTGCAGTCAGTGCCAGGCCCGGGCAATTTCTGTGACCAGGGGCTGCCGTCTGCCGTAGACTGAGTCGGATGACTTTGCAGCAGGCGGCCGGCCCATGGATTGTGCCCAAAAGTATGTTTTTTACTTTTTTCTTTGAAAACCTGACCTTCCGTGGGGCTGGTGGCCGGGGCCCCGCCCCACAGAAGGTAGGTTTTAAAAGAAATAACTTATTTTGAGTGGTGGCTGTGGCCCATCACTTCGAAATTGATGGGCCTCAGCTGCCCAAATATACGTTTTTTCTTTTAAAATCGTACCTACCGTTGGGCCGCTGCGCCGCACACCTATTTTTGTCATCATCAGGCTCGGCATGGCCGTGGTGGTGGTGGCCCCACGGAAGGTAGCCTAAGTGATTGAGGCAAGGCAGGGCAAAGCCCAGGACCGGGCGGGGCACGGGTAGCAACGTGGTCCAAGTGGCGTAACACAAAATGTGGGGGCCCCCCTGCGAGCCATGCTGAGGGGGCCCCTTCCAACTCGGCAACAAATCACAGGTCGCGCCACACTAAGGGTCGGCCTAGATTGTCACGTGTGCGCAATATACACGAACGTGCTGCTGAAGGACTATGCCACACTGCACTAGGAGAAAGATATAAATATGTATTTTAATGAAATATACAACACACTTTCTGAGAAAATTGGCTATAAAGCCACAGAGTTTGCAATTGTTTGTAGGGTAACACCAATCCAATGCATGTAAGTCACCAACAGTGCAAAGGAACATTAATGCTTTGCTATTAAAAATGCCATGCCACAATGAAAACATGTCCAACTGGCTGTGCAATGTAGACCAGTGTAGACACGTAATAACATTACAGTAAAGCATGCCAGGCCACATTTAGACATACCTAGACTGGTTGCACCAAAATGCCAGTCAAAGCAATAACACCCATCAAGAAGAGAGCACACAGTAAAGCCTGCGTCCCCACAGCCTCTACCAACAAGACCAAACTCTTAAAATCTGCAAGGAACTGGTCAATCCTGTTGCTCTCTCTACCTCTCCTTTTCCCTCCAAGGCCCTCTGTACGGCTCTGGCCTCTCACTTCTCGGCTAAATCTCAGGATATCCTGTCCTCTATCTCCTCTTCCTCTCCCTCTTCCTCTCTCGGCCCCCTTTGGCCATCTCTACCTCGCCCCCTCCTTTTTACTGTTTCTCTCTGACAACACCTGACAAGGTTTCTAGACAAGTTTGATCTATGAAAGCGTCGTCCAAACAGGCACTCCCCTGCTCCTCCAGAACCATCAAGGACCATACTGACACCCTCGCTCCAGCCTTGGCTGATTTTTGTAATCGCTCTTTAGCCACTGGAACGTTCCCATCTCCCCTTGAGCACTCCCTAGTGCAGCCACTCCTCAAAAAGCCATCTGCCTATCCTACCTGCCTGGCAAACTATTGCCCAAACTCCATCACCCCTTTCTTGGGAAAACTCTTGGAAAAGCTTGCATACTCCCAGCTTACTCTCCACACTGAATCTGATGGTTGTCTCCATGACCATCAGTCTGGCTTCAGAGCTGCCAGAGGCATGGAAACTGCTCTCCTGAACACCCATGAAGATCTGCTCTCTAACCTTGATTCCAGCATTCCTTCTGACCTCACCCTCCTTCTTTCCTCTGCTTTCAACACAGTCAACAATGCCATCCTGATCAATCGACTCCGTGAGATCCTGGGCATCACAGATCAGTCCCTGGAGTGACTGACCTCCTTCCTCTTGGACCAACCCCCCCACCTAGGTCCAACCTGGTCCCAATCTCTCTGCCACCTCTCTCTACCTGTGGCATTCCCCAAGTCTCTATACTCTCACCCTGGCTTTTCAACCTCTACTTGGCCCCTTTGGCCCACCCGATCTCTACCTTCTCCTCTTATGCAGATAGAACTCAGCTTTCCTTCAGGCTCCTCTCAGCCTCCTCTCCTCTCTCACTCATTCCTGACTGTCTATCCACGATTCAGGATTGCTGCGCCTCCAACGATCTCTGCCTTAATGCCAGTAAGACAGAGATCCTTCTCATTGGGACCCTGGCACCAGCTTTCCCTCTCTCACTCTGGCCGTCCGCCTTGGGCCCTCTTCCTTCACCTTCTTGTGAAGCAAGAAACCTTGGTGTTATCTTCTATGCCAATCTCTCTTTCTCTCTTCACATCTCGGATGTCACCAAGAAGTTCCACTACCAGCTGCTCCTCCTCAAAGGTACTCTTCCCTTTCTCACTTTTCACCAGAAGCTCACTGTCTCCAGAGCCCTGGTTCTCTAGGCTGAACTACTGCAACAGCCTCTTTCTCATTCTGTCTTCCTCTACTCTCCGTCATCTGCAACTAATACAGAACAGGACTGCAAGACTTATCCTTGGCCTAAAGCCCAGGGAGCATATCTCTCCAGCCATGAAATCTCGCCACTGGCTCCCGGTGGCTGCGAGGATCAAGTTCAGGACCCTTTGCATTGTCCACAAGGCTTTCTGTGGCTGGGGCCCGCACTACATCCAACGCTCTCTTCCAAAATACCTTACTTCTCGAGCCTATCGCTCAGCTACCTCCAACTCTCTAAGGTTTAGACGCTTCTCCAGGCAGAGAGAGGGAGGTAGATCTCTCTGCTCTGCTGGTGCCTCCCTCTGGAATCGCCTCCCTACCCCCTCTTACTTGAGCCGGACCATCTTAAGTTTCCAAAGCAGCTCAAAACTTTTCGCCTCTGCCTTCTCTCTCTCCCTCCCCTGCTGACCTACCTGTCTGCTGTACCGACCGGTTGCTTGGATACCCACAGAGTGTCTCTGAGTCCAGGCTCTTTCTTGATCGGTCACCCTTGCACTGTCTCTGTGACTACCATGCACTTAGGGGCTGTAACTGTAACCCTGCAGCCCTTTGTTCTCCTTGCACTACCCATAGCCGCGCTGCCCTGACTGCACTTACTCAGAGCATTGCAGCCCTGTTTTCCCATCCCCTCTACCTTGCACTCCCCCCCCTTTCCTCTTGCACATCTCGATCTCACAATGACACAAGGCCCAGTGAGATTGTTTGTCTTGTCCTCCCTCTATCTTCCCTCCCTTGTCTTGTCGCGCATAGAAACACTTGTGTACAGGCGCGTTATAAATGACTTTTATAATATCATTTTATCACAGATGCCCAGAAAAATATACAATGCCGCAGTAAGAAATGGCTAGACTGGCAGCACCCAAATGCCAATCTAGCCAGGTAATTACACTTAGCAGGACTGCTTTATCAGAAATTCCCTGTTAAAAGAAAGTGATTCCAAACTGGGGAATGACTAGACTGGCTGCACCAAAATGCCTATCTAGCCACTAATACCACATATCATACCTGCTTAGCCTGGACATGGACACCCCTTATGATTTATCACACAATCCCGCCCCCCCACACATCCCCTCTCCCTCCCACCCCCTACCCCAACCTCCAAAATTAGCTCCTTGGCCAAGAATTACCTCCACGTCCCTCTTCCTTGTCCCAGAGCTTACGTTTGAGGCTCCTTGCCTCATAGATAAGGACTGGGATGAGGAAGATTGGGACTATGAGTAATGAAGATTACAGGTAGCTAAGTCAGGCATTACCTCCATGTACCTCTACCTCATCCCAGTACTTGTGTATGAGGCAGAGTACACAAGTACCGCCTCATACATAAGTACTGGGAGAAGAAAGAATAGGGCTAGGAGTAATCAAGGCATTTAACACAAGTAATGGCGCAACACTGTTGAGTTGACTGGGCTTCAGCACTCCTCCCCCCTGATATTTTGGGCTATGTTGACTCAACCTGGCTGACCTTTAGAGTAGTTGCCGGACAGAACAGGACACAGATGTTAAACGGCACCTGGGTTTTGCTGTTAATAAAGGCCCAGCAATTACCAACATAAAGCATTTCACTGCTAGTACCTGCATTCAAATGGCACATTTCTTTAGGAAATTGAAATTGCGATGTGGGTCTAGTACTTGCATGCCAGGGGAGTGATTGGAAGGGTAGAGAGGGAATAGGCGACTTAAAGGAGAGAGTTAACTGCTTGTAACATTGAAGCTGCACTAGAATAGTCTCATTAAATTGCATAAAGAAGTTAGATGCCCCAACACAAATATGTTTGCGCCTCTCCCAACATTTGAAGGGTTAGCCCCCCCGAAATGTAGGTTTTGTTGTGCCCCTGTACACACGCACACACACCATTCACCATATGCACACCCAGCCATCCATACATTTAAGTGTGTACCCTTTCACCACACAGGCACACTTAGGCAGCCACCCGTACATTTAAGTGTGCACCCTTTCACCATACAGGCACACCCAGGCAGCCACCCATACATTTAAGCGTGCACCCTTTCACCATACACGCACACACACATAATCAGCGACCCACACATTTGTGTGCACCCTTTCACCATACACTCACACACGCACATGTCATGGGGTTAAGGGGAGCCCTATTACTTCAAAAACTGGAAAGTTGCCACCAGACCCGTAAAAAATTACTGGCGCCTGGCTTTGCAGTGCCACCGGGCTATTCCAAATCCGGGGCTGGGGAAGTCAGGCGCCGGTAATTTTGGTAATCCCCATTCCCGTGGAGTCCGGATTGGGGACACGGAAGCACCGGCACAGTTGTTAACGGTGCCGGTGCTTCCGTGACGGGTCTGCCTACCGTGGCCGCTGTGTCTGGCAGGGTCAGACCTGTCGGGCACAGCGGCCTCAGCAGGTAGACCTGTAAAATGCTGGTCCGGAAACAACTGTGCCAGTAAGATTACCAGCACTGTTGTTTCCGGGCCGGCATGGTCAGAATGAGCACCATTGTAAGTCACCCTAACTTCATTAAGAAATTATTCAGTTAAGGGCCAAACCATAATGGAAATAATTTCTTTATGAAGGCAGAGGGCCTTCAAAAATAAACAATTTATTTTCGAAGTCATAGGGCTCCCCCCACCCTATGACATGGAGCCCTCAAGCCTAGGGTCTTCCATGTCATGGGTTGAGGGGAGCCCTCAGCCTTCAAAAAGAAAATTTTGTTTTGAATTCACTTTGCATTAATAAAGACATTGGGCCTCATTCCGACCCTGGCGTTAACCAAGGCGCTATTAGCGCCTTGGTTGACGCCGTTATTTTTCCGACTCCGCCATGGTGAATGGCGGAATTACCGCCCCATTCCAAGGTTGGCGGGGTCGGTAATTCCCCATTTACCATGGGCCCTTCCCCATTCCCATTTTTGCCCCATAGGGCTCAATGGGAATGGGGAAGGCGCTAATTACGGCACCGTAAATTACGGTGCCGTAATTAGCTCCTAGGTCCCTTTGCGGGTTAGTTTTTTAACGCCTGCAAAAAGCAGGCGTTAAGTACCAACCCACAAAGGGAACTAGGAATAGGGCGGTAAGGGTTTAACGGCACCGGTCTCGTTACCGGTGACCGTTAACCCTTACCGCCCTACTCGGAATGACCCCCCTTATTTCTGTTACAGAAATAATGTCCTTTTTAATGCAGAGTAAATTCCAAACAAAACTTTTTTTTTTGTTGAGGAAAAAAAAATATATTTTTTTTCAAGTGGGTCCCCCTATAGGGCATGTGTTTGCGGGGCCCCCCGCACTGCAGGGGCTGCGGGGGCCCCTGTTACACCAGTGCGAGGTCCCACTAGTGTCTGTCACAAAAGGAATGAATTGTCGTTTGCAACTTTGGCCACTTTTTCATTGGTGCCGAGCCCGACTCGAGACAATTGTATGCCCCAGTCCGACCCTGGATATCATTCGTCTAAGCGAAACATGAACTGTGAATTTTTGCCTGGGTGTTTCCATTCTTCCTTTTAATGTTATCAGCCTCATTAGTTCACAAACGATCTTCAGCGAGGGGACCCGGAACGGTGCTTGTATTGGGCCGAAACCGAACTGGCTGCACTTCGCGAGAAAGGTCCATGCAAAGACGAACTTCTGAAATGCCATTTCAGGCTTAAAGATACACACATGGAAACTAGACGGGGATAAACATGGTGCACGTGACCACTAATCTGTCATCATAAATAAAAGCACTAGTTGAGTATTCGTGTATAATTCTCAACCGTCTTTTACTGTCATTTTTTTACATAATTCCAGCGCATGTTTTCTATCCTGATGTGTGGTTTATACACCAGATGTGGCCCCTTAACCTGGGTACAATATGCTCCGAATGAGAGCACATGCAATCCTCAGATAGGAATCCTCAGATAGGGAGGTGGTTGTCTGTTACACCCCGCAGTTTAGTGAAGTATGTCAAGAACATGTCAGTGGGAAGGCGATATCCGAATATGCATTCTCCTCTGGCTCCTGAATATTGAGTGACAAAACATATTTAGTTTTTTAATATGTGTTAAGGTGGAAAGAGTCCCTAAAGCAGAAGTAGCACAGGCTGTTGATTTCACAACTATGTCTTGCAGAAATGACTTTTTCCAAGTTATGCAACACCATGCTCATGCTTGAAGGAAGGGTGAAGGGGGATGCATTTATGAGATGTGATGACTGATAAGGGCTTGAGAGTAAATTGATTATGCAAAACACCTGGATGAGGTGACTGAAGAACGGGCTGAGGGGAGGGTGCTCTTCCTGGAGGTTACCGATTAACAATACTTGGTGTACTTTAACAGACTGTCAGATGGGGCAGAAAGTGTAGAGACAAATACAGTGCAACAGTGACTGAAACAGAATGCTTTTTTATTCAATTGCATTTTTAAAGCGCTCACACAGCCTGGGGGCATCGAGGAGCAGTTACAGGAGGAGCATGTCTTAGTTGCGTATTTACTACTAGCCTGTGCCAGCAGTTGCTGCAGCGCCAAACATGTGACATGGAGCAGCAGCAGTGTGATGGGCTGTTGGTGGGCCGATCTAGGTAGGTCAAGCACTGAACTGGCGCAGCCGGTGCGCCCGCGCCCATACTCAGGGCGGCGCAGCGCTCACACTGCGGACAGCACCGCACCCGGCATTATGGGGCCAATATTTTTTGGGCACTGCCACTTATTTTTTTACTAATTAAGCACTGCCTTTACTGTACAACCTGATAATCTCTCTGACTTTAGATGTAGTCAAAAAGTATATTAGAACAGACAAGGATGGGGGAGATACCTCTATTAATCGGAACCACCTGTTAGAGTTTGTAATTAATTTACTATTGATGGTAAATGCATCATCACTGGTGTTAATTTCATTACCACTGGAAATCTCCAACACAATCAAATGCAATTTCTTCAAATGGATGCAAGTAACAACAAAATAGTATAACCTCTGACGAGCAGTTAAAAACTATTAATCCCATTAGCATTAATCAAGTTTAATTAAGTATTAATCCTTTCATGCCTTCAGAAGCAAAGCCAAATCTTGGCTTGCAGCGCAAGACCGGTAGTTATCACACTTGTGACTAACATTATACCTCATACCCTGTGTAAATCCCTAACCTGTAATAATTATCTAACGCTGAACTCAGTAATGTATATACCTGCACTCTGTGTACCACCGCAAATACCTATGCATCACTGTAAATACTTATGCAATATTGTAATACCTGCTCAAATGTTAATGCCCATATGACAATTGTAATTTATGTAAATCCGTGTAATTCATTTAATTTTCTCGCTAACTGACAACTGTAATTTATGTAAATATATGTAACTTTGCTGAAGGAATGCGCCCAGATGCCCTTGGGCTTGGAGCGCTATACAAATAAACAAAATACAAAATACAAAGCAGTTGCCACAAAGTGTTCTATGCTGTCACGCACGTCTGAAGTGATGATGAGAAGTGCTTTTCTTTGCAGAGGCTCTATCCATGTTCCCGAGACATACTCAATATTATGACTGGCAGTATGCTTTACCACCAGTGGAACATTGTTACCACTGGCAATATTTTTGGTGATTCAGAAAATGTATTGAAAAATGTGTTCCACTTGCATTAATACAGAACCACGCAAGCAGTGCCATTATAAATTGGCAGAGCAATGGCAGGAGTAGCAAGGTAGCAAGTTTTCCCTGGGAGTATTTGTTCTCAAAAGAAGCTCTCATCGACAGTAATCTGATCCCCTATGTAGCACATACAGGCACATCATCTATGTATACATGAATACAGTGAATGCAACACACAAGACACACATGGAACAATGTTTGCTGCGTTGCTGTGTGGTCTTTCTTTATCTGATTGCTTTAAACTAGGCAAAGCAGGGCACCTATACACAATTTAAGAGTGATACATTAATTCACTTCTTGGTCCAATCTAAGGATATCATATGATAGGTCATTTATAACGTGCCTGTACACAAGTGTTTCTAGGCGCAACTAGACAAGGGAGGGAAGACAGAAAGAAGACAAGATAAACGATTTTAATAGGCCTTGCATCATTCAGATCATGCAAGTGTGAGAATGAAAAGTGCAAGGGGAGAGGGGGGGAAGTGCAAAGGAGAGGGAAGGGGAAATGGCAGCATTGCTCTGAGTAAGTGCAACCAGGGCAGCACGGCTCTGGCTAAGTGCCAGGAGGCAAGGGACTGTAGAAGTAACAGTTACAGCCCCTAAGTGCATGGTAGGCCGGGAGGCAGTGCAGGAGAGACTGATAAAAAAAGAGCCTGTACCCAGTGACACTCTAAGGGTAGCCAAGCAACCAATCGGTGCAGCAGACAGGTGGGATCTGGTTCATAGTGATAATACCGAATAAAAAAATCTCGAAAACCAAAATCTCGAAAACAAAAGGCCGAAAAAAAAAAAAATCAAATTTTTTTTTCAATGCGTTTTTTTTCAAAATGGGGGGGTTCCCCCCCCCAACCCCCCTTTTTCATTTTTTTTTATTTTACCCCTTTTTTTACTTACCTGACCCCAAAAACATATATAAATAAATAAATAAAAAATTCGATATTTTTTTTTTCGAGATTTTTGTTTCGTGCTTTTTGTCATTCGAGATTTTGTTTTCGAGATTTTGACTGACCACCGGGTCAGGGAGGTCAGCAGGGGAGGCAGAGAGAGAAAGCAGAGGAGAAAAGGAAGCTTTTTAGCTGCTTCTGGAACTTGAGGGGGTCCGTCTCAAGTTTGAGAGGAGTAGTGAGGCCATTCCAGAGGGAGGCACCTGCAGAGGGCAATATCTACCCCCCACTCTCTACCTGGAGAAACATCTGACCCTTAGAGAGTTGGAGCTAGCTGAGCGAAGGGCTGGAGATGGAAAGTATTTAGGGAGAGAGCGTAGGATGTAGTGTGGGCCCCAGCCCCAGAAAGCCTTGTGGACAATACAAATGGGCTTGAACTTGATCCTTGCAGCCACTGGGAGCCAGTGGAGAGATTTCAGGGCTGGGAGATGCAGTCCCTGTGCTGAGGTCAAGGATACGTCTCACAGTCCTGTTATGGATTAGTTGTAGAGGTAAGAGAGTAGCGGAAAGCAGATTGAGGAAGAGGCTGTTGCAGTAGTCCAGCCTAGAGAGAACCAGGGCTCTGGAGACAGTGAGCTTCTGGGGGGAGGTGAGGAAGGGAAGAAATCCTTTGAGGAGGTGAAGCTGACAGTGGGACTTCTTGGTGATGTCTGAGATGTGAGAAGAGACAGAGAGAGTGGAGTCAAAAATGACACCAAGGTTCGTTGCCTCACAGGAAGGCGAGGGCAGAGGGCCCAAGGAGGGCAGCCAGAATGAAAGAGGAAAGCGGGAGCAGGGTTCCCAATGAGAAGGATCGCTGTCTTACTGGCATTAAGGCAGAGATCATTGGAGGTGCACCAATCCTGAATTGCAGTCAGGAATGAGTGAGAGAGGAGATGGGGCTGAGGGGAGCCTGAAGGAAGCTGAGTGTCATCCGCAGAACACTGAACATTTGACGAGAAAGTAGAGATCAGGTGGGAGAAAGGGGCCAAGGAGAGGTTGAAGAACCAAGGTGAGAGGATAGAGCCCTGGTTAACGCCACAGGTGGAGAGAGAGAGGTGGCATAGAGAAAGGAACCAAGATGGAGCTGGGAGGAGTGGTCTAAGTGGAAGG
The DNA here is from genome assembly GCF_040938575.1 of Ambystoma mexicanum. Taxonomy (NCBI): domain Eukaryota; kingdom Metazoa; phylum Chordata; class Amphibia; order Caudata; family Ambystomatidae; genus Ambystoma; species Ambystoma mexicanum. Next base: position 480,415,092 of record NC_090939.1, on the reverse strand, counting down.
AGGACAACCACTCCAGTGCCTGATCCGTGATGCCCAGGCTCTCACGGAGTCGATTGATCAGGATGGCGTGGTTGACCATGTCAAAGGCAGAGGAAAGATCAAGGAGGATAAAGGCATAAGGAATGCTGGAATCAAGGTTAGAGAGCAGATCTTCACGGGTGTTCAGGAGAGCAGTTTCCGTGCCTCTGGCAGCTCTGAGGCCAGACTGATGGTCATGGAGCAACCAAGAGATTCAGTATGGAGAGTAAGCTGGTAGATGGCCAGCTTTTCCAGGTGTTTGCCCAGGAAAGGAGTGATAGAGATTGGGCAATAGTTAGCCCGACAGGTAGGATTGGCAGATGGCTTCTTAAGGAGGGGGTGCACAAGTGAGTGCTTTTATGACAGAGGGGAAAGTTCCAGTGGCAAAGGAGTGATTACAGAAATCGGCAAAGCTGAATCGAGGGTGTCAATATGGTCCTTGATGGTTCTGGAGGAGCAGGCGATCACCTGTTTGGACAAAACTTTCATAGATCGGATTTACTCGCCAGGTGTTGTCAGAGAGAAAGAGGAGAAAGGAAGAGGGAAGGGACAGTTGGCCAAAGGGCTGCCGAGAGAGGAAGAGATGATAGAGGACAGGATGTCCTGAGTTTCACAGGTGAAGTGAGAGGCCAGAGCCGTACAGAGGGCCTGGGAGAGAACCGAAGAGGTAGAAACTGCAGCAGGATTGGCCAGTTTCTTGCAGATTTTAAAGAGTTTGGCCATGGTGTTAGAGGCCGCAGATACACAGGCTTGAATGTCGGCTGTTTTCTTGGACAGGACAGAAAATCTGTATTACTTTTGGAGCAGGTGGCAGGCACATTTTTTTTTTCAGAGGATGCGCCCAAAACCCTCCACTTCCTCTCATCCAATAATCCCACTGTTGTTTGGAGCTAAATACCTGCGAAGGGAAATATGACTGCTGAATAGGAGGCTACAGGTGATATATATTCACCCAAATCCTAATGTTACAAAGCTGTTGACTGCCTGCTGTAAAATAAAAGTGAACATTCTCAAATTCCCCCTTCAAGCATGCACCATGTTCAAAACAATCTCCATTACCTACAAAGCATACAACTAAAAAGCTACTCTACCTGGATGAGAAAGCCCCCACCTCTGGAGGTCAACACGCCACTAGAGGCCAAAGCATCACCAGGCTAAGAAGAAATAACTGGAAGTGGAAAAAACAGGAATCAGACCTTTTCCTGCTCAGCGCCCTTTATCTTTAACACGTTACACATGCAAAACAGGCCCCTTCTCTCCTTCACTCTAGGAAGGACCTGAAGACCCTACGTTTCAAAGAAGATCTTGCCCATTGCTGATAGGGCACACTCAACCCATCTCCCCCAATCTCCAAGCTTCTCTCCTCATTTGCTCCCCCGATCCATTTCAGCTCCTCTGCTCTCCCACACTGCACATGGACACGTCCCCTGTGTGCAATGGTCTGTTGCTTCCCAGCTGTGTTCACACTTCGTAAATCCCATAAATACATAACATTCAACGTTGTGCTGTGTAAGAGTAATTCTCATCGAAAGGATTGCCACAAGCTCCTCTTCTCTGGGCATGTCTATGCGGCTACACAGTGTTTTCGGTTTCTCTCTTCACTGCCCGGGATGCTGGGATCCCCCACTCTTTCTCTACAGTCTCTATGGGTTCTCCTCCCCACCACAGTCTGAAGACCCACAGCTGGGTGTCCCTCGTGGCTTCCTTTTCTCTCTCAATCTGCACCAGTTGGACCACCAGTAGATGCCTACCGGCTCACTTCTCTCACTTTACCACATAACTGTCGATGCGCCAGCTTTCTGCCAGCAGGGTGGCCGCTCCTCGTGGCAAGAGCCTGGTGCAGCTAGGCCTCAGGGCAAAGGTTTGCTTCCTGCAGCAGCACCTAGCGCTTGGAAGCCAGGAGCATCCAAGAGGGAGAGCTAACAGCTGCAGGCTCCTTTTATCTCCTCTGCGAAACAGGAAAAGGCATGTTCCTTTCGGTGGCAGTCCCATGGGGATCTCTTTCCTTTGCAGAAATGTCCAAGATGTTGTCAGCCAAGGACTGCAGTCAAAGTAACATAGCCTCTCAAAACCTTGCTTCAAGTCCCCGGCAAGGAGGAAGTGCACACATTCTTCAATACTTTTTTGAACATATATTTCTATATCAGGAATCTGTGGTCTCCCCACAGGCAATAAGAACCGAAGGGGGAGCCCAATACATGACAACTTGAAATGCATTCTTTAAATGATCTTTTCCTGCCTTTGACATTGCTCAGACGGGTAACCGAGTGATTATCTGTGTACCAAGGGGGTTCTGTAGATGCTAGGTCGGCTTCCTACCTCCAGGGGAGCAGAATCAGGCAGTTGTAATGTTCACGACTGCTTTGTTAATGGAGGAGCTGTGTTTCCCAGGCATGCAACACAATTGAATACAATTCTGCACAGATCTCGCTGAAACGGCCTCGCTCAATTCACAATTTGTACACGGACACAGTCATTTGCTATAGTTAACTTACGTCTATTAAATAGATTATTGAAACATATATTATTGAGAAAATTGGGGCATTATGTTTTTCATTTAGAACAAAAGACCGAATAACAAAGAAAGACAGACAAATCTAAGGTTCCTGTATCAATAACGTACGCTGGAAACAGCTGGATTATGCGTTTGTTTGAACAAATGGGCTCAACCAGGGAAGAACTTTGAACCTTTCTTGTAATAAAATGTTGCTCATGATTAAACAGAGGAAATCCAACTGCTTACCTCGGCATAATTTCAGATGAACAAGGTAACATGAGAGTAGATTGCACAAGAGTTGGCCACAGTCAGCAATTGCCCTTTTTGCTTCTTTTGCAATGGTCTTTGCACTTTGTATTCATGATAACAAGCTGTCAAAATTACAATTGAGTTTTCCGTGATGCTGACATTACGTGTGAAGTCAGTATGGTACACTTCACACAAGATCACATGCATGTCGTTATCATGCTCATGATGGTTTTTTATAAAGTTCGTGGCATGACGCACGTGACCTCATAACACACATTATGATGGTGCCAATGTCACCTCATTCGCTTTTTAAAGTCTGCATCTCTATAAGGGTTCTGCAATTAGGGTCCAACGCTGAATATCTTCTAATCAAACGCCAAACCTCACCCACCTCCACCATAGCCTTCCATCTAGTGTACCGCCCTCCTGGCCCCTCCTCTGAGTTCCAAGAGGCTCTCATACATGCTCTGTCCAACAACATCAAAAAAACCTCCAAGATAGTGCTACTAGGTGACCTTAATCTTGGCCTCAACGACAGGAACGATGCCCAAGCTTCTACTCTACATAAAGCTCTGTCCACATTAGGGTTTATCCAGTCCATCACTGAGCCTACACACACTAAAGGCCGGACGCTTGACTGGGTAGCGCATCACAACTGTCCCATCCTTATTCCTGATATCTCTCCCATCCCCTGGTCAGATCACTTCTGTATCAAGTTCAACATTGCCACCACCATAGGGCCCACCAGATCCAACCCAGCTTTGCCGACAGCCCTCTCTAGAAGCTCGCGCAAACTCACTACTGAAAACCTCCTTCCCCACCTCCTAGTTCCTGCCCTCCAACATCCCTTCCAGAATGATCCTAACCTCCTCGCTAACACCTTTAAGCAAGTCATCACCTGTGCCATTGACACCATAGCACCGCTCACACTTAAGAAAACGAAGAAATCCAAGCACTCGAATGCCTGGCTCACCCAAGATCTTATAGAATTACGATCCTCAAAAAGGCGCATGCTTGCAGCCTGGAGAAAAAACCCAAACGATAAAACTAAAACAGCTTTCAAAAATTGCTCTAAACAGTACAAAACAGCCATCACTCAGGCCAGAGCTGCATCTTTCAACACCAGGATCAACAATGCCAAATCTGGAACCAAAGAGATCTTTGCGATCTTCAGGGAACTTGAGACTCCTACCACCCCTCCTTCAACCATCATCAAGGAGGAGCCTTGGTGTAACACTATTCAAACCACTATGCTAGACAAGCTTGACAAGCTGCACGTTAAAATTATAGTGCACCAAAAAGCTTTCCTATCCACCCTAGAAACACAGCCCCTCTTCCCCCCACCCACCGCACCCACCGCAGATGAGGAATTACCCACCTTTGACTTCTCTGACCTGACAGAAACAGAAATTATAGACCTTATCAAATCCATCAAGCCTCTTAACTACAAAGGGGATGCCTGCCCGGCACACATCATTAAAGAATGTGCCCACTTCCTGGCTCCCCTCATCACCGCTTTCATTAATTCATCCTTCCACTCAGCTCAGGTACCTACCTCACTGAAGGAGGCCTGGGTCCGCCCTCTCCTAAAGAAAACTTCCCTTGACCCAATGGTCCCAGGGAACTACAGACCAATAACTACTGTCCCCTTCCTGCTAAAGATTCTTGATAAAGCAGCTTACCTGCAAGTTCACAAATTCCTGGAAAATAACCAGCTCCTAGGGTTACGCCAATATGGCTTCAGACCACGGCATGGCACAGAAACTGCCCTACTGGATCTTAAAAATCAAATTGATGACCTAAGAGATGCCGGCAGGCCTGCTCTCCTTCTCCTGTTAGAACTGTCGGCTGCATTCGATCTGGTAGATCACAAGACCCTATGTCTTCATCTGTCCTCCACTGGTAACTTCTCCCCAAAAGCCTGCAAATGGATATCATCCTTCCTCAAAGAGAGAGTGATGAAGGTATTCTCCGACTCCTCAAGTGCCGTCCCTAGCCCCATCAAATGCGGTGTCCCTCAAGGATCCTGCATATCACCAACTCTCTACAACCTCTTCACTAGGCCACTGTTCCAACTTCTTGACGCCATGGGCATCGCATATACCAACTATGCGGATGGCACACAGGTGCTCATACCTCTGACTGGTGACTACCAGACAGACAGAAATACTCTCAATCGCATCTACTCCACAATCCAGTCCTGGATGGCTGAAAACTGGCTGTGCCTAAACAGCGAGAAAACAAAACTCTTGCTAATTGGATCCACAACCACACTCAGTAAACTCGATGCGCAATACAGCGCATTCACAATAGACAACATCCCCATTACCGTGTCCCAAGCCATCAAGACTCTAGGCGTATACCTGGAACCTAGTATGACCATGGACAGACAGGTTAATACCATCGCTTCCTCAGCTGCTTACCACTCCAAACTAATTAATGCAGTGAGGCCTTTTTTATCACAAGACAACTCCATCACCATTGCTAGGGCCATTATAGGTTCAAGGCTAGATTACTGCAACGTACTCTATGCCGTCACCTCCCAAAAAAACCTTGCAAAACTTCAAGTTGCCCAAAAGAATGCCTTGAGGGCTGCAACTGGTATATATCACAGAGAGCACATATCTGGGGTGAGAAGGCAGGTCGACTGGCTGCCCGTCAAAGAAAGGATCATTTTCAAAACACTGACCATTGCACACAAATGCATCCATGGACTGGCACCTACCTACTTAGCTCAGAGGATCTCCATAAAAACACCCGCCAGACCGTCCAGGTCTGTGTATGCCAATTGCCTCTCTGTTCCTCATGCACAAAGAGTCAGAGCTGGTGGCTCCAGTTTCCCCACCTTGGCGGCAAGTTACTGGAACACCCTCCCTGCCCAACTCAGGAGGATCGAATCTCACACAACCTTCCGTAAAGCCCTGAAGACTAAGCTTTTTACCTAAACTGCTTCCCCTTCTGTATCAGACTATGACTGTCCATGCCCAATGCACCTGACTTGTAATTTACTGTATTCGATGTAATTGTTCTATTCAACTGTACTGGGCTGCTATCTTGTAACCCTCAAGCAAGCCTGCATATGTATTCTTCTCAGCACCTCTATGCCCACGGGTTGCAGCGCACTATACAAATACTAAAATAAATAAATAAACCTGTGGCTATCTAGATGCTTTGGGCTATGACTCCCATGATTCTTCCCTATTGACTATGCTGGTTAGGGCTGATGGGAGCTGTAGTCCAAAATATCTGGAGAGCCAATTGTTACAGACCCCCGATCTATATAGTTGGAGCTGGCATATGACTTATAGCCTTTATACATGATATGAGTACGGCCCCTTAACATTCAGTAACATGCAAACATATGTCCATGTCATCTTCCTCATAATACTATCATGAAGATGGCATTAAAGTGATAACGACATCACACACATTCTGATAACGTCACCGAGATTAAAATGCTTGGTCTGTCTAGTGCAAAACTATTGTGGGTATGCAACTTTAATAGGGGGGAGGGTCATTACGATTTTGGTAGTAGCAGTAAATCTCGAGATATTTGCCAAATATTGTCAGATCCACCATCCCCGAACCATATAGCTGTTAGTATTACACGGGCAAACCGCTGGTGGTACTCCAGGCGTATTTTCATTTTAAAGTCTGCATATATGTATCTCCACTTCAGAGGTGGAGGTTAAAAAGTTGCAATATGTTCCCAACTTATTTTATTAATAGGAGGTTAGGCTACACTGGAACAAGCAAAGTGCCTGTGATGGCTTTACATGTGTCTTGTCACACTGATATCCTGATACAGGAGTACAACAGTGGCAGCCCACAGAACACAATGTTTTAGTTTGTGTGTGTTCTCATTGGAGGACGTCTCAGATTGTTGTTTAATTTTGAATCACTTTGGGTTTCACCCTAAGTGAGAGGGGACCTCCGGTTGCAGACCCCTTATTCCCTAGGACTGGAGCTGCAGCTGTACCTCAGCTGGATCACCTTCACAAAGACCAAGGAGGCAGGAACACGTGCCCAGGGTTGGTGCTGATGGGTCATTTCCAGGCCATTTAAGGATGGAGTTCTCGTAAGGGGCGGGGGAGGGGTTAGACTGCGATGCAAATGGACATTGTCCTCTGGAGTGGCACATAGGTCTAAAACCTGGCTGAAGTCCTACTGAGTGGCTTAAAGTCCCCAGAACAATCTAGCTTAGTGCTTCTTTGTCGTCAACAGGGGACTTCCCAAATTGTTGGCTAATAATTACAACATGCTTGTCATTGGGTGTGACATGTTGTATATTGACAGCATATATAATGGAATATTATCTAGTCATGGTTCATATCATGCAATGTCAATGGTGAGATAAATTTGAGGGTTAATCAAGGCTACACTAGGAACTTAACACATAATTTCTGAACTTTATAGACTTTGCTTTTAAAACTGTATAGCCCCAAACTGGTTTTTAACAATGTGGGGTTTCTCTTAACTTTCTAGGCTTAACATACTTGAAAAATGTGTTTACTTAAATAATTCCTTTAAGTTTAAAAGAGTGCATAGGAACAGCGTGTTCATGCCGACTGGATACAGTCCAATGAGAATGTCTGTTTCCCAATAGAGTGTATGAGTGTCTGCCCACTGCTCTGGGGAATATGCTATTGCAGTGGCATGTGGATGCCCTGATGTGGTTGGCATCTCAGGTGATGGTGAGGCATGCACACCTTGCAATAGAGATTGTTACCTGTACGTCTTTCTGTCTTTTATGTGCTGGATTCTGTGTGGATATCTGTATGATCACTGATAGACTTTCTCCCCTTTCGCTGCCCTCACGATGCATGTACATGACCTTATTTCTATAGGATATCATTGAAGATCCAGCAGTGAAAGTGTTATGTGTTGATTATGCCCATTTTGGGTGAGTGTGCAATGGGTCTATTTCATCAACACATACTGATGTGAGCCTAAAAATAGAATTGTGGGACCGCATTCCTGTAAGTGTTAGGCCTTATTGATTGGTAGATGATGAGCAGATGTATCAAACATGTGTGGTAATTGTCACTAAGTGAGGTTGCTGTACAACCTGCACCCACCAGTAGGACCCCAGAAGAGCACCTGAGACTGAGGAACATTAGTGGGTCACTACTAGGAGACCCAGAAGGAAATTCAGCAGCAATGACTTTACATTGTCATGTCTTTTTTAAGGTACTGTTTTACTAATACATCACCCTGGCTTCCTAGTGCCTAGAAGCCGGTTTATAGTGATAATGTAGAAAGACAAAATGTAGAAAGTCAAAATGTCGAAAAATAAATGTAAAAAAAAAAATGTCGAATTTTATTTTCTGACGTTTTTTATTCAAAATGGGGGGGTTCCCCCCCAACCCTCCTTCTTTTCTTTTTTTTTTGTTTTACCTATTTTTCTTTTATTCCCGGACCCCAAAATAAATATATAATTTAAAAAAAGGGAATTCAACATTTTTTTTTCTACATTTATTTTTCGACATTATTGTCATTCGACATTTTATTTTCGACATTTTGACTGACCACCTTAGAAGCTATTGCCTGGCCCTTTAATTTAAACTGGACACCTGTGCATGACTGGGACCAAGCCCTACTTTGTAGTCTGGCTACTTCACTACCTGGGCAGGCTGCATTCTCAGTTTTATCCCTATGAAAATCTCCTACTATTTCTTCACTAAAACACTTTCCCCATTGACTTGTATGGGCCAACTCTTTCCTATTGCCCATGTCAAGTGGATGGTAACATGTTCCACCACTTTCCCATATTTAGATCCTGCCGAGCTGCTACCTATCCTCGCAATTCACTGAACATATGAGAAACAGCCCCTGCTGTTGCCTCAATGAACTGAACCAATTTTTCCTTGCGCACTAACTGATTTCAAGACAGGGTGTTTTTGCATATGATATGATATATGATATGATGAGTCATTTATAACGCGCCAGTACACAAGTGTTTCTAAGTGCAACAAGACAAGGGAGGGAAGGCAGAGGGAGGACAAGACAAACAATCTTACTAGGCCTTGTGTCATTCAGATCGTGCAAGTGCAGGGGGCGGGGGAGGAGAAGTGCCCGGGGGAGAGAAAGGGGTAGTGCAAATAGGGGAGGCAATGCTCTGAGTAAATGCGGCCAGGTCAGCCTGCTCTGGGTAAGTGCAAGGAGGCATGGGACTGTATAGTTACAGATATAACCCCTAAGTGCCCCGGTTGGCCCGGGGACAGTGCAGGCGCTACTGGTCTTAGGGGAGCCTGGTATCCGTGAGGTTCAGAGTGTAACCATGCAACCAGTCACTGCAGCAGACAGGAAGGTCAGCAAGGGAGAGAGGGAGAGAAAACAGAAGCATAAAGAAAGAACCACTGCAATCTAGAAGCCCTCTCCGGAAAATGAAAAAAAAGACCATGTTCAATCACTGAGCAAGACGTGCAGTCCTCATTAAGAATAAAAAAGTGTTTCATTGTGGTTTATTCTATTTGAGGGATAAGCATGATTTCTGAATAAGGCAGAAGTATCCTTATTGCTTGATTATACATCTGCAGAAACAAGTATCATTAACAGATGAATACTTCATATAGAATGGGATGTATGTTGGAAGTGGTAGACACCACAGCCATCTGGTGTGCTGTGTGCTGTGAGAGTAAGGGCTGATAAGAAATAATTTGCAATGGCAGCAAATGGATTGTGGACCAAAGATGTGTAAAGGATAGATATCCTTATCCCCTTTGCTTATGGATATGAATTCCATAAACCTCTTTAAGGTTACTCTAAACCCCCATATCCTATCCCATCATCTACCTCCAGCCCCCGCCCCCAAGATTCCCATGTAGTACTGTCATAAGCTCTGACTTCTGAAGAAATCAAGCGGAGGTTCATAATAATTTAACTTCTCTGGTGTCACTGGACTCTGGAACTAAGTCCTGTTCCAATTCTGCTTGGCCTCGCTCATTTACTGTGTAGATGCCATCAGCTCCAATGCTGTGGTCCTACTCTCCGACCTAATAAGTGCAATATTCAAAAGGTCATTTTGGCAAGAAGGCCTGCCTGTACTCCATTACACAGTTAATATGTCATTGTACAGGGTTCCATGTCTTAAAATCGCGGCAAAAAGGGCAGTGATTACAAAATATTGTGGCAAAAATGCAGTGTTTTTTTGTGCCACAATCATGTAAAGGATGCGGGGGACACCCCCGCAACCCACAGACCCATTATACCATTTAAGGGGAGTGGGGGACACCCCTGCAACCCCCGCTCTCCTTAAATGGTATAATGGGGTACACTTTTACAGAGTCAACCACAGCATTTTTGCCACAATTCTTTTTAATGGCGACATTTGTGCCGCGATTTTATTACCTGATACCATTGTACAGTGAGGTGCAGTCAGGGAAGCAGGCAGTTTTATATTGTAGGAGCTATCTGTATCTTGTTTCAGCCCCCACCCCCTCTCCAATGCTCTACCTCTGTGTCCCTTGCTACATCCCCTACCCGCTAGACTGCCCAATGGGTCCATAAGTATATATTACGAGAGTGAGTATTGGCTAGGATACCTAATTGGAGTCAAGACTACACATAATGCCTAGTAACTTGGTTGGCTAACAGTAGGTCATTATTATCTGTGCTGTTTAAAGTGACAATACCTATGCTGCTTGGGGTCTAGTCTACCAGAGCCTTAACACTGCTGTCTACTGGAGGTCAGTACTAATTAAACTGTGCAATGGGACAGGCACATGCAGCCAGACCGGGGGCATTATGACCAAGGCTCTTGGTTCTATGGTATTTATTTTTGCTTCTTTTCCGTCTGTATTTATCCATATTAATTTTTGGGTAATTTTGTCTGTATTTATCCACGGTTATTTTTTGCTATGTAAAAGCTGTAATTAGTATTTTTTACACATTTATTTAGATGGAAAAACACCTTAAC